>NC_090451.1:26490498-26790498 GCF_031143425.1 Pleurodeles waltl | reverse complement strand
ATATCATTAGATTGTTTTCCTCTGACGTCGGGTTCAGCAGTTTGAAGGGAGTATTGGAGGGAAGCACTGAAGAAAGAGATGAGAAATCTTGGTGTCTGGAGCTCAAATTGAGAGATTTTAAACTTGGGGAGTTCGCAGATTATGCCGAGGTGGAAAAACTAAAAAAAAGTATGTTTTGTTCATTTGTTTTTCTCCCTTTGGACACAATTTGTGTTTTTCATGCATTGCACAAAGGCGGTATGGACAGAGCTTCCAGTAGGCTTTGCCTCAAGAGATGGATTTGAATCCATTGTACAGACAAATAGACACCCTCATTTAGAGAAAGCCAGGAGCTGACAACATGTTGACTATGTGGTTAGTGGATTTCAGTTCCTTTCTGATTTTTCTGCTTAGCATAACAGAGCATTGCTAGTTCTAGACTGATAGCCTGCCTTTAGCACGGTCAGTATCTGTATCCTCTATTCCGCCCTTGACAAGACCACGTCACGGGTGTCTGACGAGGCCTTCATTGTAAAGGAGCATTGCTAGTTCTAGACTGATAGACTGCCTTTGGTACGGTCAGTATCTGTATCCTCTATTCCGCCCTTGACAAGACCACGTCACGGGTGTCTGACAAGGCCTTCATTGTAAAGGAGCATTGCTAGTTCTAGAATGATAGCCTGCCTTTAGCACGGTCAGTATCTGTATCCTCTATTCCGTGCTTAACAAGACCACGTCACAGGTGTCTGACAAGGCCTTCATTGTAAAGGAGCATTGCTAGTTCTAGATTGATAGACTGCTTTTGGTACGGTCAGTATCTGGATCCTCTATTCCGCACCTTGACAAGACCACGTTACGGGTGTCTGACGAGGCCTTCATTGTAAAGGAGCATTGCTAGTTCTAGACTGATGATAGCCTGCCTTTAGAACGGTCAGTATCTGTATCCTCTATTCCGCCCTTGACAAAACCACGTCACGGGTGTCTGACGAGGCCTTCATTGTAAAGGAGCATTGCTAGTTCTAGACTGATAGTCTGCCTTTAGCACGGTCAGTATCTGGATCCTCTATTCCGCACCTTGACAAGACCACGTTACGGGTGTCTGACGAGGCCTTCATTGTAAAGGAGCATTGCTAGTTCTAGACTGATAGCCTGCCTTTAGAACGGTCAGTATCTGTATCCTCTATTCCGCCCTTGACAAGACCACGTCACGGGTGTCTGACGAGGCCTTCATTGTAAAGGAGCATTGCTAGTTCTAGACTGATAGCCTGCCTTTAGCACGGTCAGTATCTGTATCCTCTATTCCGCCCTTGACAAGACCACGTCACGGGTGTCTGACGAGGCCTTCATTGTAAAGGAGCATTGCTAGTTCTAGACTGATAGCCTGCCTTTAGAACGGTCAGTATCTGTATCCTCTATTCCGCCCTTGACAAGACCACGTCACGGGTGTCTGACGAGGCCTTCATTGTAAAGGAGCATTGCTAGTTCTAGACTGATAGACTGCCTTTGGTACGGTCAGTATCTGTATCCTCTATTCCGCCCTTGACAAGACCACGTCACGGGTGTCTGACAAGGCCTTCATTGTAAAGGAGCATTGCTAGTTCTAGAATGATAGCCTGCCTTTAGCACGGTCAGTATCTGTATCCTCTTTTCCGTGCTTAACAAGACCACGTCACAGGTGTCTGACAAGGCCTTCATTGTAAAGGAGCATTGCTAGTTCTAGATTGATAGACTGCTTTTGGTACGGTCAGTATCTGGATCCTCTATTCCGCACCTTGACAAGACCACGTTACGGGTGTCTGACGAGGCCTTCATTGTAAAGGAGCATTGCTAGTTCTAGACTGATGATAGCCTGCCTTTAGAACGGTCAGTATCTGTATCCTCTATTCCGCCCTTGACAAAACCACGTCACGGGTGTCTGACGAGGCCTTCATTGTAAAGGAGCATTGCTAGTTCTAGACTGATAGTCTGCCTTTAGCACGGTCAGTATCTGGATCCTCTATTCCGCACCTTGACAAGACCACGTTACGGGTGTCTGACGAGGCCTTCATTGTAAAGGAGCATTGCTAGTTCTAGACTGATAGCCTGCCTTTAGAACGGTCAGTATCTGTATCCTCTATTCCGCCCTTGACAAGACCACGTCACGGGTGTCTGACGAGGCCTTCATTGTAAAGGAGCATTGCTAGTTCTAGACTGATAGCCTGCCTTTAGCACGGTCAGTATCTGTATCCTCTATTCCGCCCTTGACAAGACCACGTCACGGGTGTCTGACGAGGCCTTCATTGTAAAGGAGCATTGCTAGTTCTAGACTGATAGCCTGCCTTTAGAACGGTCAGTATCTGTATCCTCTATTCCGCCCTTGACAAGACCACGTCACGGGTGTCTGACGAGGCCTTCATTGTAAAGGAGCATTGCTAGTTCTAGACTGATAGTCTGCCTTTAGCACGGTCAGTATCTGGATCCTCTATTCCGCACCTTGACAAGACCACGTTACGGGTGTCTGACGAGGCCTTCATTGTAAAGGAGCATTGCTAGTTCTAGACTGATAGCCTGCCTTTAGAACGGTCAGTATCTGTATCCTCTATTCCGCCCTTGACAAGACCACGTCACGGGTGTCTGACGAGGCCTTCATTGTAAAGGAGCATTGCTAGTTCTAGACTGATGATAGCCTGCCTTTAGAACGGTCAGTATCTGTATCCTCTATTCCGCCCTTGACAAGACCACGTCACGGGTGTCTGACGAGGCCTTCATTGTAAAGGAGCATTGCTAGTTCTAGACTGATAGCCTGCCTTTAGAACGGTCAGTATCTGTATCCTCTATTCCGCCCTTGACAAGACCATGTCACGGGTGTCTGACGAGGCCTGCATTTCATTCCAATGTTACCTTCCTGGTTGCTCGCAATGCATCCTTGGAGTTGGTGTTTTGTTAACTCACTCCTTTCTCCTCTTCAACATATATGCTCATCCAAGTTTTCTTCTCCCCACGCGTGCTCTTCTTGCATGTGTACCAAGGCACCCGGCGCTTCTTCCCGCTTTCGGGAGATCGCAAACAGCGCCGTGGTGTTCACATGTGACTGCATGGAAGGTGAACTGTTGGGTCTGGTTCCTCGCACAAAACCAGGGCCCAGATTTACCGAGGCTTCTGCGATGCACCTGTTTCTTCCCCACTCTATGAAGGCTTCCTTTACTATTCCAGCTCAAGCCTCTCCCTATTGGGTTAAGGAACAAATCCAATATTTTGTTGAGGGAGTTTTGTTTATAATAGATATTTCCGGAATAGAAGAATTTTAATCCTTGCTGTCACATTTTCTGTTTTTCTACCTCTGTTTTCACATGCAACCACCCATTTGTGGATGCCTAGATTATGGTTGACATCAAACCACAAAATAAAGCATCTCCGCTTCTGCAAACCTTGGAAATCTTACTGGTGCAGAGAGTTCTGCGGTCTGTGGGCGTTTGCAGGAGAAACAAGTGAATATTGTTCCAGATGCTCTATTCCCGTTCGCAAAGCAGGTGTGCGCAACTTGCACACTGGCTTGTTTTGTAAATTGAAATGCAGTTATTGGTGTGGCCGATGTACTAATGGTTGTGTAGCAAATTGTCCTTTTAGTGGGGGTAACAAATCAGGCCACCTAATGAATATGTCTTAGGCAGATCACTAGTTGCAAACCACTAAGATTGGTGGCGACCGAACGGATGCTGGCCGGCAAGGAAAAGCAGCCTCGATCCCTGAACTTGATCCCTGAACATTTGTAAGCACCTCTTGTCCATTCCAAGGACAGGTGGGAGTGCTCAAAACAAGGTTCCAGTTTGGGAAGAGCTCAGGTGGAGCAGGGAGGTCCCTTGGACACTGCTGCCTGCATCCACCCCTCCCAGCACAGTCCCAGTGGGACACTCCCTCCGTCCGGACACCTTCCCCTTTGCGAATGAGTTACCACCCCAACTCGGGTGTATTGAAGCGATCAGTGGTTTGTGATCCAAACAAACCATTGCTACGTCCTTTCCAAATCAGAAATCAGAGGAGGACGTCCCTGTTTATGAGCCCGAGAAGGTTGAAAACCCCATTTTCTAAGTAGGAAAGATTTTCTGAATCTTAACAGAGCTTTCTTACTGACGTTTGTAGTCATTGTAGTTTTGAAAATGTTACTGCCTCACAGTGAGCATTACGGATCGATAATGCAGTGGCTCCGGTAGAGCCTAGAATGCACTACTTGCCTTTCCCATGTAGTTACAGGCAAGGCAACACTCACACTTTTTCTGTTGACCTTTCTATTCGTCCTCGTTTCTCCCTCCTTGCTGTCTCCCTCTTTCTCCCGTTCTCTCCCTCCTCCTTCTCATCACCCCATCTCTTCCTCTTTTGCTCCCTTTGCCTTTTCTCATGCTGCCGTCCAATCTCGCTGGGTGTCCGGCTTCCCGCCTTTCACTCTGTTTTCCTTTCTGCCTGTCTACCTCTCACCCCATCAGTTCTTTTCCCCCTTGCTTCTTTCTTTTTGCCTCTTCTCGTGCTCTCAAAGTCTCTACTCCACGGACCCTGTTTCCTCTCTAGTATTGCAATCTCTCGCGGACACCTTTTCCCAAGGTGAGACCCTGATCTCTCTGCCCGTCAACATCTGTTTCACCCTGTCGGCCTGAAATCCCCCCTTTCAGACACTTTTGTTTTGGTCTGTCTGTCTGCCCTGCTCTTTCTCTCCCGATCTCGGAACAGCTTTCTGTCTCTCTGTCTCTCTCTCTCTCTCTGTCTCTCTCTCTCTCCCCTTTATCTCTCATCTGTCTTTTCTTGTACGTGTCGTCTTCTCTCTCCATCCTTCTTTCTCTTCTTGCCTTCTTCTGATGCTCGCGCTCTATCTCTCTCTCTCTCTCTCTCTCTCACGCTCCTTCGTCTCTCGTCTGTCTTCTCTTGTACTCATCGTCTTCTCTATCCCTCCATCCCTCTTTCTCTTCTTGCCTCCTTCTGATGCTCTCTCTATTTCTCGGTCTCTCTCTCTTGCTCCTTCATCTCTTGTCTGTCTTCTCTTGTATGCATCGTCTTCTCTATCTCTCTCTCTCTCCATCCCTCCTTCTCTTCTTGCCTCCTGATGCTCTCTCTCTATTTCTCCTCCTTGCTTCCTCTTTCTCTCATGCTTTCTGTCTACAAGCCCAGTGACTCCCTCCAGTGGCCTCCACTGCAACGCCCTCGGACCCCCTCGCAGGAATCCTCCTCACCGGCAGCTCTTCTCCAGGTCTTAAGTTTCCTTCCATTTCCAAGATTAGGCTTGGACAGGAGGAGCCACAGGCGGACGGAGACACTATTGTTCGACAGGGAACAAAGGTGGAGGCTGTAAATAGACCTCAGAGCTCGAAGGATATTGTGTCCGCTGAGACCAGGGTTGGGGGCAGCAGCAGAGGAGGAGGGAGGTCTCTATATAGAAGGGGCGTGCTACAAGGAGTGCAGAAGACAGAGAGAGACAATTACAGAGAGGGAGACATGTAAAGAAGTGCAAGAGACAGAGAGGGAGAGTCCGCACTCACTCTGCACTGGTTCCTGGTTCAGGGAGGACCTGGCCTGATAGTTCGGGCTGGACTGTGCTCATCGGACCAGGGTCAAGGCTGATTTGCACGTAGCTGGGTCCACACTGCGGTGGCGTGGTATGACCAGCAATGATAGACTGGAATGGGGCCCAAATAATGACCGTGGCTGAGATTAATTAAAGCATCCTTCACTTTTTGCGTACTTTACAATGTCACCCTAGGTGCACTGGGTATGCCCAGACATGGGTCCTGTGCACACTATGTCACTGGAGCCAGGCTACACCTGGCTGATGAGCCCCGGTCAGGGTGAAACCGGTCCCACGTGCTTGTGTTCAGGGAGGACCTGGCCTGGCAGCTCGGGCTGAACTGTTCCCACTGGAGCAGGGTTGAGGCTGATTTGCGTGTAGCTGGGTCCACGATGTGGTGGCGTGGTGTGACAAGTAATGATAGACTGGAATGCGGCCCTGAGTAATTACCAGTGACTGAGATTCATTCAAGCATTCCATCCATCAGTTTTTATGTATACATCATTCGAAGGATAGCCCATTAAAGGAAACAGGTTTTGTGTACAAAGAAATCCACTTCAGGCAGCTCCCTCTTTGTGATTCAGAAACCACCTCAACTAAGGCATTAGCAACTAATCAACGGTTTGCGACTGTATTGCGATAACTATCCATTGATTTGTCATTGGCACTTGCAGTCAGGAGGCAACCCGTATTGGGTGCCCTTACTGATCTTGATTTGGAATGAGTAGTCAAACTACTTTTCCAACTCATAAAAGAGGTTTTGTACATCACAGATCACACCCTAGTGGTGATAAACCCATCGAATCTCCTGGGTTGCGACCACCAAAGTCTTCTGTGCATCACCCTTGCTCGGCCCTTGGTACAGCTCTTCCTCGGGGGTTAAGGTGCCAGTCTTGGCCTTGCCAGGGCACAGGATCCTCATCAAACACCAGACTGTGCCAGCCACAGCATCCAGAGTGGGTCAGGACACATGGGCTTCATGCTATTTTTACCTCATCCATTTGCCTCCAGCGGTTTTCGGTTTCTTGGGATGTATTTAAAACCCACCAGGTAAGTGAACACTGCCAGGATGTGGTGGTTTGAGGGCGCGACATGTGAAGGGAGAGCTTTTCGTTTGACACCCAGAGCAAGGCGTGTGCTGGAAACATCCATTACCCAGAGCCTCGAAGGTTTAAAGGCTCTTTTGTGGCACTGAGTGCTGAGTGAGTGCCCCTCGTCCAAACCATTGTACGTTTGTGCTTGCCTCTCTCTCCCATCCTCTCTCTCTCCCATCCATTCTCTGTCTCTCCCATCCTCTCTCTCTCCCATCCATTCACTTTCTCTCCCATCCATTCTCTCTCTATCTCTCCCATCTATTCTCTCTCTCCTCCCATTCTCTCCCTCCCATCCATTTTCTCTCTCTCTCCCATCCATTCTCTGTCTCTCCCATCCTCTCTCTCTCCCATCCATTCTCTGTCTCTTCCATCCATTCTCTCTCCCATCCATTCACTTTCTCTCCTCCCATTCTCTCCCTCCCATCCATTCTCTCTCTCTCTCCCATCCATTCTCTGTCTCTCCCATCCTCTCTCTCTCCCATCCATTCTCTGTCTCTCCCATCCTCTCTCTCTCCCATCCATTCTCTGTCTCTTCCATCCTCTCTCTCTCCCATCCATTCACTTTCTCTCCCATCCATTCTCTCTCTATCTCTCCCATCTATTCTCTCTCTCCTCCCATTCTCTCCCTCCCATCCATTCTCTCTCTCTCTCCCATCCATTCTCTGTCTCTCCCATCCTCTCTCTCTCCCATCCATTCTCTGTCTCTTCCATCCATTCTCTCATTCCTTCTTACTCTCTATTAGTCTGTCTTTCCCAATTTTTCTCTCCATTCTCTCCCTCATTCTCTCTGTCTCTCCCCTTGTATCTCAGCGCCTCTCTTGTTCTCTGTTCCACTCTTTCCACCACACTTCTCCATATTTTCTTTCCCCTTGTCTCCCCGCTCTCTCACTTCCCTGATCTTTTTCTTGTTCTGTTTCTTTGTTGTCCACTCTCTCTTGCTCATTCTTTTGCGTTGCTCTCTTACCCTTCGCTCTGTCACCTCTTCTCAAGCATTCTCTCTCATCCGTTTAATCCCTCATTCTCTTTCTTTCGCTTTTTTTCTCTCCCTTTCTCTCTCCAACAATCTCTCTCCTCACCATCTTTTTTCATTTTTGTCTGATTCTTCTTCTCTCTCTGTCTTTTCTCCATTTTCATCCTCGCGGTCTCTTAGTATCTCTTTTCCCAATGCTCACTCTCTCTCATTCTTTCTCACTTTGCCTTTTTCTCCCCCCCCCCCATTTTCTCTCTCTCCATTCTCTCTGCTCATTCAATTTTCCTTCCACCCATTTCCCTTGTCCCCCTACCACTGCCCGGTGTGTCTTTAGACTCCAGGTATGTATGTGTGATATGTATCTGTGTGCTAGTTATGCAGCTGAGAAACAGTTGAAAGTCAGAGGAAGGGTGGATGTGCCCCCTCCCCTTTCTAGCTGGAGGTGCCCCCCCCCCTTCCTGGCTGGATGTGCCCCTCCCCTTCCTGGCTGCCCCCACTTTCCTGGCTGGATATGCCCCCCCCTCCCTGGCTGTTCTGTTTCATTTTACTAGACCTGGGCAAAATCTTAATTACTCTGGAGTAACTGGAGTGATTTCGGATATTTCACATTACTCGCTTGAAATTACAATCAATTATGCGATTACAGCCATTTGCATATTTACGAGTAATTTGGCAATGAGTTACCGAAGAGGCACTGGAACAATGAAGTTGGCGAGCATGAGTGGCTGCTGCTGTTTGTGTTCTGTTGCATTTGGCACTAGTTTCTTAGCGCTAAATGAAAAAGAACATTTGCCTCTTTTGGATGCAAGGGTGCATTTTGTGCTTAGAAAATAGCGCTAAATGCTGAGGTACGCTCCTTGTGTAGTTCCACGCAATCTTGTGTAATTACACTACATCGAACTGTGTGGGTTATTCCCACACCTACATTTCACATGCAAGATCAATCTGCACGTGAGGCACGTTTCCAAATTGAGATCAGTGTCACCCAGACCGACTCTGGTACCCAGTTAAGATGGATCTCTGAAGTTGTGCCCTTGGTGGCAAAGCCCAGCTCATAGTAAAACAGAACCGGAGGTTGGTCACTGTTGCTGGTGCACTTCAATCTATAATGAACAACTGGACAAGACATGGCCCATGAAGCCACAGGTGTCCCACACTGTAAAGAACTTCTATTTCAAATCTCCTTCTAGAAGACCCAACCCCTGATGGCTAGGAATCTGTGGTCCGCTCCTATGGGACCCTTGTTTCATTTAAGTCTGCAATACTGGAGCAGAGTTCTGCTGGGGATCTCTAACCTGAGCAACACAAAAGGATGATGGAGGGAGTGCTGAAACTTTTCAAACACTCACCCCCAGTCACTGATCTGGGTTTAATCCATCATTCTTTTGCTCACCACGCCACCCCAGTTTGGACCCAGCCATATGCAAAATAGTCTTGACCCTGTTCCCTATCGGAACAGTCCAGCCGAACTGCCTGGCCAGGTCCTCCCTGGACTGGAAACAACCATCCTGGGCCCGGTTTCTGGGTATCACCCTTCAACAGCCAGGCTAGCTTGAATCCAGTGGCACAGTGAGCAAGGGAGCCACGTAAGGGCATACCCTGGCCTCTTATGGCAACTTTAACAACACAAAATAAAATGATGGACGGAATGCTGAAACTTTTCAAACACTCACCCCCAGTCACTGATCTGGGTATAATCCATCATTCTTTTGCTCACCATGCCACCCCAGTTTGGACCCAGCCATATGCAAATCAGTCTTGACCCTGTTCCCAATGGGAACAGTCCAGCCCGAACTACCAGGCCAGGTCCTCCCTGGACTGGAAAGAAGCATTCTGGGACCAGGCCACCTACAGAGGGCTGGGAATGAGAGGGTCTGTCTGTCCTCTGGACCTCATGAGCCGACCATCACTTGGAGACAGTCGTGGTACGAATGTGCCAGATACATGTCTTCTCCTTTACTCCTTCTACGTCGCACTATTTTACCTTTGTGTCTATTTCTTTCTCTCCTTTTCTCCTGCTTTTCATTCTTTTTCTCTGTCTCTTGCTTCCACTGGGAATTCTCTTTCTCACACCCCTTCTCTCTCTTTCTCATTTTCTCCTTTTATTTCTAAATGTTGACAGTGCTTCAAGTGCGCAGAGCACTTCCAACAATGTCTTCTGGATTTTTCAGTCTCTGATCATGCGTCAGGTGGACAGTTCTCAGTTGCCTTTTCTTCCTCGCTGGATCTCGATCTCATGCTCCTCTTAAAACTCTGGGACACTTGTTTCCTGGGGTAAATGCTGATAGTGTAAGGTCTGTGTAGCCTCATATGGGGGTCAGTGAAAAGGTGGGGCGCACTCACCTTCCATAAGGTACAGATCCCAGCTTTGAGAACCCTGTCCGCTCTCTGCTTGCCTTGTTTGCATCTCTTGTCTCATTTAAGTCTCCAGTGTCCTTCGGCTGGATTTGAGGTATGGTGTCAGTTGTTCTGGGTGCAGCTCTGGCCTAGTAGTTTGTGTCATGTTTGCTTCTCGGTTTCCAGGAAGCTCTTGTGACTTTATTGAACTTCCTGCTGTACCGGATTCGGGGGGTTCGTTGCTCGGTTTCTCCTGAATGTGTGTCTCACCTTCTTATATATAAAGATATGTTGGCTACCAAGAGATGTGTGCTCTGTTTGTGTAGTTTCTGGTGCTTTGAACTTGAAAGATTTGTTTTTTTACTTTTCTTGAGATGTGTGTGAAATGTTGCTGTCACCTTGAGCAGTGATGGGTGCCTCCTCAGTCTTCACTGGTCCTGGCTTCTTCTGCAGCGTTTAGAGCCTCGGCCCTCCAGCTGCAGAGGAAACAAGGTCAGCAGCAGAGGGTCTCTTCTGCAGAGTTTTGGACTTCTTTTTTCATGTTCTGGTCCTTGGAGTTGCTTTTGGGAGTCAGAGATTCAACTGGAAGCAGGAGTCCTACTCCACAAACTGTCTCCAGGAAGACAGGACCCTTCCGCGTAAGCAGCCTTTTCGAGGTCTCCCTCCATGCAACACATGCCCTTGCAAGTTGTTGAATTTTTTTTAGGGCTGAGCGTGCAAGCGCTCTTGCCTGCTGTAATCTCTCAGTGGGCTTTTAAACATGCCCGCCCATCAGTTTGAATGGTGCGTGGGCTTGGCTTTTAAAATTCGCTTGATTTCATTTGTGAAAGGCATGCATACGTCATGCTTTTTCGGTGTTTAGCCCTCCTCGAGAACACCAGTAAACTACTGAAAACATACGAGGCTCCATGTTTTCCGCATGGCTTCTGGACTTCTTTTTCTTTTTATTTCCTATGCATCGCGATCTTGCTGGGCAGAAGTCGAGCGCTTTGCATGAGATCAACCCTGTTACATAGATAATTGCATAACTGCCGATAAGTATGACTGCGAACGAAGTTCTGTTTCCTTTAGTGTGCTTCTTCACGCTCATGCTCACGGCGTGGCGCTTTAAATCGGCTTGCTTATGTAAAACTATTACTTTTAATTTTCAATTTCAATTTAAGTGGCAAGACAAGTCCGGTTAGGACTTTACGACGCTAATAGCACTAACTCGAACAAATGCGAGACCCATTGCATTGCAAATGCTTGTTTTATATGGTCAATCCATACAAAGAGGGTTGCCCAGACACAAACTGCAGAGGTCAAAGGTACCAACTGCCCAGAGCCTAAAATATACATGGGTAGCACCTCAGCAACATGGATTTAGTCACAGAGCCAGCCACCAAATTGAAATGTTCCCCTCATGCCAGCGACCTTTTTGCCTCAGAGCGGCTCCCTCCTCTATCACAGGCGCTGATGTGGCTTCCAAAAACAGTGACAGGATGGTGGGATGGGGTGGTCTTTTTTCATGAAAAAAACAATGTCTCTGAGATGCTGAGAGGTTTCTCTGAGTTTGTTGGGCACATTTGGGCATCTTTTCTGTCCGGTAATTCCCCAATGTGCATGTTGGCTCAGGAGGGTTAATAGTGGCGTTCATGGCATTGTGGGCCCTGCTGTAAACAGGACGCGCCATGTCGTTCCGGGAAGACTGAGGGTGGTACCCGCTAAAAGGGTTTTCCCATCAGCGGAGCCAGCGGTGCCTCTGCTGTGCGTAAAGCCACCGTCCGCACCTGTGCGTGAGGCAGGGTTGTGACGCCTGGGCAGTCGGGACACCTGCCAGTTTTTTGTGGCTGCCCTGTGCACACCCCCCTCCTTCAGTAAAGCCCCGTCTCTCTTCTATTTATCATTTCTTTTTTCATTTTTCCCCAACTCCTTCTAGACCCAGACGGGATTTTCATAATGGCGGCGTAATTGCACCTAATATCTGGCATTTTACATTACGCTTGTGATGCGAAATCCCAAAAACAATGCCTGGTCCCATAATTAAAAACCATTTATGCAAACATTCAGTTGTGGGATCAAGGGGTCGGCGTGACCCATCAGAATGCGAGCGGTGTCTGTTCGAGGCGCTTGTGTTTTTGCGCCGAGTTTTTAGGGTGAAATGCGACCTTGCGTTCAAAATGGATGCGAGGAGCTCTCTCGCGCTGGAATATAGTGCTAAATGCCATATTTCCTTTTGATATAATTTCATGTAATTTTCCTGGAAATTCGCATAATTACGCAAAAAGAATATACAGGAAGTTCGAACAGCCCCCAGTCTTTATTCCAACATCCACTTTTAACATCCTCCCGTGAACCGTCCCCTCCAGCGCCTACAAGCCCTATTAACGGGACTTAGCTAGGTGAAAGGAAATAGCTCTACAGATGCGAGAAGTAATCCGCGTGGCGCTCTGTGGCCTCCGGTTAATGATCCCTCCCTAATAGCCCCGTCTCCCAACTTCGTCCCACCCCCTGCCCTCCCCGGGGCGCGCTCCAGGGGCTGCAGAGATTCTGCCATTAAGATAATCAATGGCTTCCTGTTCCAATGTATAATTCATGCTTCCTCCGGTAGAGAGGGGAGCTAAGATGATTAGCGCAAGGTCACCAGTGGTGTCAGTGTGGAGCCAGGATCTGCAGCAAAGACTTTTGATTTCACGGTCAGTTACTTTCTCCCAGCAGCAGAGCTCTGCTAACAAGTGACGGGTGACTCCTGCACCCCGCCCCCCTGTGATGTCTCTCCGAAGCACATTACCTGTCTGCCAGCAGTGTAAGGTACACCGAGTCTTCATGCACGACCCCTGCTGATGGGATTCCAGGTCAGCAGTTTAAATGGTTTCTTCCATTAATATACTTACAGAAAAAAGCTTTGGAATTTCTACTTGTAGGGAGCTGGGTGTCTGTGCTGTGCAGTTTACCGATGCAGGGGTAGGTGCCTGTGCAGTGTACCGATGCAGGGGTAGGTGCCTGTGCAGTGTACCGATGCAGGGGTAGGTGTCTGTGCAGTGTACCGATGCAGGGGTAGGTGCCTGTGCAGTGTACCGATGCAGGGGTAGGTGTCTGTGCAGTGTACCGATGCAGGGGTAAGTGTCTGTGCAGTGTACCGATGCAGGGGTAGGTGCCTGTGCAGTGTACCGATGCAGGGGTAGGTGCCTGTGCAGTGTACCGATGCAGGGGTAGGTGCCTGTGCAGTGTACCGATGCAGGGGTAAGTGTCTGTGCAGTGTACCGATGCCGGGGTAGGTGTCTGTGCAGTGTACCGGTGCAGGGGCAGATCATGCGGATAGGACAGGAGACCCTTATTGGCTGAAAGACAGTAAAGTAATACCCGTAAGTGCTCACTCTTGTGGTAGTGTGGGCGCAGGCTATGCTTACGCAGATATGTCCTCACATTATATATACTGCCCCTGCCTTAGGGCTCTAAGGCCTGGTATAGGGGGAGTTAAGTATATTACATGCAGTGACTCTGGCATGGAGGCAATGAGCGTACCATGTCATGTGTTCATTCATGGTTTGGACTCTGACGTGGTCTGCAATGGCCGGCCGTGTGTAATTTGTTGGGGGTTCCTTTGGGGTGGCATAATACAGGGATGTCTTTAGTACCCATGCTCTAGGTACCAGGGGTAGCATTTACTAGGGACCTACAGGGGGGCTAAAGTGTGTGCCACTTGTACACAATTAGATCAGTTTTCCTTGTTTTAGGGAAAGAGCACTGGCACTGGGGACCTGGTTAGCAGGAACCCAGAGCACCTTCAGTCAAAAAAACTCTGTACCAGTAGCAAAAAGTGGGGGTGCCCTTGTCAAAAGGGGTACTTTCCTACACTACTGCTTAAAACGGTACCAACAAAACAGACCCCAGGCATGCACTGGGAGACAGCTGTAACCCAGTGGAATTGTCTTAGTTTCAGTTTAGTAAATGTACAAACATTGGCATACTAAGAATGGAAACCATTTGTAACTGGTCAACTAGAATTACAAGCAGTGAACATAAACACAAATGAGAAGCCGCCCGCTGTAAGCTGAAAAAGGTGTCTGACAGAATATCGAGGTCAAACATACTGTGTGGCCAAAATATTATGGTAATCTATCGATGGCCAGAATATCAAGAATGTTAAGTGCAAACTGGTAAATAAAGATTTAGGTTTCTTAACCCCACATGTGTGCGCCTTGACAATGTATACATCATGAAGGTACATGTATGTCGAGTTAAGTAGAGTAAAAAATGTACTGGCCCACAGAAATGTACCTTCACTATATTCTTGCCACAATATTTTGGCCACACGATATTTTAGTTTCAATATTTTAGTCATCACCTTGAAAAATTGTACCTCCATCCAATTGAAATAAGAGTACAGGACACATATATCCCATTACCTTTGGCACAAACGGCGTACGCTGCTACCCTGTGCAATGCTGTTACGCACAAGTGACACCGTCTTGTGGGTAAATGATAATGTTGTGTCGTGTGTTTGGAAGCTCGGGTGCTGGCAAGTGTGACGTCATATTGCGGTGTGCCCTGAATATGTGTTTTTTCTCTGGTTCTCAAGTGTTGTTGGCCCTGAGCTGCTACCCTGTAGTAAACATGTCGTGACGTTTTGTTACGGGATTGTGCTGTGGTTAAAGCCCCCATAGTGCTTCTAGCAGTCGAGTAACTTACCACTCGGTTGCAGAGTTCTGACTAATCCAGCTCGCACTGATGCGTCATGGATGTTGTGTTCTGGTCATATCTGTGGTCATGTGGTCATTGAGCTGTGAGTGTTTGACTATTGTTTTCTCTGGACAAGGCAGGAGGGCTCGACCAATTCTTCACACCTCTTGTATATCAACAGACGCGTACCGTGTCAGCAGATGGAGGTGTGTGGTTTTTTACTGGTGGGTTGTCAAGCAGGTTGTGTATACAGTCGGTGTTGCATCTGATTGCTCTACTCACTGTTGTATGTCATGGTGTGTAGTGCTGTTGCGCGTACAGTGATTGCAGCTATGCGGTTGACGTGTCCTGTGTTGGGTGCACGCCACGCGTGTCTCATGAGTTCTGGTGGAAGTCTGTGTGCGGTGTCACCCACTGACGCAGTGGTAACAAGTCACAGTATACATGAGCATGTTCACTGGTTACTCCTGGGGGCCCATAACTGCACCCCAAGTGCACTGGGCGTGTGTGGGGGCAGCACACCTGTGTGTTCAAAGCGAGGGGCCCCCGCGTACACTGCAGCTCTGGGAACACAGGTAGGAAACCCCATAACAAAATGGCGCCCCAGGCTCCATCACAAGATGGCGGACGAAGCAAAGGCCGTCGGGAATGAGCGGTAAACAGAGCCGGGGCAGAAATCATAAGGCGTGTGTGAAAATGCACCCTTAAAAAATGTGAGAAACTTTAGAGAAGTTGTGCAACATTATGTGTAAACTTCATGACATGCCCTTCAGGATTTCTGGAGTGAAAAGTGGATGCACAGCCGTGCCTCCTGTTTAAAAGTCTCTTGAGGTGGCAGCCAGGTGTCTGCTTTCGAAGGAAATCATCTCTTACAACATATTTTCTTATCAAATGAGTCTTTGGTGAGATATTTTCCGCTTGATCCAGTCCCCGCAGCAAAAAAGTGTGCGAAATTACACATTCAAGTACATTCTAAAATGTTGCATATTTCCTTTAACAACTATGCAAATTAGACAAGCTCACCGGTAAGTGATTACTGCCTGCTCACTCCACCATCGAGTTAAAAATAGTATACTTTGTAGAGAAAAATGGCATTTCTTTGCTGTTAAGGCTTATGTGCATGTGGCCTACACGTCACTCAAGTACCACCGGGGATGCACTAGGGGTTAGGGCAGATAGCCCTGTAGGCCCAAACTTGATTTGTAGGCGTCATCAAGGACCTATAATGCGCTCTTTTGGGGCTGAGTAATTAGTACAACATCTTTAGAACATATATGAGCATCCGTTCAGATTGTTACATAGGTCAGGACTACAGACCCAATGTTAGCTGGAGACCTAAGAAAGGCTTCCTGCTCTGAGAAGGCTGCAGGGGGAGGGCTGGCCCCCCCAGATGTGCACGTGGCTTCCTGCTCTGAGAAGGCTGCAGGGGGAGGGCTGGCCCCCCACATGTGCACGTGGCTTCCTGCTCTGAGAAGGCTGCAGGGGGAGGTCTGGCCCCCCAGATGTGCACGTGGCTTCCTGCTCTGAGAAGGCTGCAGGGGGAGGTCTGGCCCCCCAGATGTGCACGTGGCTTCCTGCTCTGAGCAGGCTCTGGAAGAAGGGCTATAGCCCCTCCACCCTCCCCAAACGTGGTCTGGCCCCCCACACGTGCACCCTCCCTAACCCCCTCTTCTTGCTCTTGCAGAACGACACGTGGAGCGAGCTGTACTCCTTCGCGCTCTTCAAGGCCATGAGCCACATGCTGTGTATCGGCTACGGCCGCCAGGCCCCGGAGAGCATGACCGACATCTGGCTGACGATGCTGAGCATGATCGTGGGCGCCACCTGCTACGCCATGTTCATCGGGCACGCCACAGCGCTCATCCAGTCCCTGGACTCCTCGAGGCGCCAGTACCAGGAGAAGGTAGGGCTGATGATGTTACACCCGCAGGTTACCTCCAGGGGCGGCTGACACTCAGCAGGGCGGTGGGGGGCGTGGGAGCACAGCCTGTACTACAGGAGCAATGCACAGCTTATCCGTACACGCCAGTACCTGTGAAGGACACGCTGTCCTTAAGAACAACCACCCTGTGAGGCGCAGCGTCACTGTACCACTGAACAACACAAGCTGTACTGTTCACCATCACACATGGCACCTGTGTCCAGATCAGGCTGTACTGTTCACCATCACACATGGCACCTGTGCCTACATCAGGCTGTACTGTTCACCATCACACATGGCACCTGTGTCCAGATCAGGCTGTACTGTTCACCATCACACATGGCACCTGTGTCCAGATCAGGCTGTACTGTTCACCATCACACATAGAACCCGTGTCCAGATCAGGCTGTACTGTTCACCATCACACATGGCACCTGTGTCCAGATCAGGCTGTACTGTTCACCATCACACATGGCACCTGTGTCCAGATCAGGCTGTACTGTTCACCATCACACATGGCACCTGTGTCCAGATCAGGCTGTACTGTTCACCATCACACATAGAACCCGTGTCCAGATCACGCTGTACTGTTCACCATCACACATGGCACCTGTGCCTACATCAGGCTGTACTGTTCACCATCACACATGGCACCTGTGTCCAGATCAGGCTGTACTGTTCACCATCACACATAGAACCCGTGTCCAGATCACGCTGTACTGTTCACCATCACACATGGCACCTGTGCCTACATCAGGCTGTACTGTTCACCATCACACATGGCACCTGTGTCGAGATCAGGCTGTACTGTTCACCATCACACATGGCACCTGTGTCCAGATCAGGCTGTACTGTTCACCATCACACACGGAACCTATGTCCAGATCAGGCTGTACTGTTCACCATCACACATGGCTCCTGTGTCGAGATCAGGCTGTACTGTTCACCATCACACACGGAACCTATGTCCAGATCAGGCTGTACTGTTCACCATCACACATGGCACCTGTGTCGAGATCAGGCTGTACTGTTCACCATCACACATGGCACCTGTGTCCAGATCAGGCTGTACTGTTCACCATCACACATAGAACCCGTGTCCAGATCACGCTGTACTGTTTACCATCACACATGGCACCTGTGTCCAGATCAGGCTGTACTGTTCACCATCACACACGGAACCTGTGTCCAGATCAGGCTGTACTGTTCACCATCACACATGGCACCTGTGTCCAGATCAGGCTGTACTGTTCACCATCACACATGGCACCTGTGTCCAGATCAGGCTGTACTGTTCACCATCACACATGGCACCTGTGTCCAGATCAGGCTGTGCTGTTCACCATCACACATGGCACCTGTGCCTACATCAGGCTGTACTGTTCACCATCACACATGGCACCTGTGTCCAGATCAGGCTGTACTGTTCACCATCACACATGGCACCTGTGTCCAGATCAGGCTGTACTGTTCACCATCACACATAGAACCCGTGTCGAGATCAGGCTGTACTGTTCACCATCACACATGGCACCTGTGTCCAGATCAGGCTGTACTGTTCACCATCACACACGGAACCTGTGTCCAGATCAGGCTGTACTGTTCACCATCACACATGGCACCTGTGTCCAGATCAGGCTGTACTGTTCACCATCACACATGGCACCTGTGTCCAGATCAGGCTGTACTGTTCACCATCACACATGGCACCTGTGTCCAGATCAGGCTGTACGGTTCACCATCACACATGGCACCTGTGCCTACATCAGGCTGTACTGTTCACCATCACACATGGCACCTGTGTCCAGATCAGGCTGTACTGTTCACCATCACACATGGCACCTGTGTCCAGATCAGGCTGTACTGTTCACCATCACACATAGAACCCGTGTCCAGATCAGGCTGTACTGTTCACCATCACACATGGCACCTGTGTCCAGATCAGGCTGTACTGTTCACCATCACACATAGAACCCGTGTCCAGATCACGCTGTACTGTTCACCATCACACATGGCACCTGTGTCCAGATCAGGCTGTACTGTTCACCATCACACATAGAACCCGTGTCCAGATCACGCTGTACTGTTCACCATCACACATGGCACCTGTGCCTACATCAGGCTGTACTGTTCACCATCACACATGGCACCTGTGTCGAGATCAGGCTGTACTGTTCTCCATCACACATGGCACCTGTGTCCAGATCAGGCTGTACTGTTCACCATCACACACGGAACCTATGTCCAGATCAGGCTGTACTGTTCACCATCACACATGGCTCCTGTGTCGAGATCAGGCTGTACTGTTCACCATCACACACAGAACCTATGTCCAGATCAGGCTGTACTGTTCACCATCACACATGGCACCTGTGTCCAGATCAGGCTGTACTGTTCATCATCACACATGGCACCTGTGTCGAGATCAGGCTGTACTGTTCACCATCACACATGGCACCTGTGTCCAGATCAGGCTGCACTCTTCACCATCACACATAGAACCCGTGTCCAGATCACGCTGTACTGTTTACCATCACACATGGCACCTGTGTCCAGATCACGCTGTACTGTTCACCATCACACACGGAACCTGTGTCCAGATCACGCTGTACTGTTCACCATCACACACGGCACCTGTGTCCACATCAGGCTGTACTGTTCACCATCACACATGGCACCTGTGTCCAGATCAGTCTGTACTGTTCACCGTCACACATGGCACCTGTGTCCAGATCACGCTGTACTGTTCACCATCACACACGGAACCTGTGTCCAGATCACGCTGTACTGTTCACCATCACACACGGCACCTGTGTCCAGATCAGGCTGTACTGTTCACCATCACACATGGCACCTGTGTCCAGATCACGCTGTACTGTTCACCATCACACATGGCACCTGTGTCCAGATCAGTCTGTACTGTTCACCATCACACATGGCACCTGTGTCCAGATCACGCTGTACTGTTCACCATCACACACGGAACCTGTGTCCAGATCACGCTGTACTGTTCACCATCACACACGGCACCTGTGTCCAGATCAGGCTGTACTGTTCACCATCACACATGGCACCTGTGCCTACATCAGGCTGTTCTGTTCACCATCACACATGGCACATGTGTCCAGATCAGGCTGTACTGTTCACCATCACACATGGCACCTGTGTCCAGATCAGGCTGTACTGTTCACCATCACACATGGCACATGTGTCTAGATCAGGCTGTACTGTTCACCATCACACACGGAACCTGTGTCGAGATCAGGCTGTACTGTTCACCATCACACACGGAACCTGTGTCCAGATCACGCTGTACTGTTCACCATCACACATGGCACCTGTGTCCAGATCACGCTGTACTGTTCACCATCACACATGGCACCTGTGTCCAGATCAGTCTGTACTGTTCAGATGTTTTATTTTGTTCCTGTTATTGCATATGCTTTCAGTGAAGTATGTAAAAAGAATATATAACCATTGCAACACCTAGCGTGGCCGGCCAGACTTATGGGCTTTGCCAATGCTTGTTGAATGGTTGTGACTTAGGGCATGCTTCCATTCCTGAAGATAGAGAGAAATGTTGTATCCTGGTGCTGTACTCCAACCACATGACTGCGCCAGCACCAGATTTCTCAGGCCGGCCCTACTGGTAAAAGCACCCAACATCAGTTTCATAAACTTTCCTTGGTGCAAGGGTGACTTATGAATAGAGCATCGCGCCGCAGACGTACTGTAGCTGCAGGCAGAAGAGCCGTACTGCGACTTCTGACGCGTCCTTTCCATGGCGCTGGGCTTGTATTCTGCTCTTACACACTTCGGTTCGCTCTTTAGTGTCCATAGCCTCCGGTCTTTCCTCTCCCCATCAAACATGTCCAGCGTCTGGTAACCAGGTGAACATCTGCAGATTTCCCAGGCAGGGTTGTACCAAAATATCTTGGAATACTGCCTGACATCAATATCAAGTTCTAAATATAGTTTGCAGAACTATTGCCCCTTTGGAATTAATATTAGAAAATCTACACCGAGTGGAATGATGTTTTTTCCTTTATTTAGGGCACAAGATTTAAGTCGGTAATATTTTTGTACACAATGTTCTGACATACGACCGTTGCAGAGGCGTGTATAGCAAAGAAGCGGTTTTCAATCAAGTGGTCCTTCTATAGCGCAGCGTATTGTCGCGTGGGCTCTCATTATTCTAAATGAGACTACTGGATTTCTAGGTAGCAGGATTGATAACGGTGTGGGGGACTGAGTCTGACCCACGTGTAAGGAACGCTGTCACCCTAAATCCGGTTGTTGCTCCGGCTAACTAGCAGTGGCTCATTTCTCCCGCGGGGAAGAAATGATTGGGCAGCCGAGCGCATGACATCTTTGGAACTTCTCAGGGAAGTCGTGGTTACTCAGATCCAAACCAACTCTCTTATTTCCAATATGATCTCATATACAAATGACAAAGACAGTATAAGTTTTATATAATGTTTTAATAAAACGACTGTATTTTAGATATTAAGGCGTGAGCCGCAATAACCAGAACGATACAACACAGTAGGATTGTGATAGTTACCAGGAGAGTAAAACATAAAAACAAAGCTATCATATTGTCAAACAGTTTCTACTCTCCCTCTGCTTGTTCTATTTAGAGCACAGCATGTTAAGCTTCTAGCTTGCCTATTAGAATCACTATGGGGATATCAGCCCTCATACCTGAGCAAAGACCTGTGATCTTGGTTCAGCATCTGCAACGAGGCAGTCAGCGTCAAGTTGTGGTTCCCTGGTCGGAATCTCCCTCTTACGTGTACTGGGACAAGGAAGTAATTTTATAACTAATATGTCAGCGTGATCACAAAATGTCCCTACGCAGGAATGCCCAGTCTAAACTCTTACCACGTCTATCGGCAATGTACCAGACTGTATCCTTGACTGAAGCACAGAGTAAACATGTTATGGAGAACTCCAGTGCTGAAGTAGGCAAAACAGTGTGATATATGAATAAAAAACAACACCGTAGAACTGGCTATTTGAAAAATAACAGTACGAAGCCTAATAAAAAACATGTAGAGCAAAGTGCACAGAGGCTCTAAGCTATTAGCAAATGAATAAAATATATTCAGGGCAAAATGCACAAAGGCCTAAAGCCTGAAGCTAAAGCGCAATGAATAATAAAACTAACCACACTACAGTATCACCTGTGAGGGTCTCCAGGCGCTGAGACGGTGGTTTCGTCGAAGACCCAGGTCTTGAGCTTCTCTCTGAAGTCCGCCAGCGAGGGAGATGTTTGGAGGTGGAGGGAGAGGGCGTTCCACGACTTGGCGGCAAGGTGAGAGAAGGCGCGTCCTCCGCTGTGGCTACGGCAGATGTGCGGTGTACGTGCCAGGGCGAGGGAGGCAGAGCGCAGGTTTCTGGATGGCTGGTGGACGTTCAGGCGGTGGTTCATGTATGCTGGTCCTTGGTTGAGGAGGGCTCTGCAGGCCCGTGCCAGTAGTCTGAATTGGCATCTTTCCTGGATGGGGAGCTAGGGGAGGTCTCTCAGATGCTGGGGCAGGTTGAGGATCAGTCTGGCCGCTGAGTTCTATATTGTCTGGAACCTTCTCATGAGTTCGGAGGTGGTACCTGCGCACAGCACGTTGCCATAGTCCAGACGCTTGGCGATGATGGCTTGCGTGACTGTTTTCCTCGTGCTTGTGGGGAGCCATGTAAAGTTTCTTTAGAGCATGCAGTGTTTGGAGGCAGGCCGATGAGACGGCGTTGATCTGTCATTTCGTGGTGCGTTTGCTGTCCAGTTACGGCTGCTCCGGGGCAGACCTGCATTGTGAGAGCCAGCACCACGGTTGTAGGAGTGGTGGTGGTGGCATCCCTACACTGGGCACCCCTCTAGAAGCAAACCTCAACCACAGAGCAGAGGTAGGCTGCGGCCCTCCATTCTCTGTGGTCTTTAGACATGTCCCAGAGCACCCTTTATCCTCACCGGAGCTCCAAGGGAGGGATATTTCTCACTTTCCTCCTCCAGAACTCGGGGCCCAAGCATCTCCCCCAGGAGCTGCATTAAATACCCTTCTAACACTTGCTGTGGGTGCTCTGTAAGTGGCTAGTGAGGTCAGTCCTGCACTAGTCACAATAACTGTTTATACATTAGAGGTGAACCATTCCAAGCAGGCTCTGGTGCACTCGTTTCTAACTCACCCATATATTCCTTCCTTCCAGGTGAGTTTGACTCAGACGACGTCATCCTGGTGGGCTTGGGGGTGGGGGGGGGATCAGTGTTCAAAAATGTTGCTTCGCTCATCCCAAGTCCTCCCATTCAGCCCACCCTTTACTTGCATTTATTTCAAACGCTGTCGCTCCTGCAGAGAGTTCTTTGTTTCATCAAAGTGTCTGGAACAGACAGAACTCAAAGCCACTGACAGTGGTTTTCTATCAGATTGTCCTGTTTTGTCCGGTAATTCTGCCAGATTCCTGGAAAGAGAGAACACGCTTCAAGTTATCAGACATACAAAAAGCAAATGATTTTATTTCTCTGCGGTGCTGGCGGACACAGCTATCTGTCTGGGTACCGGACTGCCAGGGCAATCCTTATGGGACCTGTGGTGAGAGCAAATGAATGGCCCAGCCCTTCAGGGTCAAAGTCAGAGCTTAGCCCTGCACAGCTCTGCTTCTACAGCTCCGCCCTTGGACAGCACTTACACACAGCTCAGCTTGTACAGCTCGGCCCTTGGACAGCACTTGCACACAGCTCAGCTTCCATTCAGGACCAGGAGCGATTCTTTGCACTGCTCAGCCTGTACTTGTGTGTAGCACAGGTGGTGCTTAAGAGTTTGAACAGTAGCGTTCAGTACCATGGACAGCGCTTCTGAACAGCTCAGACTGTAGCGTTCAGTACCATGGATAGTGCTTCTGAACAGCTCAGACTGTAGCGTTTAGTCCCATGGACAGCGCTTCTGAACAGCTCAGACTGTAGCGTTCAGTACCATGGACAGCGCTTCTGAACAGCTCAAAGTATGGTTCAGTACCATGGACAACGTTTCTAGACAGCTCAGACAGTAGCGTTCAGTTCCATGGACAGTGTTTCTAGGCAGCTCAAAGTATCGATCATTACCATGGACAGCGCTTCTAGACAGCTCAAATTATCGATCAGTACCATGGACAGCGCTTCTGAACAGCTCGGACAGTAGTAGTCAGTATCATGGACAGCGCTTGTGCACAGTTGTGACTGTAGAGTTCAGTCCCTTGGATAGAGCTGGTGCACAGTTGTCGAGTCTGTCTGTTACGAGTGATTGCAGTTACTCAGGTCCTCCAGCAACTTTCCTACGGAGCACAAGCCCTCGCCACAGTTAGTGCCATGCTTCATCACCGGGCTGGTGCTGCCAGGCCCCCAAGACCGCCTGGGGCTCTGTTCCGGAGACCTGTTTTAATAATCTGTGAGTTTGAAGCGTTAGATTGACACCCTCAGACTAACACCCTCAGACTGACACCCTCAGACTAACACCCTCAGACTTCGTTGGGAGACATATTTGTGTCAGGCAGATTGTCCGAAAAAGTGAAACATGAAAATAACTAAAGGGCAGTGGCAGAGTTGATGAACAGTTCATCCTGTGGCGCCTGGCGAATGAATCATTCATCCTGCGCTGTAATAAAGCGCACAGTCTCTGTCCCTAAGGTCATAACCTCTGAACTAGCCATTCCCTGCTCCGCACCCTGGACACACCCTGGACAGCACCTGCGCACGAGCCCTGAAGTATAGGCCAGATCTGTCTGTAGGATATAAATGTCTGAGTCATCACTCAGAGCCCAGGCCTGTGGTAATACACGGCTCACCCTGTATTACCACCCCAGGCAGTATCTGTCGTGTTCTGAGGCACTGGGTACAAAGGGTGCAGCTTACAAGGCCCGGGCGACACACAGACCTCCACATCCTGTACTGCACAGGATCAGGGCAGTGCTTACAAGAATCCAGCGTGCACATCTCCTCTTTAATGCAAAGCTAGGTCTGTGATATGGTGAAGGTGCAGTGACGGTCAGTGTGTACAGATGGACCCTGTGCTGAGGTCTGTGTTCACACGCAGGGCACAAGGAACCCCACTACAGACCCCTCTGCTGCCCCTTCAGACAGACCCCCACCGGGCCCTTGACAGACGGCCCACACTGGGCCTTTGACAGAACCCCCCCCCCCCTCCGGAGCCTTGACAGACCCCCACCGGGCCCTTGACAGACGGCCCACACTGGGCCTTTGACAGACTCCCCCCCCCCCCCGGGCCTTTGACAGACCCCCCACCTGGCCTTTGACAGACCCCCCCCCGGCCTTTGACAGACTCCCCCCCCCCCCCCCTCCGGAGCCTTGACAGACCACCCCTGGGCTCTTGACAGGCTCCCCACTCTCTGGGCCCTTGACAGACCTCCCTCCTCTCTGGGACCTTGACGGACCCCTCCCCCCCCCGGGCCCTTGATTGACCCCCTCCTCCCCTGGGCCCTTGATTGACCCCCTCCTCCCCTGGGCTCTTGACGGACCCCTCACCCCCAACCCCCCCGGACCCTTGACGGATCCCACTCTCTGGCTCCTTGACATACCCCTCTCTCGGTGGTCTCGACAGACTCCACCCCCACCCTCTCTGGTCTCTTGACAGACTCCACCCTCCCTCCTCTCTTGACAGAACCCCCTCACCCTCTTGTCAGACCCTCCTCTCTGGCCTCTTCACAGATCCTTCTCCTCTCTGGGCTCTTCACTGCCTATCCTCCCACCTGACCTCTTCACAGCCCCCCCCACCTCTGGCCTCGCAACAGCCCTCCCACCTCTGGCCTCGCAACAGCCCTCCCACCTCTGGCCTCGCAACAGCCCTCCCACCTCTGGCCTCGCAACAGCCCCCCCCACCTCTGGCCTCTTCACAGCCCCCCCCCCACCTCTGGCCTCTTCACAGCCCCCCCCCTCTGGCCTCTTCATAGCCCCCCCCCCTCTGGCCTCTTCATAGCCGCCCCCCTCTGGCCTCTTCATAGACAGACCCCTCTCCGGCCCCTTGACAAACCCGTCTCCGGCCCCTTGACAGACCCCTCTCCGGCCCCTTGACAGACCCCTCTCCGGCCCCTTGACAAACCCGTCTCCGGCCCCTTGACAGACCCCTCTCCGACCCTTTGACAGACCCCTCTCCGACCCTTTGACAGACCCCTCTCCGACCCTTTGACAGACCCCTCTCCGACCCTTTGACAGACAGCTCTCCGGCCCCGTGACAGACCCCTCTCCGGCCCTTTGACAGACCCCCTCTCCGGCCAAGATGACTGCACCTCAGGGGCTCTTCTGCTTTATCGGTGTGTCAGATTTGTGTCACACCTAAAAACAGATCCTTATAGAGCCCTCCCCTCAGTGGATGAGGTTAAGAGTAGGAAATCAGGAGCTGGGGCTGCGGGAGACAGGCTGACCTCAGGGCCTAAAGTGGTGAATGAAACCTAAAGAGGAGATATGTTTGCAGTGTACAGACCGGAGGTAGAGGACGTGTGACTCAGCCCCTCTGTACAAGAAGCATTGACCGGACAAGAGGGCTTGTGGCCTCAGACCCGCTGTGCACATGCAGCAGAGACCAGCAGCACAGGATGTGTGACCTCATCCCCTCTGTGCACATGCAGCAGAGACTGCAGTACAGGATGTGTGGCCTCAGCCCCTCTGTACATGCAGCAGAGACCGGCAGTACAGGATGTGTGGCCTCAGCCCCTCTGTACATGCAGCAGAGACCGGCAGTACAGGATGTGTGGCCTCAGCCCCTCTGTACATGCAGCAGAGACCGGCAGTACAGGATGTGTGGCCTCAGCCCCTCTGTACATGCAGCAGAGACCGGCAGTACAGGATGTGTGGCCTCAGTCCCTCTGTACATGCAGCAGAGACCGGCAGTACAGGATGTGTGGCCTCAGTCCCTCTGTACAAGCAGCAGAGACTGCAGTACAGGATGTGTGGCCTCAGCCCCTCTGTGTGCAGCAGAGACTGCAGTACAGGATGTGTGGCCTCAGCCCCTCTGTACAAGCAGCAGAGACCTGTAGTACAGGATGTGTGGCCTCGGCCCCTCTGTACAAGCAGCAGAGACTGCAGCACAGGATGTGTGGCCTCAGCCCCTCTGTACAAGCAGCAGAGACTGCAGTACAGGATGTGAGGCCTCAGTCCCTCTGTGTGCAGCAGAGACTGCAGTACAGGATGTGTGGCCTCAGCCCCTCTTTGTGCAGCAGAGACTGCAGTACAGGATGTGTGGCCTCAGCCCCTCCGTGTGCAGCAGAGACTGCAGTACAGGATGTGTGGCCTCAGCCCCTCCGTGTGCAGCAGAGACTGCAGTACAGGATGTGTGGCCTCAGCCCCTCTGTGTGCAGCAGAGACT
Organism: Pleurodeles waltl; assembly: GCF_031143425.1. NCBI lineage: Eukaryota > Metazoa > Chordata > Amphibia > Caudata > Salamandridae > Pleurodeles > Pleurodeles waltl. The sequence goes on along the minus strand of NC_090451.1, from coordinate 26,763,659 downwards.
GCAGTACAGGACGTGTGGCCTCAACCCCTCTGTGTGCAGCAGAGACTGCAGTACAGGACGTGTGGCCTCAGCCCCTCTGTACAAGCAGCAGAGACCAGCAGCACAGGAAGAGTGGCCTCAGCCCCTCTGTGTGCAGCAGAGACTGCAGTACAGGATGTGTGGCCCCAGCCCCTCTGTGTTCAGCAGAGACCAGCAGCACAGGATGTGTGGCCTCAGCCCCTCTGTGTGCAGCAGAGACTGCAGTACAGGATGTGTGGCCTCAGCCCCTCTGAGTGCAGCAGAGACTGCGGTACAGGATGAGTGGCCTCAGCCCCTCCGTGTGCAGCAGAGACTGCAGTACAGGATGAGTGGCCTTAGCCCCTCTGTGTGCAGCAGAGACTGCAGTACAGGATGTGTGGCCTCAGCCCCTCTGTGTTCAGCAGAGACCAGCAGCACAGGATGTGTGGCCTCCGCCCCTCTGTGTTCAGCAGAGACCAGCAGCACAGGATGTGTGGCCTCAGCCCCTCTGTGTGCAGCAGAGACTGCAGTACAGGATGTGTGGCCTCAGCCCCTCTGTGTTCAGCAGAGACCAGCAGCACAGGATGTGTGGCCTCAGCCCCTCTGTGTGCAGCAGAGACTGCAGTACAGGATGTGTGGCCTCAGCCCCTCTGTGTGCAGCAGAGACTGCAGCACAGGATGTGTGGCCTCAGCCGCTCTGTACAAGCAGCAGAGACTGCAGCACAGGATGTGTGGCCTCAGCCCCTCTGTGTGCAGCAGAGACTGCATTACAGGATGTGTGGCCTCAGCCCCTCTGTGTGCAGCAGAGACCTGTAGTACAGGATGTGTGGCCTCGGCACCTCTGTGTGCAGCAGAGACCAGCAGCACAGGATGTGTGGCCTCAGCCCCTCTGTGTGCAGCAGAGACTGCAGCACAGGATGTGTGGCCTCGGCCCCTCTGTGTGCAGCAGAGACTGCAGTACAGGATGTGTGGCCTCAGCCCCTCTGTGTGCAGCAGAGACTGCAGTACAGGATGTGTGGCCTCAGCCCCTCTGTGTGCAGCAGAGACCAGCAGTACAGGATGTGTGGCCTCAGACCCTCTGTGTGCAGCAGAGACTGCAGCACAGGATGTGTGGCCTCAGCCCCTCTGTACAAGCAGCAGAGACTGCAGTACAGGATGTGTGGCCTCAGCCCGTCTGTGTGCAGCAGAGACTGCAGCACAGGATGTGTGACCTCAGCCCCTCTGTGTGCAGCAGAGACTGCAGTACAGGATGTGTGGCCTCGGCCCCTCTGAGTGCAGCAGAGACCGGCAGTACAGGATGTGTGGCCTCAGCCCCTCTGTACAAGCAGCAGAGACTGCAGTACAGGATGTGTGGCCTCAGCCCCTCTGTGTTCAGCAGAGACCAGCAGTACAGGATGTGTGGCCTCAGCCCCTCTGTGTGCAGCAGAGACTGCAGTACAGGATGTGTGGCCTCAGCCCCTCTGTGTGCAGCAGAGACTGCAGTACAGGATGTGTGGCCTCAGCCCCTCCGTGTGCAGCAGAGACCAGCAGCACAGGATGTGTGGCCTCAGCCCCTCTGTGTGCAGCAGAGACTGCAGTACAGGATGTGTGGCCTCAGCCCCTCTGTGTGCAGCAGAGATTGCAGTACAGGATGTGTGGCCTCAGACCCGCTGTGCACATGCAGCAGAGACCAGCAGCACAGGATGTGTGACCTCGGCACCTCTGTGCAGCAGAGACTGCAGTACAGGATGTGTGGCCTCAGCCCCTCTGTGTGCAGCAGAGACCAGCAGCACAGGATGTGTGGCCTCAGCCCCTCTGTGCACATGCAGCAGAGACTGCAGTACAGGATCTGTGGCCTCAGCCCCTCTGTACATGCAGCAGAGACCGGCAGTACAGGATGTGTGGCCTCAGCCCCTCTGTACATGCAGCAGAGACCGGCAGTACAGGATGTGTGGCCTCAGCCCCTCTGTACATGCAGCAGAGACCGGCAGTACAGGATGTGTGGCCTCAGCCCCTCTGTACATGCAGCAGAGACCGGCAGTACAGGATGTGTGGCCTCAGTCCCTCTGTACATGCAGCAGAGACCGGCAGTACAGGATGTGTGGCCTCAGCCCCTCTGTACATGCAGCAGAGACTGGCAGTACAGGATGTGTGGCCTCAGTCCCTCTGTACATGCAGCAGAGACCGGCAGTACAGGATGTGTGGCCTCAGTCCCTCTGTACAAGCAGCAGAGACTGCAGTACAGGATGTGTGGCCTCAGCCCCTCTGTGTGCAGCAGAGACTGCAGTACAGGATGTGTGGCCTCAGCCCCTCTGTGAAAGCAGCAGAGACCTGTAGTACAGGATGTGTGGCCTCAGCCCCTCTGTACAAGCAGCAGAGACTGCAGTACAGGATGTGTGGCCTCCGCCCCTCTGTGTTCAGCAGAGACCAGCAGCACAGGATGTGTGGCCTCAGCCCCTCTGTGTGCAGCAGAGACTGCAGTACAGGATGTGTGGCCTCAGCCCCTCTGTGTTCAGCAGAGACCAGCAGCACAGGATGTGTGGCCTCAGCCCCTCTGTGTGCAGCAGAGACTGCAGTACAGGATGTGTGGCCTCAGCCCCTCTGTGTGCAGCAGAGACTGCAGCACAGGATGTGTGGCCTCAGCCGCTCTGTACAAGCAGCAGAGACTGCAGCACAGGATGTGTGGCCTCAGCCCCTCTGTGTGCAGCAGAGACTGCATTACAGGATGTGTGGCCTCAGCCCCTCTGTGTGCAGCAGAGACCTGTAGTACAGGATGTGTGGCCTCGGCACCTCTGTGTGCAGCAGAGACTGCAGCACAGGATGTGTGGCCTCGGCCCCTCTGTGTGCAGCAGAGACTGCAGTACAGGATGTGTGGCCTCAGCCCCTCTGTGTGCAGCAGAGACTGCAGTACAGGATGTGTGGCCTCAGCCCCTCTGTGTTCAGCAGAGACCAGCAGTACAGGATGTGTGGCCTCAGACCCTCTGTGTGCAGCAGAGACTGCAGCACAGGATGTGTGGCCTCAGCCCCTCTGTACAAGCAGCAGAGACTGCAGTACAGGATGTGTGGCCTCAGCCCCTCTGTACATGCAGCAGAGACCGGCAGTACAGGATGTGTGGCCTCAGCCCCTCTGTACATGCAGCAGAGACCGGCAGTACAGGATGTGTGGCCTCAGTCCCTCTGTACATGCAGCAGAGACCGGCAGTACAGGATGTGTGGCCTCAGCCCCTCTGTACATGCAGCAGAGACTGGCAGTACAGGATGTGTGGCCTCAGTCCCTCTGTACATGCAGCAGAGACCGGCAGTACAGGATGTGTGGCCTCAGTCCCTCTGTACAAGCAGCAGAGACTGCAGTACAGGATGTGTGGCCTCAGCCCCTCTGTGTGCAGCAGAGACTGCAGTACAGGATGTGTGGCCTCAGCCCCTCTGTGAAAGCAGCAGAGACCTGTAGTACAGGATGTGTGGCCTCAGCCCCTCTGTACAAGCAGCAGAGACTGCAGTACAGGATGTGTGGCCTCCGCCCCTCTGTGTTCAGCAGAGACCAGCAGCACAGGATGTGTGGCCTCAGCCCCTCTGTGTGCAGCAGAGACTGCAGTACAGGATGTGTGGCCTCAGCCCCTCTGTGTTCAGCAGAGACCAGCAGCACAGGATGTGTGGCCTCAGCCCCTCTGTGTGCAGCAGAGACTGCAGTACAGGATGTGTGGCCTCAGCCCCTCTGTGTGCAGCAGAGACTGCAGCACAGGATGTGTGGCCTCAGCCGCTCTGTACAAGCAGCAGAGACTGCAGCACAGGATGTGTGGCCTCAGCCCCTCTGTGTGCAGCAGAGACTGCATTACAGGATGTGTGGCCTCAGCCCCTCTGTGTGCAGCAGAGACCTGTAGTACAGGATGTGTGGCCTCGGCACCTCTGTGTGCAGCAGAGACTGCAGCACAGGATGTGTGGCCTCGGCCCCTCTGTGTGCAGCAGAGACTGCAGTACAGGATGTGTGGCCTCAGCCCCTCTGTGTGCAGCAGAGACTGCAGTACAGGATGTGTGGCCTCAGCCCCTCTGTGTTCAGCAGAGACCAGCAGTACAGGATGTGTGGCCTCAGACCCTCTGTGTGCAGCAGAGACTGCAGCACAGGATGTGTGGCCTCAGCCCCTCTGTACAAGCAGCAGAGACTGCAGTACAGGATGTGTGGCCTCAGCCCGTCAGTGTGCAGCAGAGACTGCAGCACAGGATGTGTGACCTCAGCCCCTCTGTGTGCAGCAGAGACTGCAGTACAGGATGTGTGGCCTCGGCCCCTCTGAGTGCAGCAGAGACCGGCAGTACAGGATGTGTGGCCTCAGCCCCTCTGTACAAGCAGCAGAGACTGCAGTACAGGATGTGTGGCCTCAGCCCCTCTGTGTTCAGCAGAGACCAGCAGTACAGGATGTGTGGCCTCAGCCCCTCTGTGTGCAGCAGAGACTGCAGTACAGGATGTGTGGCCTCAGCCCCTCTGTGTGCAGCAGAGACTGCAGTACAGGATGTGTGGCCTCAGCCCCTCCGTGTGCAGCAGAGACCAGCAGCACAGGATGTGTGGCCTCAGCCCCTCTGTGTGCAGCAGAGACTGCAGTACAGGATGTGTGGCCTCAGCCCCTCTGTGTGCAGCAGAGACTGCAGTACAGGATGTGTGGCCTCAGCCCCTCTGTGTGCAGCAGAGACTGCAGTACAGGATGTGTGGCCTCAGCCCCTCTGTGTGCAGCAGAGATTGCAGTACAGGATGTGTGGCCTCAGACCCGCTGTGCACATGCAGCAGAGACCAGCAGCACAGGATGTGTGACCTCGGCACCTCTGTGCAGCAGAGACTGCAGTACAGGATGTGTGGCCCCAGCCCCTCTGTGTGCAGCAGAGACCAGCAGCACAGGATGTGTGGCCTCAGCCCCTCTGTGCACATGCAGCAGAGACTGCAGTACAGGATGTGTGGCCTCAGCCCCTCTGTACATGCAGCAGAGACCGGCAGTACAGGATGTGTGGCCTCAGCCCCTCTGTACATGCAGCAGAGACCGGCAGTACAGGATGTGTGGCCTCAGCCCCTCTGTACATGCAGCAGAGACCGGCAGTACAGGATGTGTGGCCTCAGCCCCTCTGTACATGCAGCAGAGACCGGCAGTACAGGATGTGTGGCCTCAGTCCCTCTGTACATGCAGCAGAGACCGGCAGTACAGGATGTGTGGCCTCAGCCCCTCTGTACATGCAGCAGAGACTGGCAGTACAGGATGTGTGGCCTCAGTCCCTCTGTACATGCAGCAGAGACCGGCAGTACAGGATGTGTGGCCTCAGTCCCTCTGTACAAGCAGCAGAGACTGCAGTACAGGATGTGTGGCCTCAGCCCCTCTGTGTGCAGCAGAGACTGCAGTACAGGATGTGTGGCCTCAGCCCCTCTGTACAAGGAGCAGAGACCTGTAGTACAGGATGTGTGGCCTCGGCCCCTCTGTACAAGCAGCAGAGACTGCAGCACAGGATGTGTGGCCTCAGCCCCTCTGTACAAGCAGCAGAGACTGCAGTACAGGATGTGAGGCCTCAGTCCCTCTGTGTGCAGCAGAGACTGCAGTACAGGATGTGTGGCCTCAGCCCCTCTTTGTGCAGCAGAGACTGCAGTACAGGATGTGTGGCCTCAGCCCCTCCGTGTGCAGCAGAGACTGCAGTACAGGATGTGTGGCCTCAGCCCCTCTGTGTGCAGCAGAGACTGCAGTACAGGACGTGTGGCCTCAACCCCTCTGTGTGCAGCAGAGACTGCAGTACAGGACGTGTGGCCTCAGCCCCTCTGTACAAGCAGCAGAGACCAGCAGCACAGGAAGAGTGGCCTCAGCCCCTCTGTGTGCAGCAGAGACTGCAGTACAGGATGTGTGGCCCCAGCCCCTCTGTGTTCAGCAGAGACCAGCAGCACAGGATGTGTGGCCTCAGCCCCTCTGTGTGCAGCAGAGACTGCAGTACAGGATGTGTGGCCTCAGCCCCTCTGAGTGCAGCAGAGACTGCAGTACAGGATGTGTGGCCTCAGCCCCTCTGTGTTCAGCAGAGACCAGCAGCACAGGATGTGTGGCCTCCGCCCCTCTGTGTTCAGCAGAGACCAGCAGCACAGGATGTGTGGCCTCAGCCCCTCTGTGTGCAGCAGAGACTGCAGTACAGGATGTATGGCCTCAGCCCCTCTGTGTTCAGCAGAGACCAGCAGCACAGGATGTGTGGCCTCAGCCCCTCTGTGTGCAGCAGAGACTGCAGTACAGGATGTGTGGCCTCAGCCCCTCTGTGTGCAGCAGAGACTGCAGCACAGGATGTGTGGCCTCAGCCGCTCTGTACAAGCAGCAGAGACTGCAGCACAGGATGTAAGGCCTCAGTCCCTCCGTGTGCAGCAGAGACTGCATTACAGGATGTGTGGCCTCAGCCCCTCTGTGTGCAGCAGAGACCTGTAGTACAGGATGTGTGGCCTCGGCACCTCTGTGTGCAGCAGAGACCAGCAGCACAGGATGTGTGGCCTCAGCCCCTCTGTGTGCAGCAGAGACTGCAGCACAGGATGTGTGGCCTCGGCCCCTCTGTGTGCAGCAGAGACTGCAGTACAGGATGTGTGGCCTCAGCCCCTCTGTGTGCAGCAGAGACTGCAGTACAGGATGTGTGGCCTCAGCCCCTCTGTGTTCAGCAGAGACCAGCAGTACAGGATGTGTGGCCTCAGCCCCTCTGTGTGCAGCAGAGACTGCAGCACAGGATGTGTGGCCTCAGCCCCTCTGTACAAGCAGCAGAGACTGCAGTACAGGATGTGTGGCCTCAGCCCGTCTGTGTGCAGCAGAGACTGCAGCACAGGATGTGTGACCTCAGCCCCTCTGTGTGCAGCAGAGACTGCAGTACAGGATGTGTGGCCTCGGCCCCTCTGAGTGCAGCAGAGACCGGCAGTACAGGATGTGTGGCCTCAGCCCCTCTGTACAAGCAGCAGAGACTGCAGTACAGGATGTGTGGCCTCAGCCCCTCTGTGTTCAGCAGAGACCAGCAGTACAGGATGTGTGGCCTCAGCCCCTCTGTGTGCAGCAGAGACTGCAGTACAGGATGTGTGGCCTCAGCCCCTCTGTGTGCAGCAGAGACTGCAGTACAGGATGTGTGGCCTCAGCCCCTCCGTGTGCAGCAGAGACCAGCAGCACAGGATGTGTGGCCTCAGCCCCTCGGTGTGCAGCAGAGACTGCAGTACAGGATGTGTGGCCTCAGCCCCTCTGTGTGCAGCAGAGACTGCAGTACAGGATGTGTGGCCTCAGCCCCTCTGTGTGCAGCAGAGACTGCAGTACAGGATGTGTGGCCTCAGCCCCTCTGTGTGCAGCAGAGATTGCAGTACAGGATGTGTGGCCTCAGACCCGCTGTGCACATGCAGCAGAGACCAGCAGCACAGGATGTGTGACCTCGGCACCTCTGTGCAGCAGAGACTGCAGTACAGGATGTGTGGCCTCAGCCCCTCTGTGTGCAGCAGAGACCAGCAGCACAGGATGTGTGGCCTCAGCCCCTCTGTGTGCAGCAGAGACCAGCAGCACAGGATGTGTGGCCTCAGCCCCTCTGTGTGCAGCAGAGACTGCAGTACAGGATGTGTGGCCTCAGCCTCTCTGTGTGCAGCAGAGACTGCAGTACAGGATGTGTGGCCTCAGCCCCTCTGTGTGCAGCAGAGACTGCAGTACAGGATGTGTGGCCTCAGTCCCTCTGTACATGCAGCAGAGACTGCAGTACAGGATGTGTGGCCTCAGCCCCTCTGAGTGCAGCAGAGACTGCAGTACAGGATGTATGGCCTCAGCCCCTCTGTACAAGCAGCAGAGACTGCAGTACAGGATGTGTGGCCTCAGCCCCTCTGTGTGCAGCAGAGACTGCAGTACAGGATGTGTGGCCTCAGCCCCTCTGTGTGCAGCAGAGACCTGCAGTACAGGATGTGTGGCCTCAGCCCCTCTGTGTGCAGCAGAGACCTGCAGTACAGGATGTGTGGCCTCAGCCCCTCTGTGTGCAGCAGAGACTGCAGTACAGGATGAGTGGCCTCAGCCCCTCTGTGTGCAGCAGAGACCGGCAGCACAGGATGTGTGGCCTCAGCCCCTCTGTGTGCAGCAGAGACTGCAGTACAGGATGTGTGGCCTCAGTCCCTCTGTACATGCAGCAGAGACTGCAGTACAGGATGTGTGGCCTCAGCCCCTCTGAGTGCAGCAGAGACTGCAGTACAGGATGTGTGGCCTCAGCCCCTCTGTGTGCAGCAGAGACTGCAGTACAGGATGTGTGGCCTCAGCCCCTCTGTGTGCAGCAGAGACTGCAGCACAGGATGTGTGGCCTCAGCCCCTTTGTACAAGCAGCAGAGACTGCAGTACAGGATGTGTGGCCTCAGCCCCTCCGTGTGCAGCAGAGACTGCAGTACAGGATGTGTGGCCTCAGTCCCTCTGTACAAGCAGCAGAGACTGCAGTACAGGATGTGTGGCCTCAGCCCCTCCGTGTGCAGCAGAGACTGCAGCACAGGATGTGTGGCCTCAGCCCCTCTGTGTGCAGCAGAGACTGCAGCACAGGATGTGTGGCCTCAGCCCCTCTGTGTGCAGCAGAGACCAGCAGTACAGGATGTGTGGCCTCAGCCCCTCTGTGTGCAGCAGAGACTGCAGTACAGGATGTGTGGCCTCAGCCCCTCTGTACAAGCAGCAGAGACTGCAGCACAGGATGTGTGGCCTCAGCCCCTCTGTGTGCAGCAGAGACTGCAGTACAGGATGTGTGGCCTCAGCCCCTCTGTGTGCAGCAGAGACTGCAGTACAGGATGTGTGGCCTCAGCCCCTCTGTGTGCAGCAGAGACTGCAGTACAGGATGTGTGGCCTCAGCCCCTCCATGTGCAGCAGAGACTGCAGTACAGGATGTGTGGCCTCAGCCCCTCCGTGTGCAGCAGAGACTGCAGTACAGGATGTGTGGCCTCAGCCCCTCTGTACAAGCAGCAGAGACTGCAGTACAGGATGAGTGGCCTCAGCCCCTCTGAGTGCAGCAGAGACTGCAGCACAGGATGTGTGACCTCAGCCCCTCTGTGTGCAGCAGAGACTGCAGTACAGGATGTGTGGCCTCGGCCCCTCTGAGTGCAGCAGAGACCGGCAGTACAGGATGTGTGGCCTCAGCCCCTCTGTACAAGCAGCAGAGACTGCAGTACAGGATGTGTGGCCTCAGCCCCTCTGTACAAGCAGCAGAGACTGCAGTACAGGATGAGTGGCCTCAGCCCCTCGGTGTGCAGCAGAGACTGCAGTGCAGGATGTGTGGCCTCGGCCCCTCTGTGTGCAGCAGAGACTGCAGTACAGGATGTGTGACCTCAGCCCCTCTGTGTGCAGCAGAGACTGCAGTACAGGGTGTGTGGCCTCAGCCCCTCTGTGTGCAGCAGAGACTGCAGTACAGGATGTGTGGCCTCAGCCCCTCTGTGTTCAGCAGAGACCAGCAGTACAGGATGTGTGGCCTCAGCCCCTCTGTGTGCAGCAGAGACTGCAGTACAGGATGTGTGGCCTCAGCCCCTCCGTGTGCAGCAGAGACCAGCAGCACAGGATGTGTGGCCTCAGCCCCTCTGTGTGCAGCAGAGACTGCAGTACAGGATGTGTGGCCTCAGCCCCTCTGTGTGCAGCAGAGATTGCAGCACAGGATGTGTGGCCTCGGCGCCTCTGAGTGCAGCAGAGACCTGCAGTACAGGATGTGTGGCCTCAGTCCCTCTGTGTGCAGAAGAGACCAGCAGCACAGGATGTGTGGTCTCAGCCCCTCTGTGTGCAGCAGAGACCAGCAGTACAGGATGTGTGGCCTCGGCCCCTCTGTGTGCAGCAGAGACTGCAGTACAGGATGTGTGGCCTCGGCCCCTCTGAGTGCAGCAGAGACTGCAGTACAGGATGTGTGGCCTCAGCCCCTCTGTGTGCAGCAGAGACTGCAGTACAGGATGTGTGGCCTCAGCCCCTCTGAGTGCAGCAGAGACTGCAGTACAGGATGTGTGGCCTCGGCCCCTCTGTGTGCAGCAGAGACTGCAGTACAGGATGTGTGGCCTCGGCCCCTCTGTGTGCAGCAGAGACTGCAGTACAGGATGTGTGGCCTCAGCCCCTCTGTACAAGCAGCAGAGACTGCAGTACAGGATGAGTGGCCTCAGCCCCTCTGTGTGCAGCAGAGACCGGCAGTACAGGATGTGTGGCCTCAACCCCTCTGTGTGCAGCAGAGACTGCAGCACAGGATGTGTGGCCTCAGCCCCTCTGTGTGCAGCAGAGACCTGCAGTACAGGATGAGTGGCCTCAGCCCCTCTGTGTGCAGCAGAGACCGGCAGTACAGGATGTGTGGCCTCGGCCCCTCTGTGTGCAGCAGAGACTGCAGTACAGGATGTGTGGCCTCGGCCCCTCTGTGTGCAGCAGAGACTGCCGTACAGGATGTGTGGCCTCGGCCCCTCTGTGTGCAGCAGTGACTGCAGTACAGGATGTGTGGCCTCAGCCCCTCTGTGTGCAGCAGAGACTGCAGTACAGGATGTGTGGCCTCGGCCCCTCTGTGTGCAGCAGTCTAGACTCGCAGTCCATCCGTCCGCTACAGGAGCACAGCTCACGCCTCTGTCGCACTGTGTTATTCTGGCTCATGGCCCTGTGCCAGGATAGGAGCTTATGAGTCTCTGTAGGACAGGGCAACCCCCTCCCCTCCCTCTGCACGAAAAACACGTCTTTAGAAATCAAATATTAATTGGAAATATGCAGCCTGGAATGATGGTTTGTGATCCGCCCCTGGAGACGCGCTTTGAACTTCGTGCTAGGATTAGTTCCGCCTCAACCTCCCCCATCGGTATTTAATGTGGCAGGTCCAGGCACGGGGGGGCAGAGGGTGGACTTTACCAGCCCATCCACCTGCCCTTCCCACTCTCACAATGGCCATTAGGTTTATATGTTTCATTAGTCACTCAGTCAGTGCAGGGGTTTTTGATGGGGGTGGCGTGTGCGACGGTACGTCTCGATGTAGGAATCTTAACCGCTTTGCATAGCACTTTTTTTTAGTACATTGTGTTAGGGGTGGGTCTTTACAGCACAGTTGCCAAGCAGACATACTGCTTGCGAGAGACACAGTGGGGTTTAGGTCCGCCCTTTTCAACCATTGGCTTCCTTTCGATCTCCGTCTTAGACCCATTGGCTTGAGTCATTGTCAATCACCGATTGACTCAGTCCAATATTTCTCTTTCACCTAATGCTATTGACAGTCTCGGTGTATCCTTCCACAGTAGCAGCTAATCTTTAAAAGCGGTGGCCCATAATACATGCTAATTCACCCTATTTTATTTCAATAATTTGCCTTGACTGCCCACTATATGTTAAGAGTTACCTTTAATGTGCCATATGATGGATGGAATCCTTGAATCAATCTCACCCATTTGTAATTACCCGGGCTGCTCCCCAGGCCTTTGTTATTTTGCCATTCCTTTGTACCATGCTACCTCAGTTTGGGCCCAGCCATATCCTCAAACCAGAGGTCTTCAAACATTTTTGCTCTGAGCACCCTTCCAAGCAAAACATTTTGAAGTTGGGCCCTCCCTAAAAAATGTATGGCAAGAATTGGGAGAGTTGGAGGGGCAGGGGTGAGCTCTGGAACGGCGTTTAAGAGATTTCATGGGTATTTTTCTGTAACTCATAATCCATGCTATTTGTGAGACTCATAAAAATACAAGTATATCAAACAAAAACAGTACTTGAGCAAAAAACGAGGCCCCACAATTGGGGTGTTGTGAGCCTGGGTCCCAGTACAACTCAACCAAAAAAAAAAAAAAAAACTCCCCACCTTCCTCAAGGCATCTCTCTGAAGAAGCTGCTTTTATCATTTGTAATTTAAAAAATGCCCCCCCCCCCCAAAAAAAAATATAGCGCCAATTCCTCTGTGCTATCTCTTTGATGCTATCCAAGGGTCTCACTACTCTCCTCTTCTCCCTGGGCATTTACTCTGAGGCTCAATGGGTCTGCATGATCAGAGCGCTCGGTCCGAATGTGACCCGGCTGGCCTCCTCCCTCTCACCCCGACTCACTTTGAAGGACATGTGCATGAAAACAGAGGTCGAAGTGGACAGGATCTGTGCGGATCCACATGCCCCATGCTTTTTTTAATTTTACAAAAGCAGTTCCCATACTTTTTTTTTTTTTTTTAAACAACCATCCCTGAACAGTCATTGTGGCCCTTCATGTGCCTCTGCGTAAAAGTGAAGGGAGGGCGGTGTTGGAGTGAAGAGGAGTTTTCCTGTGCTGGGAGGCTCGGGAGGGACACAGAGCTAAGGAGGAAAAAGGCATTCTCACTAGGCTGCCTGTTACCTGAACGAACGTACATGTATGCAATTGGTTAATCACCAAGAGGCATATTTACAAGCCCCATGGCGCACACTTGCTGCCCCCCCCTCTGCCACCTGGAAAGGGCAAAAATGTCCTGTATCTACAAGATACAGTGCATTTCTCTCCTCTCCCCCTGTGTTGGTGCACAAATGGCTGCCATGCGCCAACCCAGGCACTCTTGCACCATGCACTTACACAAAAACAGTATATCTAGGTGATTTCCACTGCCATGTGTACTGCAGAATGCAGCACATATAGAAAGTAGAAAAAAACAGGAAGAAATTTTTTTTCTCACAGTTCAGTACCATGGACAGAGCTTCTGCAGTTTAGTACCATGGACAGAGCTTGTGAACGGCTCAAACTTAGCGTTCAGTACCATGGGCAGAGCTTGTGAACAGCTCAAGCTTAGCGTTCAGTACCATGGACAGAGCTTGTGAATAGTTCAGACTTAGCATTCAGTACCATGGACAGAGCTTCTGAACAGTTCAAACTTAGCGTTCAGTACCATGGACAGAGCTTCTGAACAGTTTAGTACCATGGACAGAGCTTCTGAACAGTTCAAACTTAGCGTTCAGTACCATGGACAGAGCTTCTGAACAGTTCAGAATTAGGGGGTCATTCCAACCCTGGCGACCACGGAAGCACCGCCAACAGGCTGGCGGTGCTTCCCTGCCCACGCTGCGGTCAGAAAAGGGGATCCGGCGGTTTCCCGCCGGATTTCCCCTGTCTGGGCTGAATCTCCATGGCGGCGCTAGATTCCGACCCCCTTCCCGCCACCCTGTTTCTGGCGGTTTTTACCGCCAGGAACAGGATGGCGGGAACGGGTGTCGTGGGGCCCCTGCACTGTCCATGCCACTGGCATGGGCAGTGCAGGGGCCCCCTAACAGGGCCCCAGCATGATTTTCACTGTCTGCTTAGCAGACAGTGAAAATCGCGATGGGGGCAACTGCACCCGTCGCACCCCTGCAACACCGTCGGCTCCATTCGGAGCCGGCTTCTATGTTGCAGGGCCTTTCCCGCTGGGCCGGCGGGCGCTCCTTTGGCGGGCACCCGCCTGCCCAGCGGGAAAGCTAGAATGGCCTCCGCGGTCTTTTGACCGCGGAGCGGGCAGATGGCGGTGACCGCATGGCGGACGGCTACCGCCGCCCGCCGCGGTCAGAATGACCGCCTTAGTGTTCAGTACCATGGACAGAGCTTATGAACAGTTCAGACTTAGCGTTCAATACCATGGACAGAGCTTCGGAACAATTCAAACTTAGCGTTCAGTACCATGGACAGAGGTTATGGACAGTTCAGACTTAGCATTCAGTACCATGAACGGAGGTTATGGACAGTTCAGACTTAGCGTCAGTACCATGGACAGAGCTTCTGAACAGTTCAGTACAATCAACACAGTTTATGAACAGCTCAAACGTAGCGTTCAGTATCATGGACAGAGTTTATGGACAGTTCAGACATCATTCAGTACCGAGGACAGAGCTTTTGAACAGCTCAGATGAAGTGTTCCGTACTATGAACATAGTTTGACAGCTCAAATCGTTCAGTACCATGGACAGAGGTAATGAACAATTCAGACTTAGCCTTCAGTGCCATGGACAGAGCTTATGAACAGCTCAGATTGAGGTGTTCAGTACTATGGACAGAGCTTATGAACAGCTCAGATTGTAGTGTTTGGTACCATGGACAGAGCTCCTGAACATTTGAGACAATAGCGTTCAGTACCACGGACAGAACTGAAACCATAGACTAAGCTTCCGCACAGTACAGACTGTAGATTCTGTACCTTGATTACGTTAACGCATGTGCAGTTCCGTCATGTTTCCTGTCTGTCTATTATGGTTGGCGCAACTGAGGTAATCAGAGGCAACTTTGTTGAGCCCTGGCCCACCATTTGGTGGCATGCTTCATCATCGGGCTGTGCTCCTCGCCAGGCTGGCGCTGCTGTGCCCAAGGGGACTCTGTGCTGGAGACCTGTTTTAGTAATCCGCAAGTCTGAAGCGTTAGACTCACAGATTTCCATTGCTTGTGTTATTAGTAGACCTGTACACTGGCTTTAGTGAATGCCCTTGTTAATGTTTATACAATTAGCTCATTCTATTTTTACTGCTTTTCTTGTTTTTAGACATGCACTGCTTGTGTTTGCTTGATTAGCTCAGGACACACCCGTGTCCATGGCTTGTGTTGTTAGTAGACATTTACACTGGCTATAGTGAGTGACTCCGTTAACATTTACTCCATTAGCTCATGGTATTTCCATCTCTAGTGTGCAGTGAGTTTGGATCCGGAGAGTGCGAAGCGCCATCTCTTCGGCTCCTCGCCGCGGGCAGCCTGACGTCAGAAGTCACCCGATCTTTAGTAAATGGTCTGTTCATCTGACATTTAGAGCCAGTTCAATAATTCAGAGAAACACGCTGGCGTTTGCAGTCAGCAGCCAACAGCCTTTAATGTTTGAAGAGCTTGTGTTTTACAAGGGAGCAAAGTCTACTTGAAGACGTGGCTTCTGATTGGACACAATGGGGCCCTACGCAGGAGCTACCTCCGCCTGGAATGATCAATATCCACTTGGAGGCTCAGACGGGTAATTAATAACCAACATCCCTTGGTACCATCAGCTACTGAACTTACCACACCGCCCATGTACATTTCCGACCAAAATAACCTCACAACTACTTAAAACTCACTCAGTCACCCTGGTGACCGCACAACTTTACAAAACTGAATCAGTCTGCAATGGAAGCATCTGAAAGAGTCACCTGGACTACTGAATAGTGCTTTGATGTCAAATTCATGGCATGTGCCGCAACTGCAAATTCTGATTAATGAGTATAATTTTTCAAAATAATGTTATCTCCAACTGGTGGGGCTGATTTACCCCATAACACTCTTTCCCCATCCCAACCCCCCCCCCCCCCGCACACACACACACACCCTTGAAGGCACTGAAATCTCCAAGCAGGAGCCTAGCCTCAAAGGGGGGCACCAACATCTCTAGGAACGGGTAATTTTCACTTGGAGGCAACATAATTTGTTAGGAGGACTCAGCCTTTGCATGGAAGGATCCATCTTGGGTTGGGAGGGACTCCATCTTCACTGGGCCATCAGGACTGGAGGAACGGTAGGGGGGCTTACCTCTGATGCAGGTGTTTTGGAGAATGTGTTGGTGCCCAAGCCTCTCAGAACCGCCCCTGATGCGCCCTTTAAACGTAGCAAGGCTCAGCTCATGCCTAAAAGCAGAGGAGTGCTGCATGTATCAGCATTAGATATCAGAAGCCACCACACCCGAGTGTCAGACCTCCCTGGCCTTGCCTCACACCAGAGAAACCGGACTGTGCACCTAAATGTACCTGCAGTTGTTTTTGCAGCTTGTCACGTGTTCTGTATTTCTAACCTCTGCATTAGTCTGCCACCTAGTGGTCCAATGTGATGTTTTTTGTTACAGTCAACCGAAGACTGTGGTGCGTGCTATGGGGCACATTTCTGCCCAGGGAATCTGCGCTGGTCTAGCGGCTACTGTTGCCTCTTTTTTCAGAATATGCCCCCCCTTTTTAGGATCAAGCGCAAAGCGCTCTGTCCCTGGTGTAATCTCTCTATGGGCTTTTAACCATGCCCACCAGTTTTGTTGGTTTGTGGGCTTGCCTTTTAAAATTCGCTTGATTTCATTAGTGAAAGGCATGCATAAGTCATGCCTTTTCCGGCGTTTAGCCCTCCTCGACAGCACTGGTGAACTACTGAAAACATACACGGCTCCATGTTTTCTGCATGGCTTCTGGACTTCTTTTTCTTTTTATTTCCTACACATCGTGATCTCACTGGGCAGAAGTCAAGCGCTTTGCATGACATAGACCCTGTTACATGGCTAATTGCACTTTTGCCGATTACATAGATAAATGCACTATTGCTGATAGGTTTCACTGCAAGCAAACTTCTGTTTCCTTTTGTGTGTTTCCATCATGCTTCATGGTGGCCATGGGCTTCTTTATGTGAAACTGTTTTACTTTTTAGTTTATATGGAAAGAAAAGTCTGGCCAGGGTTTAAAATGCGAATAGCTCTAACTCGAGCAAACGCGAGACCTGTTGCATTGCAAATGCTTGTTATATATTAGCCCTGTGAATTCTAACATCATGTGTAGAGAGCGCCCTCTTCTGGGCTCGCTGGTTGTGGAAAGAACAGAGGAAGAACAATGAGCTATACAAGTGGAATTGAGAACTTGCTGTGTAGTAAATTAATTCTTCTGAGGTTCACTAAAAAAAAGGCTTTACGCCCCCACACCTCCCACTCTGAGCCCAGGAGAACCCTGCCTGCACCTTGATCAGCCAGTGTGCACAAAACTCAAAGGGCACATGCTTTACTTCAAGCAGTGTCTGCACGAGGCCCTGCTGTGTACAACCTGGGAATGTAGATTTCAGACAATAATATTTTGTGAGATAGTGTATGTACACATTATCTGTAATTTACAAAGTGTAGTATCTGTTCGACCTGAAGCTCAATGAGGCTGATAATGCATCTCTGCTGCAGCACAGTGAATGACAAGTCAGTGATGCTGATAATGCATTGCACCTGCAGCGGCAGTGAAGGATAGCCCAGTGATGTTGATAATGCATCATTGTTGCAGCGCAGTGACACGTCAGTGATGATGATAATGCATTGCACCTGCAGGGAATGACAAGTCAGTGATGCTGATAATGCGTTGCACCTGCAGTGCCAGTGAATGACAGCTCAGCGACGCTGATTATGCATCACCGCTGCAGTGCCAGTGAATGACAGCTCAGTGACACTGGTAATGCATCACTGATGTAGTGGCAGTGAAGGACCGCTCAGTGATGCTGTTAATGCATCACTGTTGCAGCAGCAGTGAAGGACAGCTCAGTGATGCTGATAATGCATCACTGTTGTAGCAGCAGTGAAGGACAGCTCAGTGATGCTGATAATGCATCGCTGCTGCAGCACAGTGTATGACAAGTCAGTGATGCTGATAATGCATCGTTACTGCAGCGGCAGTGAATAACAAGTCAGTGAGGCTGATAATGCATTGCGGCTGCAGTGCCAGTGAATGACAGCTCTGTGACGCTGATAATGCATCACAGCTGCAGTTGCCGTGAAGGACCGCTCAGTGATGCTGGTAATGCATTGCACCTGCAGCGGCAGTGAAGGACAGCTCAGTGATGCTGATAATGCATTGCTGCTGCAGCGGCAGTGAAGGACAGCTCAGTGATACTGATAATGCATTGCTGCTGCTGCAGCGGCAGTAAAGGACAGCTCAGTGATGCTGATAATGCATCAGTGTTGCTTAGAATGCATTGCTGCAGCAGTGAAGGACAGCTCATTGATGCTGATAATGCATCGCTGCTGCAGCGGCAGTAAAGGACATCTCAGTGATGCTGATAATGCATTGCTGTTGCAGTGGCAGTAAAGGACAGCTCAGTGATGCTGATAATGCATTGCTGCGGCAGTAAAGGACAGCTCAGTGATGCTGATAACGCATCAGTGCTGCAGAGAAGGACAGCTCAGTGATGCTTATAATGCATTGCTGCAGCAGTGAAGGACAGCTCATTGTTGCTGATAATGCATTGCTGCTGCAGCGGCAGTAAAGGACATCTCAGTGATGCTGATAATGCATTGCTGCTGCAGCGGCAGTAAAGGACAGCTCATTGATGCTGATAATGCATTGCTGCTGCAGCGGCAGTAAAGGACATCTCAGTGATGCTGATAATGCATTGCTGCGGCAGTAAAGGACAGCTCAGTGATGCTGATAATGCATCAGTGCTGCTTATAATGCATTGCTGCAGCAGTGAAGGACAGCTCATTGATGCTGATAATGCATTGCTGCTGCAGCAGCAGTAAAGGACATCTCAGTGATGCTGATAATGCATTGCTGCTGCAGCGGCAGTAAAGGACATCTCAGTCATGCTGATAATGCATTGCTGCTGCAGCGGCAGTAAAGGACAGCTCAGTGATGCTGATAATGCATCGGTGCTGCAGTGAAGGACAGCTCAGTAATGCTGATAATGCTGCTGCTGCAGTCACAGTGAATATTGTCTCGGTATACTGATTATGCATAGCTTCTGCAGCCACAGTGAATATAGGCTCAGTAAAGTAATGATCATAATATATTGCTGTTGCAGCAAATATTGGCTCAGTATATATAATGCATCATGCGGCAGTCACGTGAATATTGGCTCACTAATGTGGATAATGCATTACTCCTAAAGACGCAGTGAATATTGACTCAGTAATGGTACTACATTGCTCCTAAACACACAGTGAATATTGACTCAGCAATGCTAATAATGCATCATTCATACAGCCACAGTTAATCTAGGCTCAGTAATGCTGATAATGCTGCTGCTGCAGTCACAGTGAATATTGTCACGGTATACTGATAATGCATCGCTCCTACAGCCACAGTGAATATAGGCTCAGTAATACTGATAATATATTGCTGCTGCAACAAATATTGGCTCAGTATAGATAATGCATCACTGGTGCAGTCCCAGGTAATATTGGCTCAGTAATGTGGATAATGCATCACTCTTTAAGACGCAGCGAATATTGACTCAGTAATGCTGCTACATTGCTCCTTAAGACACAGTGAATATTGACTCAGTAATGCTAATAATGTATCGTTTGTGCAGCCACAGTTGATATAGGCTCAGTAATGCTGATAATATATTGCTGCAGCAGCAAATCTTGGCTCAGTGTACATAATGCATCACTGCGGCAGTCGCAGTGAATATTGGCTCAGTGTACATAATGCATCACTGCGGCAGTCGCAGTGAATATTGGCTCAGTGTACATAATGCATCACTGCGGCAGTCGCAGTGAATATTGGCTCAGTAATGCTGATACTAATCGCTGCTGCAACAAACATTGGCTGAGTAATGTTGGTAATGCTGATAATGCACGGCTGCTGTCATCACAGTGGATGCCAGCTCCTGCATGTGACATGCTTGAAGTTAGAAGCCCCATAACTCTGGCTGACGGCCTCTCTCTCTTCACAGTACAAACAAGTGGAGCAGTACATGTCCTTCCACAAGCTGCCCGCTGACTTCCGCCAGAGAATCCACGACTACTACGAGCACCGGTACCAGGGCAAGATGTTTGATGAGGACAGCATCCTGGAGGAGCTGAACGAGCCCCTCAGGGAGGTGAGTGGGGGCTCTGGGGTATCAGAGGTGGTGGGGGGGTGTGAGGTGACAGGGAAGATAGTGAGGTGAAAGGCAGGTGAGTGGGGGGTCGGGGGGATAAATGAGGCACCAGGGAGTTAAGTGAGGTAACAAAGGTTAGTGGTACCTACGGGGATTATTGGGGTGCCAGAGGTCACTGAGTTAAGTGGGGCTCCCGCATGCACTCCGCTCCTATGCCCCCTGTCATGGCCACCTCTCTTCTCACTCTGTGCTGTTCTCCTTCTTGACAGGAAATTGTAAACTTTAACTGCAGGAAGCTGGTGGCCTCAATGCCGCTCTTTGCCAACGCAGACCCCAACTTCGTTACTGCCATGCTGACCAAGCTGAAGTTTGAGGTGTTCCAGCCCACGGACTACATCATCCGCGAGGGCACAATCGGCAAGAAGATGTATTTCATTCAGCACGGGGTGGTCAGCGTCATGACTAAGGGCAACAAGGAGATGAAGCTCTCCGATGGATCCTACTTTGGAGGTAAGGTCTCTACGAAGGGCAGGGGAAGCAGGACACACCAAGCATGGGGCCTGCTGCAGCCCGACTCAGGCAGGGCCCCTGTATCCTGACCCTCCCCTGGGACCCTTGCACCCAGACTCAGCTGAGCCCGCGGGACATCTGCTCTTCTTTGAGCCCCAGGAATCCCTAAACTGGTTTCGTAACCTCTTATCTTAGGTTTTGAGGACAGGCTGAAAATATATCTATCTCCCTCTTGGGTCCCAGCACTGCCAGTCCCTTTGAAGAGTCACTGACGGACATTCCATTCTTAAGAACCAGGCCTACTAGGAAGGTGGCCATCCTCCTCTGCATGCACCTGTAAGGTCCTGCAAAGAAACCCAACCCACCTGCAGCTCTCTCCTGCAAAGAACAGGAAGGCTGTGCAATGGAAACACGTGTAATGAGAAAACAGTCCATGGTTTTACGATGTTGATAATTAAAATACCAGCAGCGTCTAGCACAGAAAAATGTTAGGAGCTATGAAACAAGTAGATTTCCTACAGACTGGTTTAGTATTTTTCCTCTTAAACTATCAGCCACTGGTGCTGCTCTTCCTTTCAACAAAAGACACCGCCAGTAGCGCTTGTATTACTGTCAGGAGAGCATCCACAATCCTGGTGAGAATGGCCAGCTCTCCCCACTCACTACTGGAGTGAGATGCCTGCAGCCTGCTTCTAGTACAGTGATACACACCTTTACCTGACCCCTGTGTGGAGACAGTTGTGAGTCCTCTACTGGCACTCTGAACAACTGCAATGCCTGTATTTGACTTTTTAATATCTATTTGGCACCACTGGCCACTCGAGTGGAACCTTAACGCATGGAGACCATATCATATGCAGACAATACGCAGTTGCTTCCCATGTTTGATCATTCGACCACCCAAAAAAGTCTCTTCATTTGCTACCTGTCTGAAGGATGCACTGGGTGCAGAAGGGTTTCCTCCAATGTAATGCAGACAAAACTAAGATTCCCTGGTAAAGGAGGAGTCCTCTGGAACAGTTTTAATTTACCTCACGACATTCCTCTTCTCCCCTCGCTGGCCACAACAGCCAAGAATTTCGGAGGAAAAATAGTCGAAAAACTATCCACGGAGACCCATTATATCAGTAGCCGTGACCTGTTTTGGTCTGCTGCGTTCCATTTGGAAATTCTTGGACTTGTTACCAGTTGAGACCTGCAGGACAGTACTCCAGGCCTTGATCACATCCAGGTTACAGTTCTCCAACTGTTTGCCTTTTGGGTTGCCCAACAGTAAGATCAGGAAATGTCAGACAGTCCACAATGCAGTGGCCCAGCTCATTTTGGGCCTATCGAGAAAGGTTTCAGTCTCCTCCTATCTGGCGGAACTGCACTGGTTACCCATTAATAAAAGGGTCTTGTATAAAGCCCTAACTTTGTTCTTCATTGTGCCTTTTACAATCAAGGCCCTAGCTTCCTGACCAGGAGAATTCTCCACTGTACTCCCTCGAGCTCTGTGTTCGACCACAGCTCTAATTGTGAGAATTCCTAAGGTTTGTTTGGCCAGATCTGGAGGTCGCTGCTTCACAGGGCCAGCAGGCAAGGCATGGAACAAACTTCCCCCTCTCTTGGCATTCTGGCCAGTGTGAGGCTCCTTTAAGGAAGGAACTAAAGACACATCTTTTTTCACCTAATCAACTGTATGTTGTGATTCAAGTAGATTAGGTGTCCCTTGGAGTAGTTGTGTGCTCTATAAATCTGTTCATTCATTCATTCATTCGTAAACAATTAGATTCTCTGCCACACTCAAACCTCCTAATGCTCACACAAAATCTCTGCTCCATTCTAAGAGACTCATCTCCTAGCCAAAAAAATGTAAAGGATTAGAACGCCGAGTACCATAATCTTCACTCTAAAACTATTTACAAAGATGCCTTGAGGAAATATCATAAATTGATTTGCGCTGCACACTATACCTACTGTGGAAGAAAAATAGAAACTCCCAACAGCTCATCAACAGTTCTTTTTGCCACTGTTAAATAACTCCTTAAACCCAATGTGCTTAACCACACTCACCCTCGCTTGAATGTTGGAACAATCTATGTTCTTTCTAAATAACATTGCCAATATCTACTCTCCATTTCCTGCCCAACCCCGCTTAATGCTCTTACTATCTTTAATTTCACAGTCACCCCCAGCCAGCTCCAATGAAACTTTACTCCTTTGATTATCAGTGACACTCTTAAGGCTATGCATTCCACCAGACTGGGCTTGTCCGAAGATTACTGTCCACCTCACTTCTCAGCCTCTTGTAGAACGTTTACCATGAAGGTCAGACTCCTGGTTTCTGGTGGCAGCAACACCCTACGTAGGTGACTGAGTCGATCTCACACCGTCTGGTGACTGTTGGCCTAACCGTTTCCCCTAGCTAGCAGCACCTCACCAAAACCTAGAAAGCAAAGGTGATTTGTGGCAGCCTGACGCATGACACTCTGACTCTTCAGGGAAGTCATGGTTGGCAGATCCTGCCCTTTTCTCTCATCTGCACATATCTATATATATATATATATATATATATATCTCTCTCTCTCTCGTTACAATGCATTTATAGAAAAGACTGCAATCTATGATACAATATATGAGCTGCGGTTAATAGGAAGGTGAATCACAGCACAGTTAGAAATGTTACCTTTAATGAAAGGTAGATAAAAAAAAATCCCAGCATATTGGAATAAACCTGTGACTAAGGATTCCTACCCTCACATCTAGCTTCTACACAAGAGCATAGAAGTGAGCCCTTCTCTGCCCATACTAGTCCATGGAAGGAACACCCGCCCAGCACCTGAAAACGGGGGCCTGCCCGTCGCCTTCTCGGTTGGGGTGTAGAGACAGGGCGGAGGTCAGGAAAGTGGCAAACAGCATAGGATGGATCACCTGGTTGGAATGACCTCTCTAACCTTCCTTGGCCTGTGTGATGTTTTTATGTTATGTTATGAGGATTTGTTATGTTATAAGGATTTATAGAGCGCATGGCTCCCCAAAGGCCTCCCAGTGCTTTACAGAAATCTTCTGAACACGTACAGGGGGCACAGATCAAAATAGTTAAGCAGATGACGAAAGGACAGTTCTTGGTTGGTTACTCGTAGGCCTATAGGCAGAGAGTTCCACAACTTAGCACCAAGATAGGCCATGGACCTTCGACCCCATTTACACTTTCTTGTTGGAGGGATTGCAACCAGAGCCGCAGAAGAGGATCTGAGATGTCTAGCGGGATTGTTGGAAGAGGCAAGAGTTCGAAGGAGCGGGGGACCTTTGCTGTGGAGGGCTCTGTGAATGCAACAGTGTTAAATGTTATCCATTGCTCCACTGGGCACCAATGCAGAGTAGCGAGAGCTGATTTAGTCGATTTGTGTCTAGGAATATTAAAAAGATCATCGGCGGCAGGGTTTTGCACCACCTGTAGTTTCCTTTTAGCATATTTCAGCGCCCGAGGTACGGGGCATTACCATAATCCAGGCGAGAAATGATAAATGCCTGGACAATGAGCCTCTTAGCGATAGGTGGGAGTATTCTAAACACCTTTCTGAGGAGTCTTGGTGTACCAAAGCAGGTAGAAGTGGTTTTCTTAGCCTGGTGGTCCATGGTTAGCCATGGACGGAGCCATCCTCCTAAGCTCTTGATGTATTCCTTAGGAGGGGGCAGTTCACCCGAGGAGTGAAGCACAGGAGAGAGAGAGTTTGGCCAAGAAAGATGGCCTAGCATCATGACCTCTGTCTCATCCTCATTTAACTTGAGTTTACATTCGGACATCCACTCGGACTCTGCCCTTAGGCAGGGGGCAAGAACTGTCTCTGATGAATTCTGCTCCGTTGAGAAGGAGACCACCTGCTGGATATCATCCGCGTATGAAACTAGTGAAAGACCATACTGCTCCACTATCTTTGCCAATAGTGACATATATGTTAGATAAGGTCGGGCTGAGTGAAGAGCCTTGAGGCACTCCCCGGCCGCTATTAAAGCAGCTGGAGAGGAACGAGCGGTCTAGTACCTGACATGATCTTTCCTCTAAAACAGAGGAGAACCATCTCAGAGCCTTGCCTGTCACTCCAATTTCCCTCATTCTTTGAAGTAAAATGCTGCGATCCAGTGTCAAAGGCGGCACTGAGGTCTAGAAGAATAATCGCTGACCAAGCCCTGATCAAGACGCTTCCTGACCTCCAATCAGCGCTGAATCCGTGCTGCGTAGAGGTCTGACGCCCATCTGGGGAGGATGCAGGATATTATTATCCTCAAGAAAATTGGCGAGATGCGTATTCACATGCTTTTCCAATATCTTGGAGAGAGCTGGCAGCAAGGAAATGGGCCTGAACCTATTAAGCACGGACGCATCTAGGTTGGGTTTCTTGAGCAAGGGTTTCACTTTAGCATGTTTCTACTGATGGGGAACAAAACTGCTGGATAATGACAAATTCAACATATCAGTCAAAATGGGGACTATAACGGATGACCCCAGCGCTAAAATAGTGGGAGGTGCTGGGTCTAGGGGGGAACCAGATTTAAGCAAGTCCAATAATGTTGCAACTAGTTCTGAGGAGAGAGGCGAGAACTGCGAAAGCGCTGCTGTGCAGATTATATCATCCTCCTTAAGAGTATGGGAACTGTGGGTGCCACTCGGCAAGGCCGAATAAATGTCTAAGATATTTTTGATCCCAAATTGTTACTGTGTTTATGAGATGCTTCCACTGAATCTATGTAAGAGTGGGAATGAGCAATTTCTTTTAATAGCTGAAAAATCTTTTTAGGAGAGTTAGAGCTCAGTTCTATTTTAGGAGCATAATAGATGCTTTGTGCTGATTACATTTCTGTATGAAACAGTCTAATGGCCTTCCTATATTCGGCTTTCAGCGGGGTCTTCTAAGCTTTTCTCCATTTTCTTTCTTGGCGTCTACAGGTCCTCTTTAATAGACGTAGATGGGGAGAGAAACAAGGAGCGCCTTTTTTCAGATGTCCTCTTGGCCTTGATGCATAGGGGAGGACAACAGCTAAGCTTTTGGT
Organism: Pleurodeles waltl; assembly: GCF_031143425.1. Lineage (NCBI taxonomy): Eukaryota > Metazoa > Chordata > Amphibia > Caudata > Salamandridae > Pleurodeles > Pleurodeles waltl. The sequence continues at coordinate 26,738,691 of NC_090451.1, read as the reverse complement.
GATCCAATCATTAAATAGCTCTAAGGAACAAGTCATATTCCCCCTTAAGGCAGGTTTCAAGCTCTCTAAAGTTTAGTTAAGCGTCTGCCAGCGCCTATAGGGCTGAGTTACAATATGGGGGGTTTTGCTTGCTACCAAAGTAGGCAAGTTAAGAGTAATTAGAAAATGGTCCGACCAGGCCAAAGGAGAAGAGGGCAAGGCAGACTGACGGCATTACTAAAAACTAGGTCGATAGTGTGACCTGCATTATGTGTAGGGCCTCTGACCAATTGGATTAGGTCCCGGGCGGCCATATCAGACAGAAATCTTTTGGCCACAGTATTGTCGTGATTCTCTGCATGAATATTAAAATCCCCAAGAAGAGTGACATTTGGCTTGTTACAGGTTAATGCAGCAAACTGTTCAGGGAATGATTGTAAAAACTGTTGTGCTGGTCCAGGAGGATGATATACTAAGTCCCCTGAAAAACTACACTGTGTATTTAATAAAATAGAGAAAGCCATCCTCTCGCAATCGGGCAGCTGGAGGGGACGGAAGTGACCTTAACTGAGTCCCTGCAAATAATAGCATTCCCCCTCCTTTTGCAGTAGTACAGTCCAACCTAATTATCGAGTAGTCTGGGCAACACCAAAGCTACATCTAGTGCCAATTCCTCTAGGAGCCGGGTCTCCGATCACTCTAGAGAAGATTGATATCCAAATTATGGGCAACCAATGAGTGACAGATGGCCAGGAGAAAAGTACTCTGTAAGGTTATATAAGTGATGCTCACTCCAAGCATCCCTGGTAAAGACCTTTAGCATCCGGATTATCTTATACTGATGAGACATAGCTCATTATTGCCATCACAGAGAACTCATCTCCATGTATGACTTTCAGAGCCTGCCTGACTTCCACTGCAGACAGGATGAAAGAAAACTGCTTGAAATGAAATGACAAAAAACTGAGATTCTGCTCTTTGGAAACCTTTCTCCAGTTTGGTCTGAGTTGGGCCAATCTCTTCGGCTCCTAACCAGCCTCTCGCTGAGCGCAGAACCTTTCAAACCATCTCTTTCTCCGCGTTGGTTCAGGAGATCCAGAGAGTTTGCAGCTGAGCCTTTGAGTCCAGTAGGTGCCTCCGGTCCTCTGATTGCTCTCATCTACGCGACAAGCCGGTTTAAGGTTAGGTGTCTCTAATGTTTGGCACCTCCGGGGGTCTTCTTAGTCTATACTTTGCAGCTACCATCTTTAATCACCAACCCAAAAACTTAAGACTACAAGACCATTTAGACTCTTAACGGTCACCACCCTGAACTGCATCCTGCAGAACATGGATCGCTGGACCTCCAGTAGCCCCATCAAATGGCCACCAAGACCCTGTTGGAGCTGACCTTGGCACCTTCAATGCACATTTTGATTTCCATAGGACAGTTCTCTGTGTATAGAGAAAAGATGATAGTTTGATCTGGAAAATCAGCAGCAGGATTTCAAACTCACCCAGCTGTTTATCTTTGTACCCCCCCCCCCCCCGGGCCACTAATTCTGGGGGCGGATTATATCCTGACAGGATACTTTGTATTTCACTAACAGCTTTTCACCCTTGACTGAGAACTGCTCAGAAACATCCCACGAAGCCTGTCCGAAAACACCCTTCACCGCCCCAGAGGATGTTAGCCGTTTGAAAATCTGGTGCCTACTATGTCAACGATATGAAGATATGTGTAATAATTGTTCCGCCTCATCAGGCACCAGCATATCTTATAGTAAAGTCAAAGTCTTCTTTGAAGTGATGGCACAAAGTGGATGGTAGGTTTCTCTGTCTTTTTACAGTGTTACGTTGTGAGTGATTTTCTAAACCCCTCTTCTCTCGCAGTAGGTACTGACTGATCGTCATTGCTACCCCGAGAGTCTAGTGCCCCAGAATAGTGGGCTTGGCTATCCACCTGGGGTGCACCAGCTCTGTGACCCTAGGACAAAGGCAAATGAACGGACCCAAACAGAATGCTGCCTGACCACCCAGGACCCAATGAAAAGACCCCACAGACCATCTGCACGTTACATGGGTTAACCCCTCTCTCCATCCCATAGTATTGTGGAACCCTTCCCTCCGTCCCTAGAGTTTTGAGCTTTCTGTTTTGCCAACTTCAGAATTCCTTGTTTAACCAAAGAGCACAAAGCAATCCTACTGACTGTTCTCATGATTACTGGGGTAATGCCTTCTGTACTGGGGAGACCAGATCCTCCTCTCGGGTTGTACTGGGGTGACCTCTTCTCCATTCTTTGGGATGCATGTTCCAAGAGTCAATTACTGGTGGTGGATTCAGCTGTCCCTGGGAGGCTATGTTGTCCATCACCACTAGCGTGCATTACCCAGCATATTCTCTCCCTCGCTCAGCGTTCTCTTGAGGTATCTGATGAACGTGGGAGAAAGCAGCGCTTTAAACCCCTTCCCTCAAGAACCAGACTCATCGCCTCTCTGTGGTCTTCTTCCCGCAGAGATCTGCCTGTTGACAAGGGGGCGCCGGACTGCCAGTGTGAGAGCCGACACCTACTGCCGCCTCTACTCCCTCTCCGTGGACAACTTCAACGAGGTGCTGGAGGAGTACCCCATGATGAGACGGGCGTTCGAAACTGTGGCCATTGACAGACTGGACCGGATCGGTGAGTGTGAGGGAAGGCTCATGGAAGCTGGAGACTGGTGATGGGGCAGGCAAAGGTCATTATCCGGGACTAGGGAACGGTTCGTGGAGGAGAGAGACTCATCAGGGAGAAAGGCTTAAGGGGAGCAGGGAACAGTTTAGGTTGGGATGCAGGATGAAGGGGGGCAAGGGATGGAGAAGGCTTGTAGGGCGAGGAGGAGGCGGGCATATGGATTTAGGATGGGATAAAGGATGAAGGGGGGACGAGGGATGGAGAAGGCTTGTAGGGCGAGGAGGAGGCGAGCAGATGGATTTAGGTTGGAATAAATGATGAAGGGGGGACGAGGGATGGAGAAGGCTTGTAGGGCGAGGAGGAGGCGGGCAGATGAATTTAGGTTGGGATGCAGGATGAAGGGGGGCTAGGGATGGAGAAGGCTTGTAGGGTGAGGAGGAGGCAGGCAGATGGTTTTAGGCTGGGATGCAAGCTGAAGGGGGGCGAAGGATGGAGAAGGCTTGTAGGGTGAGGAGGAGGCGGGCAGATGGATTTAGGCTGGGATGCAAGATGAAGGGGGGACGAGGGATGGAGAAGGCTTGTAGGGCGAGGAGGAGGCAGGCAGATGGATTTAGGTTGGGATAAAGGATGAAGGGGGGACAAGGGATGGAGAATGCTTGTAGGGTGAGGAGGAGGCGGGCAGATGGATTTGGGTTGGGATGCAAGATGAAGGGGGGACGAGGGATGGAGAAGGCTTGTAGGGTGAGGAGGAGGCGGGCAGATGGATTTAGGTTGGGATGCAAAATGAAGGGGGACGAGGGATGGAGAAGGCTTGTAGGGCGAGGAGGAGGCGGGCAGATGGATTTAGGTTGGGATGCAGGATGAAGGGGGGCGAGGGATGGAGAAGGCTTGTAGGGTGAGGAGGAGGCGGGCAGATGGATTTAGGCTGGGATGCAAGATGAAGGGGGGGACAAGGGATGGAGAAGGTTTGTAGTGTGAGGAGGAGGCGGGCAGATGGATTTAGGCTGGGATGCAAGATGAAGGGGGGACGAGGGATGGAGAAGGCTTGTAGGGCGAGGAGGAGGCGGGCAGATGGATTTAGGCTGGGATGCAGGATGAAGGGGGGCGAATGATGGAGAAGGCTTGTAGGGTGAGGAGGAGGCAGGCAGATGGATTTAGGTTGGGATGCACGATGAAGGGGGGACGAGGGATGGAGAAGACTTGTAGGGTGAGGAGGAGGCGGGCAGATGGATTTAGGCTGGGATGCAGGATGAAGGGGGGCGAGGGATGGAGAAGGCTTGTAGGGTGAGGAGGAGGCGGGCAGATGGATTTAGGCTGGGATGCAAGATGAAGGGGGGACGAGGGATGGAGAAGGCTTTTAGGGTGAGGAGGAGGCGGGCAGATGGATTTAGGCTGGGATGCAAGATGAAGGGGGGACGAGGGATGGAGAAGGCTTGTAGGGCGAGGAGGAGGCGGGCAGATGGATTTAGGTTGGGATGCAGGATGAAGGGGGGGCGAGGGATGGAGAAGGCTAGTAGGGCGAGGAGGAGGCGGGCAGATGTATTTAGGTTGGGATGCACGATGAAGGGGGGGGGCGAGGGATGGAGAAGGCTTGTAGGGCAAGGAGGAGGCGGGCAGATGGATTTAGGTTGGGATGCAGGATGAAGGGGGCGAGGGATGGAGAAGGCTTGTAGGGTGAGGAGGAGGCGGGCAGATGGATTTAGGCTGGGATGCAAGATGAAGGGGGGACGAGGGATGGAGAAGGCTTGTAGGGTGAGGAGGAGGCGGGCAGATGGATTTAGGTTGGGATGCACGATGAAGGGGGGGACGAGGGATGGAGAAGGCTTGTAGGGCGAGGAGGAGGCGGGCAGATGGATTTAGGTTGGGATGCAGGATGAAGGGGGGGCGAGGGATGGAGAAGGCTAGTAGGGTGAGGAGGCGGGCAGATGGATTTAGGTTGGGATGCATGATGAAGGGGGGGACGAGGGATGGAGAAGGCTTGTAGGGCGAGGAGGAGGCGGGCAGATGGATTTAGGTTGGGATGCAGGACGAAGGGGGCGAGGGATGGAGAAGGCTTGTAGGGTGAGGAGGAGGCGGGCAGATGGATTTAGGCTGGGATGCAAGATGAAGGGGGGACGAGGGATGGAGATGGCTTGTAGGGCGAGGAGGAGGCGGGCAGATGGCTAAAGGGGGGGGCGAGGGATGGAGAAGGCTTGTAGGGTGAGGAGGAGGCGGGCAGATGGATTTAGGGTGGGATGTAGGATGAAGGGGGGACGAGGGATGGAGAAGGCTTGTAGGGTGAGGAGGAGGCGGGCAGATGGATTTAGGTTAGGATGAAGGGGGGGCGAGGGATGGAGAAGGCTTGTAGGGTGAGGAGGAGGCGGGCAGATGGATTTAGGCTGGGATGCAGGATGAAGGGGGGCGAGGGATGGAGAAGGCTTGTAGGGTGAGGAGGAGGCGGGCAGATGAATTTAGGTTGGGATGCAGGATGAAGGGGGGCTAGGGATGGAGAAGGCTTGTAGGGTGAGGAGGAGGCAGGCAGATGGTTTTAGGCTGGGATGCAAGCTGAAGGGGGGCGAAGGATGGAGAAGGCTTGTAGGGTGAGGAGGAGGCGGGCAGATGGATTTAGGCTGGGATGCAAGATGAAGGGGGGACGAGGGATGGAGAAGGCTTGTAGGGCGAGGAGGAGGCAGGCAGATGGATTTAGGTTGGGATAAAGGATGAAGGGGGGACAAGGGATGGAGAATGCTTGTAGGGTGAGGAGGAGGCGGGCAGATGGATTTGGGTTGGGATGCAAGATGAAGGGGGGACGAGGGATGGAGAAGGCTTGTAGGGTGAGGAGGAGGCGGGCAGATGGATTTAGGTTGGGATGCAAAATGAAGGGGGACGAGGGATGGAGAAGGCTTGTAGGGCGAGGAGGAGGCGGGCAGATGGATTTAGGTTGGGATGCAGGATGAAGGGGGGCGAGGGATGGAGAAGGCTTGTAGGGTGAGGAGGAGGCGGGCAGATGGATTTAGGCTGGGATGCAAGATGAAGGGGGGGACGAGGGATGGAGAAGGTTTGTAGTGTGAGGAGGAGGCGGGCAGATGGATTTAGGCTGGGATGCAAGATGAAGGGGGGACGAGGGATGGAGAAGGCTTGTAGGGCGAGGAGGAGGCGGGCAGATGGATTTAGGCTGGGATGCAGGATGAAGGGGGGCGAATGATGGAGAAGGCTTGTAGGGTGAGGAGGAGGCAGGCAGATGGATTTAGGTTGGGATGCACGATGAAGGGGGGACGAGGGATGGAGAAGACTTGTAGGGTGAGGAGGAGGCGGGCAGATGGATTTAGGCTGGGATGCAGGATGAAGGGGGGCGAGGGATGGAGAAGGCTTGTAGGGTGAGGAGGAGGCGGGCAGATGGATTTAGGCTGGGATGCAAGATGAAGGGGGGACGAGGGATGGAGAAGGCTTTTAGGGTGAGGAGGAGGCGGGCAGATGGATTTAGGCTGGGATGCAAGATGAAGGGGGGACGAGGGATGGAGAAGGCTTGTAGGGCGAGGAGGAGGCGGGCAGATGGATTTAGGTTGGGATGCAGGATGAAGGGGGGGCGAGGGATGGAGAAGGCTAGTAGGGCGAGGAGGAGGCGGGCAGATGAATTTAGGTTGGGATGCAGGATGAAGGGGGGCTAGGGATGGAGAAGGCTTGTAGGGTGAGGAGGAGGCAGGCAGATGGTTTTAGGCTGGGATGCAAGCTGAAGGGGGGGCGAAGGATGGAGAAGGCTTGTAGGGTGAGGAGGAGGCGGGCAGATGGATTTAGGCTGGGATGCAAGATGAAGGGGGGACGAGGGATGGAGAAGGCTTGTAGGGCGAGGAGGAGGCAGGCAGATGGATTTAGGTTGGGATAAAGGATGAAGGGGGGACAAGGGATGGAGAAGGCTTGTAGGGCGAGGAGGAGGCGGGCAGATGGATTTAGGTTGGGATGCAGGATGAAGGGGGGGCGAGGGATGGAGAAGGCTAGTAGGGTGAGGAGGCGGGCAGATGGATTTAGGTTGGGATGCATGATGAAGGGGGGGACGAGGGATGGAGAAGGCTTGTAGGGCGAGGAGGAGGCGGGCAGATGGATTTAGGTTGGGATGCAGGACGAAGGGGGCGAGGGATGGAGAAGGCTTGTAGGGTGAGGAGGAGGCGGGCAGATGGATTTAGGCTGGGATGCAAGATGAAGGGGGGACGAGGGATGGAGAAGGCTTGTAGGGCGAGGAGGAGGCAGGCAGATGGATTTAGGTTGGGATAAAGGATGAAGGGGGGACAAGGGATGGAGAATGCTTGTAGGGTGAGGAGGAGGCGGGCAGATGGATTTGGGTTGGGATGCAAGATGAAGGGGGGACGAGGGATGGAGAAGGCTTGTAGGGTGATGAGGAGGCGGGCAGATGGATTTAGGTTGGGATGCAAAATGAAGGGGGACGAGGGATGGAGAAGGCTTGTAGGGCGAGGAGGAGGCGGGCAGATGGATTTAGGTTGGGATGCAGGATGAAGGGGGGCGAGGGATGGAGAAGGCTTGTAGGGTGAGGAGGAGGCGGGCAGATGGATTTAGGCTGGGATGCAAGATGAAGGGGGGGACGAGGGATGGAGAAGGCTTGTAGGGCGAGGAGGAGGCGGGCAGATGGATTTAGGCTGGGATGCAGGATGAAGGGGGGAGAATGATGGAGAAGGCTTGTAGGGTGAGGAGGAGGCAGGCAGATGGATTTAGGTTGGGATGCACGATGAAGGGGGGACGAGGGATGGAGAAGACTTGTAGGGTGAGGAGGAGGCGGGCAGATGGATTTAGGCTGGGATGCAGGATGAAGGGGGGCGAGGGATGGAGAAGGCTTGTAGGGTGAGGAGGAGGCGGGCAGATGGATTTAGGCTGGGATGCAAGATGAAGGGGGGACGAGGGATGGAGAAGGCTTTTAGGGTGAGGAGGAGGCGGGCAGATGGATTTAGGCTGGGATGCAAGATGAAGGGGGGACGAGGGATGGAGAAGGCTTGTAGGGCGAGGAGGAGGCGGGCAGATGGATTTAGGTTGGGATGCAGGATGAAGGGGGGGCGAGGGATGGAGAAGGCTAGTAGGGCGAGGAGGAGGCGGGCAGATGTATTTAGGTTGGGATGCACGATGAAGGGGGGGGGCGAGGGATGGAGAAGGCTTGTAGGGCAAGGAGGAGGCGGGCAGATGGATTTAGGTTGGGATGCAGGATGAAGGGGGCGAGGGATGGAGAAGGCTTGTAGGGTGAGGAGGAGGCGGGCAGATGGATTTAGGCTGGGATGCAAGATGAAGGGGGGACGAGGGATGGAGAAGGCTTGTAGGGTGAGGAGGAGGCGGGCAGATGGATTTAGGTTGGGATGCACGATGAAGGGGGGGACGAGGGATGGAGAAGGCTTGTAGGGCGAGGAGGAGGCGGGCAGATGGATTTAGGTTGGGATGCAGGATGAAGGGGGGGCGAGGGATGGAGAAGGCTAGTAGGGTGAGGAGGCGGGCAGATGGATTTAGGTTGGGATGCATGATGAAGGGGGGGACGAGGGATGGAGAAGGCTTGTAGGGCGAGGAGGAGGCGGGCAGATGGATTTAGGTTGGGATGCAGGACGAAGGGGGCGAGGGATGGAGAAGGCTTGTAGGGTGAGGAGGAGGCGGGCAGATGGATTTAGGCTGGGATGCAAGATGAAGGGGGGACGAGGGATGGAGATGGCTTGTAGGGCGAGGAGGAGGCGGGCAGATGGCTAAAGGGGGGGCGAGGGATGGAGAAGGCTTGTAGGGTGAGGAGGAGGCAGGCAGATGGATTTAGGGTGGGATGTAGGATGAAGGGGGGACGAGGGATGGAGAAGGCTTGTAGGGTGAGGAGGAGGCGGGCAGATGGATTTAGGTTAGGATGAAGGGGGGGCGAGGGATGGAGAAGGCTTGTAGGGTGAGGAGGAGACGGGCAGATGTCTTAAGCAGTGGGGTTTGAGGTCAGTTAACAGCTGTGAAGCTGTGATTGGTATAGTGGGAGCATCTGGGGAGGGCTCCAAAGGTGGCATATTTTAAGGGGGAGTAGGATATGAGAGGGTGGAGCAGTTAGGCAAGGAAGGCGTTTTGTCATGATTTTTGCAAACCTTTATTGCTCAGGAAGCTGCCAGGCGCTCCTCAATCTAAGCAAAAACATTTGGCGTTTTTAAAGCAATAAATAATGCTGCTCTCATTTAAAATAGATGCAAGGGCTCATTTTGTGCTGACATAGTGACAAATGCAGATTTTGCATTTCACGTCATTATGCGTAAATTTCCTGATAGTTCACAAAATTACACAAATGAAAATTAGGCAAATTTCACAGACTTGCAATATATTCTGTCAGAATTTTACATCACGTTATGTGTTTTTGGGAGAGGAGCAGAAATCTATTAAAAAATGGAGCAATGATGATAGGCCCTACGTATCCTTCCCTGGCCCCTTTTCAGGTCAAGCATGCAAGCGCTTTGACCTATTGTAAGTATTGTGGGCTTTTAACCACACCCACCTCACGCCCATCAGTATCACTCGTTTGTGGGCTTGCCTTTCAAAAATTACTTGATGTCCTTGGTGAATGCTTTACGCTTGTCCTGCCTTGGGGCGGTTTGGTTACCGCCTTGGACACTGACCCTGTTACAGGGATAATTTGCACGATTGCCAATATACTTCAGCGTGGGCAAACTACTTATATCTTCTGTCTGTACTTCATGGCTACCTTAGCATTCAGAGTGCGAACTCGATCAGCTGTATCATTTTTACATTAGATGATGTCTGATCTGCTTAGTATACGTTCTTTGCAGCAGGCATATTAACCCTGTATGCTACCTTATGATGACTCCAAGCTTCCATTACACAAAACCACCTTCTCTTGGCTGCCATGGCGCTCACAGTGCTGAGAGCGCAAACTTGATCGGTGGTATTGTTTTTACATTAGATGCTCTGCATCTGCTTAGTATACATTCTTTGCAGCAGGCACATTAACCCTGTGCGCTACCTTATGATGACTCCAAGCTTCCACTAGACAAAAGTATGTTCTCCCACCAGGAAGAACATTAATCACCAGAGTTATTTTGACATTTTTACATTATATGCACTCTGATCTGCTGTTTACACTCTCTTTGCAGCACACAGATTCATTCTGGGACTTGACACAAGCTGCGAATACAAAGCAGAAACCTGTCTAGATGACCTACACACGTCTGAGTCTGTTAAACGCGAGCTGTGTGTGCGTCTATTTATAAAACTAACCTCTAGGAGAGCTTACAGTTGATTATGCTGTACAATGGTCAATATTTTATAAATAATATTTCAGTTCAAGGCTGACTGAGGATCGTTAACATCATGTGAGGTGGCTCTCCTCAAGTGTGGAAGAAATCATGGGTGTTTTGTTCAACTCTCCAGACTGCAGAAAAGGGACAGTGATCCAGTAAACATGCGTTCTTGGAGTAGAATTATTTATTCATTGCCCAGTGGGCAATGTCGCCTGTAACTACCACTGCCAAGTAAATATGTTTTGCACCTGCGAGTAGTTTGTTTTAAGGGCCTTGTTTAAAAAAAAAAAAAAATCCAGTAGGCCGACTAGGCCTTTAGTTCTATGCAAGGCCCCTGGAATTATGTGGCAGAAAGGACCATAATATGTGACAGGGTTGACCAATTAATGTGGCAAAAAAGTCCAGTTATGCATTTACAATGCCAATAGCTCCAACCAAAGTAAATGCAAGACCTATTGTATTGCAAATGCTTGTTTTTGCTGAAGTCTGTGTTTTTTTTTCCTAAGAGTCAACTTTGCCATCCTTTTCAGATCTGGCGTTAGCCAAGAGCTTTTGTTTTTACTAAAATTATAAGAATAACACCGCCTATAAAGGAGCTTTCAGGCATCTCTCTTCATCCATTGGTCTGTTGTATTATTTACATTTTTCTTCCACTGGCTCCAGCCTGGGACTGAGGGTCAACCTACTTCAGCCGCTGGCCACCCTCAAGTGACCACATGGAGCGCCTCTGCATACAGGCGTCTCCGCCGGTGCCAGCGTCTGTAGCGCTATCAGATGAGGACACAGGGCACATTCCAGCTCCATCAGTTCCTGTCTCCTGCCAATCTTCTTGTGAATGTCTTTTGCTGTGTTCTTTTTCTACTTGGACTGCTGCTTTTTCACACCATGCCAGGATGCACCATCTCTGCAACTCTCATTTCTCCTTTCTTTCCTTCTATCTTTTCTTCTAACTTTCTTCTTTGCATCTTTCATTCATCCTTTCTACCCTAGTTTTCTTTCCTTTTCTATTCTTTCTTACTTTGCACCTTCCCTCTTTTTCCCCTTCTTGTATGCCTTCATTTCTTACATTTGTATGTGCTTGCCTTTTCACATTCCTCCCTTCTTTCCTAGTTTCTTCTTGTTTGCCTTCTTCTCTTCCTTTCTTTCTTGTTTCTTGCACCTTCTGTTTTCTTCCTTCCTTCTTTCCTTCCTCTACTTTCTTCCTTTCCTTGTTTAGTTTCTTCTTTCCCTCCTTTTTTCCTTCGTCCTCTACTTTTTCTTTTCATTCTTTCTTCCTTTCCTTCCCTCCTTTAGTATTTTCATTCCCTCCTTTCTCTCTTCCTTTTCTTTCCATTTCTTCCTTCTCTTCTCCCTCTCCTTTTGTTTTCCTTCCTATTCTCCTTTCCTCTTCTCCTACTGTTTCTCTCCCTTATGTTCCTTCCTTACCTTCACTCTATACTTATCTCCTTCAGTTCAACCTTAATTTCGTCATTTCCCTCCTTTTCTTTCCTTTGACTGTTTTTCTGTTTTCCTTCCCTCTTTCCTTCTTTATTTTTATACTTCACTTCTTTCTCTTCCATTCCCTTCCCTCATGTTTTCCTTCTCCCTTCCTACTGTTCTTCTCTCCTTCTCTTCCCTCTTTTTTACTTCTCCTTTCCTACTTTCTTTCCCCATGATCCTCTCTTCTTTCCCTCTTTTTCTACTCCTCTCTTCTTTCCCTTTATTTTCTATACGTCTCTCCTTCCCTTCCCTTTGTGTATTCCTACCGTTCTTTCTTTTCTTCTATTCCACATTTCTTCCCTTTCCTCTTCCCTACATTACTTCTTCCCGTTTTCCCTCCCTTCTTTCCTTCTTATGCTCCTTCATACGATCCTTCCTTCCATATTTTTCTCCTTTCACCCTTCTCCAGCCCACTTTCCTTCCTTTCTCTCAGTCCTTATTCTCTTCCTTTGTTCCTTCTTTCTATACTTCTGTTCCCTCCTCCATATACTTATTCCTTTCCTCTATTCCTTCTTTCTATACCTTTCTATTCTTCTCTTCCCTCCTTCTTCCTTTCGTCTATTCCTTCTTTCTATACTTCTCTTTTCTCAGGTTTCCCTTTCCTCTACTCCTTTCTATAATTCTCTTCCCTCCTTTTTGATTTCCTTTCCTCCATTCCTTCTTTCTATACTTCTCTTACCACCTCCTTCCTGTTTTCCTTCTTTCTATACTTCTCTTCCTGTACTTCTCTTCCCTCCTTCTTTCTATACTTATCTTCCTTCCCGTTTTCCTCTTTTCCCTCCTTCTTCCTCCCCTTCCTCTATTCATTCCTTCTCTCTGTACTTCTCTTCCCTCCTTCTTCCTGTTTTCCTCTAGCCCTTCTTTTTATACTTCCCTTCCCACTGGTTTCCTTTATTCCTTCTTCCTTTCCTGTATTCCTTCTTTCTATACTTCTCTTCCCTCGGTTCCTTTTTTCTATACTTCTGTTCCCTTCTTTGTTTTTTTCCATTATTCCTTCTTTCTATACTTCTCTTCCTTCCATCCTATACTTCTTCCTTTCCTCTATTCCTTCTATACTTCTCTTCCCTCCTTATTCCTTTCCTCTATTCCTTCTTTCTATGTTTCTCTTCCCTCTATTCCTATTTTCCTTTCCTGTTTTCTTTCTATACTTCTCTTCCCTCCTTCTTCCTGTTTTCCTTCCCCTATTCCTTCTTTCTATACTTCTCTACCCTCCTTCTGTGTTTTCCTTTCCTCTATTCCCTCCTTCTTCTATTCCATCTTTCTATACTTCTGTTCCTCCTTCTTTCTATACTTCACTTCCCTCCTGTTTTCCTTTCCTCTGTTCCCTCCTATTTTTTCTTTCTATACTTCTCTTCCCTCCTTCTTCCTATCCTCTATTCCTTCTTTCTATACTTCTCGTCCTGTTTTCCTTTCCTCTATCCCCTTCCTCCTAAACTTCTCTTCCCTCCTTCATTCTTTCCTCTATTCCTTCTTTCTATACTTCTCTTCCCTCATCCTGTTTTCCTTTCCTCTATTTCCTTCCTCCTATACTTCTCTTCCCTCCTATTTTTTCTTTCTATACTTCTCTTCCCTCCTTCTTCCTATCCTGTATTCCTTCTTTCTATACTTCTCTTCCTGTTTTCCTTTCCTCTATTCCCTTCCTTCTATACTTCTCTTCCCTCCTTCTTTCTTTTCTCCTATTTTTTCTTTCTATACTTCTCTTCCCTCCTTCTTCCTATACTTCTCTTCCCTCTTCCTGTTTTCCCTTCCTCCTATACTTCTCTTCCCTCCTTCTCTCCTGTATGCCTTCCTTCCTTCTTCCTGTTTTCCTTTCCTCTATTCCCTCCTTCTATTTTTTCTTTCTATACTTCTCTTCCCTCCATTCCTTCTTTCTATCCTCTATTCCTTCTTTCTATACTTCTCTTCCTGTTTTCCTTTCCTCTATTCTCTTCCTCCTATACTTCTCTCCCCTCCTCCTTTCCCCCTTCTTTCTATACTTCTCTTCCCTCCTCTACTTCTCTTCCTGTTTTCCTTTCCTCCATTCCCTTCCTCCTATACTTCTCTTCCCTCCTTCCCTTTCCTCTATTCCTTCTTTCTATACTTCTCTCCCCCTCCTGTTTTTCTTTCCTCTATTCCCTTCCTCCTATACTTCTCTTCCTGTTTTCCTACCCTCTATTCCCTCCTTCTCTCCCCTCCTCCTGTTTTCCTTTCCTCCATTCCCTTCCTCCTATACTTCTCTTCCCGTTTTCCCTATCCTCTATTCCCTCCTTTAGAGGGGAGCAGAGGATAGGAAGAAGGAAAACAGGAGTGAAGAGAAGTATAGGAAAAAGGAATAGTAGGAGGGAAGTATATAATGAAGGAAGAAGGAGTGAATAGAGGATAGGAAGATGGAAAGAAGGAGGGAAGAGAAATATAGGAAGAAGGAATAGAGAATAGGAAGAAGGAGTGAAGAGAAGTATAGAACGAAGGAATAGAGGATAGGAAGAAGAGGGAAGAGAAGTAGATGATGAAGGAAGGAGTAAAGGAAAGGAAAACAGGAGTGAAGAGAAGTATAGGAAGAAGGAGTGAAGAGAAGTATATAATGAAGGAGGGAAGATAATTATAGAAAGAAGGAATAGAGGATAGAAAGAAGGAAGGAAGAGAAGGATAGGAAGAAGGAGGGAAGAGAAGAATTGAAGAAAGAAGGAGGAAAGGAAAACAGGAGTGAAGAGAAGTATGGAAAGAAGGAGCGAGGAGAAGTATAGAAAGAAGGAATAGAGGATAGGAAGATGGGGGAAGAGAAGTATAGAAAGAAGGAGGAAAGGAAAACAGGAGTGAAGAGAAGTATAGAAAGAAGGAATAGAGGATGGGAAGAGAAGTATAGAAGAGGGAAGAGAAGTATAAAAAGGAGGAATAGAGGATAGGAAGATGGAGGGAAGAGAAGAATAGAAGAAAGAAGGAGTAAAGGAAAGGAAAACAGGAGCGAAGAGAAGTATAGAAAGAAGGAATAGAGGATAGGAAGAAAGAGCGAAGAGAAGTATAGAAAGAAGGAATAGAAGAAAGAAGGAGTAAAGGAAAGGAAAACAGGAGTGAAGAGAAGTATGGAAAGAAGGAGCGAAGAAAAGTATAGAACGAAGGAATAGAGGATAGGAAGAAGGAGGGAAGAGAAGTATATAATGAAGAAAGGAGTGAAGAGAATTATAGAAAGAAGGAATAGAGGATAGGAAGATGGAGGGGAGAGAAGTATAGAAAGAAGGAGGGAAGAGAAGTATAGAAAGAAGGAATAGTGGATAGGAAGAAGAGGGAAGAGAAGTATAGAAAGAAGGAGGGAAGAGAAGGATAGGAAGAAGGAGTGAAGAGAAGAATTGAAGAAAGAAGGAGGAAAGGAAAACAGGAGTGAAGAGAAGTATGGAAAGAAGGAGCGAAGAGAAGTATAGAAAGAAGGAATAGAGGATAGGAAGAAGGAGGGAAGAGAAGTATATAATGAAGGACGAAGGAGTGAAGAGAAGTATAGAAAGAAGGAGTAAAGGAAAGGAAAACAGGAGTGAAGAGAAGTATAGAAAGAAGGAATAGAGGATGGGAAGAGAAGTATAGAAGAGGGAAGAGAAGTAAAGAAAGAAGGAATAGAGGATAGGAAGAAGAGGGAAGAGAAGTATAGAAAGGAGGAATAGAGGATAGGAGATGGAGGGAAGAGAAGTATAGAAAGAAGGAGTAGAAGAAAGAAGGAGTAAAGGAAAGGAAAACAGGAGTGAAGAGAAGTATAGAAAGAAGGAATAGAGGATAGGAAGAAAGTGCGAAGAGAAGTATAGAAAGAAGGAATAGAGGATAGGAAGATGGAGGGAAGAGAAGTATAGAAAGAAGGAATAGAAGAAAGAAGGAGTAAAGGAAAGGAAAACAGGAGTGAAGAGAAGTATGGAAAGAAGCAGCGAAGAGAAGTATAGAACGAAGGAATAGAGGATAGGAAGAAGGAGGGAATAGAAGATAGGAAGAATGAAGGAAGATAAGTTAAGAAAGAAGGAGGGAATAGAGGGAAGGAAGAGAAGTACAGAAAGAAGGGAATAGAGGAAAAGAAGTATAGAATGAAGGAAGATAAGTATAGAAAGAATGAATAGAGGAAAGAAAGAAGGATGGAAAAGAAGTATAGAAAGAAGCAATAGAGGATAGGAAGAAGGAGGGAAGAGACATATATAATGAAGGAAGAGGGAGTGAAGAGAATTATAGAAAGAAGGAATAGAGGATAGGAATAGAGGATAGGAAGGAGGAGCGAAGAGAAGTATAGAAAGAAGGAATAGAAGAGGGAAGAGAAGTATAGAAAGCAGGAATAGAGGATAGGAAGAAAGAGGGAAGAGAAGTATGGAAAGAAGGAGCGAGGAGAAGTATAGAAAGAAGGAATAGAGGATAGGAAGATGGAGGGAAGAGAAGTATAGAAAGAAGGAGGGAAGAGAAGTATAGAAAGAAGGAGCGAGGAGAAGTATAGAAAGAAGGAATAGAGGATAGGAAGATGGAGGGAAGAGAAGTATAGAAAGAAGGAGGGAAGAGAAGTATAGAAAGAAGGAGGGAAGAGAAGTATAGAAAGAAGGAATAGAAGAAAGAAGGAGTAAAGGAAAGGAAAACAGGAGTGAAGAGAAGTATAGAAAGAAGGAATAGAGGATGGGAAGAGAAGTATAGAAAGAAGGAATAGAGGATAGGAAGAAAGAGCGAAGAGAAGTATAGAAAGAAGGAATAGAGGATAGGAATAGAAGAGGGAAGAGAAGTATAGAAAGAAGGAATAGAGGATAGGAAGAAGAGGGAAGAGAAGTATAGAAAGAAGGAATAGAGGATAGGAAGAAGGAGGGAAGAGAAGTATATAATGAAGAAAGAAGGAGTGAAGAGAATTATAGAAAGAAGGAATAGAGGATAGGAAGATGGAGGGAAGAGAAGTATGGAACGAAGGAATAGAAGAAAGGAGTAAAGGAAAGGAAAACAGGAGTGAAGAGAAGTATGGAAAGAAGGAGCGAAGAGAAGTATAGAATGAAGGAATAGAGGATAGGAAGAAGGAGGGAAGAGAAGTATAGACACAAGTAAAAGGAGTAGAGGAAAGGAAAACAGGAGTAAAGAGAAGTATAGAAAGAAGGAATAGAAGAAGGAGGAAAGAGAAGTATAGAAAGCAGGAATAGAGAATAGGAAGAAAGAGGGTAGAGAAGTATGGAAAGAAGGAGCGAGGTGAAGTATAGAATGAAGTAACAGAGGATAGGAAGAAGGAAGGAAGAGAAGTATAGAAAGAAGTAATAGAAGAAAAAAGGAGTAGAGGAAAGGAAAACAAGAGTGAAGAGAAGTATAGAAAGAAGGAATAGAAGAAGGAGGGAAGAGCAGTATAGAAAGAAGGAGGGAAGAGAAGTAAAGAAAGAAGGAGCAAAGAGAAGTAAAGAAAGAAGGAGCAAAGAGAAGTATAGAAAGAAGGAATAGAGGATAGGAAGAAGGAGTGAAGAGAAGTATAGAACGAAGGAATAGAGGATAGGAAGAAGAGGGAAGAGAAGTAGATGATGAAGGAAGAAGGAAGGAGTAAAGGAAAGGAAAACAGGAGTGAAGAGAAGTATAGGAAGAAGGAGGGAAGAGAAGTATATAATGAAGGAGGGAAGATAATTATAGAAGGAGCGAAGAGAAGTAAAGAAAGAAGGGAGAGAAGTATAGAAAGAAGTAATAGAGGATAGGAAGAAGGAGCGAAGAGAAGTATAGAAAAAAGTAATAGAAGAAAGAAGTAATAGAGGAAAGGAAAACAGGAGGGAAGAGAAGTATAGCAAGAACGATGGAAGAGAAGTATAGAAAGAAGGATTAGAGGAAGGAGGGAAAGAAGTATAGAATAAAGGAAGAAGGAGCAAAGAGTAGTATAGGAAGGAGTAGAGGAAAGGAAAACAGGAGTGAAGAGAAGTATAGAAAGAAGGAGTAGAGGATGGGAAGCAGGAGGAAAGAGAAGAATAGAGAAAAGGAAGAAGGAAAACAGGAAGATGGAGGGAAGAGAAGTATAGAAAGAAGCAATAGAAGAAAGGAAGGGAAAACAGGAAGAAGGAGGGATCGAAAGAGGGAAGGAATAGAAGGAAGAGAATGAAGGAGGAGGAGAGAGAAGAATAGAGGAAAGGAAGAAGTATACAAAGAAGGAGGGAAGAGAAGTATAGAAAGAAGGAAAACAGGATAGGAAGAATAGAGGAGGGAATAGAGGAAAGGAAAACAGAAAGAAGGAATTCAGGAAATTAGGAAGAAGGAAAACGGGAAGAAGGAGGGAAGAGAAGTACAGGAAGAGAAGGATAGAAAGAAGAAATAGAGGATGGGAAGAAGGAGGGAAGAGGTATAGAGAGGGAAGGAAGAGAAGTACACAGAAGGAATAGAGGAAGAAGTGGGAATAGAGGGAAGGAAAACAGGAAGAAGGAATGGAGGATAGGAAGAAGTAAGGAAGGAGGAGGAAAGAGAAGAATAGAAGAGAGGAAGAAGTATACAAAGAAGGAGGGAAGAGAAGTATAGGAAGAAGGAATAGAGGAAAACAGGAGGGAAGAGAAGTATAAAAAGAGGGAATAGGGGAAAGGAAAACAGGAAGGAGGGAAGAGAATTATAGAAAGAAGAAAATCAGGAAAGGAAAATAGGAATAGAGGGAAGGGAGAAGGAGGGAAGAGAAGTATAGAAAGAAGGAAAACAGGAAGAAAGAATAGAGGAGGGAAGAGAAATATAGAAAGAAGGAATAGAGGAAGAAGAAGAATAGAGGGAAGGAAAATAGGAAGGAGGGAATAGTGGAAAGGAAGAAGTATAGAAAGAAGGAAAACAGGAAGAAGAGAAGTATAGAAGGAAGGACTAGAAGAAAGGAAAACAGAAATAGAGGAAGAAAAGTATAGAAAGAAGGAAAACAGGAATAAGGAGGGAAGAGAAGTGAAGTAAAGAAGGAATGAATATAGGGAAGGAAGAAGGAGGGAAGAGAAGTATAGGAAGGAATATAGGAACGGAAAACAAAGAAGAGAAGTATAGAAAGAAGAGAAGAAATTAAGGGATAGGAAGTAAATAAAGAAGGAATGAAGGGATAAAGAATGGAAGGAACGTAAGAAGGGAAAGGAAGTAGGAAAGGAGAGAAGTATAAAAATAAGGAAGGAAATCAGAAAGGAGGGAATAGAAGTAGATAAAAAGGAAGGGGAAGCAGAGAAGTTTAAATCTAGAGAAGGAAGAGAAGAAAGGAGAGACGTATAGAAAATGGAATGGAAGGAAGATGGGAAAAGATATAGGTATAAAAATAAAGAAAAGAGGGAAGGAAAACAGAAGGGTCAAAGGAAGGCGGGAAGAATAAAGAGAAGAAAGGAAGGAGGAGAGGCGAGAAGGAACTAGAAGACTGGAAGGAGGAGAGGCGAGAAGGAAAGAGGGAAGGAGAGTAGTATGGGAAGAAAGAGGGAATGAAAACAGGAAGGAGGGAACAGAAAAAAAGGTCTTGAGTATAAAATAAAGAAGGAAAAAGGGAAGGAAGGATTGCAGGAAAGGAAAGCAAAGAAGGGTGAAAGAAAGGAAAGAAGGAATAAAAGGAAAAGACAAAAGTGCTGAAGAAAAGGAGAGGAGGAAAGGAGAAGGGTCGAAGGAACGGGAAAGAAAGGAGAGAAGGAAAGCCAGAAGTATAAAAAGAAAGAAGGAACAGAGAAAGAATGTTGAAAAGGAGGAATGGAATGAAAGGAAAGGAAAGGAGAAGGGTCGAAGGAAAGTATGAAAAAGAAAAAAGGAAGATAGAAGAATTGTATGACAATAAGAAAAGGTAAAAGGAGAAAAGAAAGAACACAGGAAGGGAGAAAGGGAAAGTAAAAAATGGGGAAATTGAAGGAACGGAATGAAAGTCGAAAGAAGGAAAAAAGCTAAAATGAGAAAAGGAAGGAAGAAAAGAAGGCAGGAAAATATGGGAGGAATGAAAGAAGGAGAGAGGGAAAGAAGTAAGAAAGAAAAGGTGGAAGAACAAAGGCAAGAAAGTAAAAGTGAAGCTGGAAAGGTGAAAGACAGTCAAACAAGAGGAAAGGAGGGAGGGAGGAAGGCAAGCAAGATAAGAATGGAAGAAAGAAGACAAGAAAGAGAACTAGGGTAGAAAGAATGAAAGACAAAGAAAGAAAGAAAGGAACTAACGAAAACGAAAGGAATAAAAGAAAGAACGATAGAGAGAAGGACAGGAAGGAGGGATGAGAGGTGCAGAGATGGCGCACCTGGCATGGAGTGAGAAAGCAGCGGTCCAGTGAGAGCCACTGCAAGAGACGCTTCCAGAAGGCTGGCAGGAGACTGGCACTGGTGGGGTGGCCATTGGTGGGGTTCCCATTGGTGGGGCTGGCACTGGTGGGGCCGGCACTGGTGGGGTGGCCATTGGTGGGGTGGCCATTGGTGGGGCTGGCACTGGTGGGGCTGGCACTGGTGGGGTGGCCATTGGTGGGGTTCCCATTGGTGGGGCTGGCACTGGTGGGGCTGGCACTGGTGGGGCCGGCACTGGTGGGGTGGCCACCGGTGGGGCTGGCACCGGTGGGGTGGCCATTGGTGGGGTTCCCAATGGTGGGGCTGGCACTGGTGGGGTGGCCATTGGTGGGGTGGCCATTGGTGGGGTGGCCATTGGTGGGGCTGGCACTGGTGGGGCTGGCACTGGTGGGGTGGCCACCGGTGGGGTGGCCACCGGTGGGGCTGGCACCGGTGGGGTGGCCATTGGTGGGGTTCCCAATGGTGGGGCTCCCACTGGTGGGGCCGGCACTGGTGGGGTGGCCATTGGTGGGGTGGCCATTGGTGGGGCTGGCACTGGTGGGGTGCCACCGGTGGGGTGGCCACCGGTGGGGCTGGCACCGGTGGGGTGGCCATTGGTGGGGTTCCCATTGGTGGGGCTGGCACTGGTGGGGCCGGCACTGGTGGGGTGGCCATTGGTGGGGCTGGCACTGGTGGGGCTGGCACTGGTGGGGTGGCCACCGGTGGGGTGGCCATTGGTGGGGTTCCCATTGGTGGGGCTGGCACTGGTGGGGCCGGCACTGGTGGGGTGGCCACCGGTGGGGCTGGCACCGGTGGGGTGGCCATTGGTGGGGTTCCCATTGGTGGGGCTGGCACTGGTGGGGCCGGCACTGGTGGGGCCGGCACTGGTGGGGTGGCCATTGGTGGGGTGGCCATTGGTGGGGTGGCCATTGGTGGGGTGGCCATTGGTGGGGCTGGCACTGGTGGGGTGGCCACCGGTGGGGCTGGCACCGGTGGGGTGGCCATTGGTGGGGTGGCCATTGGTGGGGTTCCCAATGGTGGGGCTCCCACTGGTGGGGCCGGCACGTGCCAGCTCTACAGACGCTGGCACCGGCGGAGACGCCTGCACGCAGAGGCGCTCCATGTGGTCACTCGAGGGTGGCCAGCGGCTGGAGCAGGCGACCCTCAGTCCCAGGCTGGAGCCACTGGACGCAGAATGTGAGTGATACAACCGACCGATGGATGAAGAGGTGCCTGAAAGCTCATTAATATTAAGGAGTTAGACTCGTCGTTTTAGTAAAAACAGAAGCTAGCAAAGGATGGCGACGATGACTCTTAGGAAAGTAAACACAGACTTCAGCCAAAAAACAGGGGCGGGGAGGCTGCGTAGGGGGACCCCGCTGCTCCGTTTCCAACAATACCTCTGCTCCCTCCCAAAAATACTTATCATTTAAAACTCTGACACTGGGATATATTGGGAGTCTGTGAAGCACCCGCACAATTACGCATCATGGCATGAAATGCAAATCTGCATCAGCGCAACGAGTCCTCGGGTCCATTGTAAAAAGAGCCGCTATTTACTCTTTAAAAGCGCGGGAAGCCGACTCTGGAAGCAGCAAGGGCTTGTGTGGCCCCCGCGCTCACAGTCCTTGGCCGGGACTCGCCCGAGTGCGGCCTCATAACGCACGTCTGGGAAGGTCCACGTCCCGCTGACTCCATCTCACTCGGCGCAGCGCCTTGGGGCAGGTGCTCCTCGGCGGAAGAGGGACCTGCGCACCCTCCTTGGCACAGACGAGCAGGGAGAGCTCTCCTTGTGCAGACGCTGGAGCCCCAAGACCTGTCCCTCCCGTGAACCGAGACATGTTTTACGCACTGGATGAAAAAGCTACTTACCTTCGGGAACTGTGCCCGAAGCGGGGCCCGCTGGAGCCGCACATACTCCTGCCATCTCGTGTCGGGCTCGGATGTCTGCTGTTGTTTCTTCTTCACAGAACTCCTCAGGGTCGTGAGGCGTAGTGACCCCTCCCTCAGCTGGCGATGCGCACGGGCATCAGATGGGTCCTGACAAAGATCCGGGTTTGGCAACTTACAGTGTCTTCCTTCAGCCCCTTCCAGGTGTTTCAACTCCGGTAGCATCCATTCCGCGACGGATCTTGACTCTGTCCCCCCTCCCCCAAAAGGACTCCCTCCACCCCCCAAGACGTTGATTGCACATCGGCCTCCTTTCAACCTCAGCGTCAACCCTCAGGCTCCCACTGGGGCACCCGGTCCTAGTCTCGAGGCCTCCACCATCAAGAATGTGTGGACAGCGATGGGATGGGCACCCTTCCAGCGGTGCCCCCAGTGCCACTCCAAATGTCAGTGGTCCAACCACCACAGCAATGTCTGCATCTCCCACCACGATGGACCATGTGCGATGCCTGCCTAACCTTCTGTTGAGGAAGTCTCTTCGGTGCCGACATAAGTGGAGGTGGGCAAGTCCGGAGCTCCGGAGGACCCCCCAACATCTTGAGGGAATGTGGCGTTGAGGCAGAGGAGGAAGCCAGCCCCTTGGGGGGGGGGGCTCTCACCCAGTGGTCTCCCCGGCCAGAGGCAGCCTTCTCCTCGGAGCCCTAAGTGGGAGAAGGGCAGAACACAGGTTCCTCACAGCCAGGAATGAAGACACCAGCACAAGATGGCCCCAAGCCAAGACAGAGCATCATCCCCTGACGCCCAAAAACCAGTCATCTGGGCACCCACGGCCCTCGGGCCATGGTCAGCACCAAGCAAAGCCAACAACCCATCTCCGATCACGCAGAGGCCTTCCGTCCAAAGGGCTCTTGGCTCCGCACTGTAACCCACTGTAGTCGAGAAAGACATTGGCACAAGAACATAGTTGTTTACAAAAACACCCTCAGCTGCTGCCTCCGAGGACTCCGAGCGACCCATCCTCTGGCAGCTGCAGGAGGAGCTGGTGCTCAGCAGAAGCACCGGCCCAACCATCCGCACAGACAGGACCACCTCTAAAACCAATGATACTCTGCCACACAAGCCCCCTCCACGATCAGTGCTCGAGAGACACAAAGACGAGGCACCATCCCTCTCCCTACCCACCACCGCCTACATCCCCTTCTTCATATTCAGCAGAGGGGTCCCCCCACTCATCTTAGGGGGAAGGCAGCCCACTTCACCCTGCTGGCCCCTATGATGCACTTAATGACCTGGTGCCTGCTGACGACCCATGGGACAACTGCAGCCTTCATCCTCCCGGCAACAGACTCCACTCGGTACCCAGCTAGGTCATCCCCCACCGATGGCACGACTGCATCCATGACGTCACACAGATGGCGGCCACATATCACAAGGTGGACACCATGTCCTGCAGGAAGATGGGGACTTCCTCGTAGAGACACTCCCCAAGACCCAACATTCTCAAGGCTACCACAGACACCTTCAAGGAGCCCGAGGAAACACTCCCTTAGCCGACATGTAAAGAGGCCACATGGTCAACCCAACCCAGCACACCATTACATAGACAACAGGCTGCGTTGGCCAGACAGTCCTGATTTCAGGCAGCTGCATCATCCACTCACTAGCCACCGCTCACAGGAGGGTACTGCGTAACGCTCTACGCCACGCATGAGCCTTACCCTGCAAACATCTGTTCGCAGGGTGTAGTGCTGTAGACTTGCACGTGGCCATCCTCCTCCTTGGACGAGTGTGGCTCGGATTACAGATTTCTTTCTCTATTATCTCTTTCATGCAATATACATGTGGAACATATATTGTTCACCCACCACGTCATACTACCCACTGTGTGTTAAACAATGTAATATGTAGTCCATGCGCATTGCCAACTAAGAGAGGAGTCACTGTGGTGTGAATTGGAAGCCTTTTATGAAGAAAAACAACCTGCAAACGTCCAAGCCCAACACTAGATGGCAGTAGTATGCAAAGCATGTGAATCTACAGCGCTATGTACCATAAACAGATGGTTAAACAGTAACACTTTCCTTGTCGTGGATACTCTATCGAAACCCAGATTCCTCGTGCGGTGAATCCTCTCCCAGGCATCAGACTGGATGCAGAAACTCAACAGCAGTGTTCCTGCATGCCAGTAAGTGGCTTTGTGTAGCTCTGCAAGTGATGAGCGGGCCACATAACAGTGCCACCCAGGCGTGCTGCCGTCACTTGCTTTCAAAGGCTTGTCCGCGCCCTCAGGTGCCAAGCCCTTTCTATGGCTCCCTCGGCCAAAAAGGCCTACACTTTCTACGGTAAAACTGTTAGCCACACTGAAGGGTGGAACGCGCCGTCGGGGCGAAATAAATGGCAGGACACAGCCCTAGTGAACACTTTGGAGGATCCATATGCCAATGTGATGTCTCCCCAGCGATGAAGGAAACGTCGGACCTGCCTCCTGCAGGGTAGGCGTGTGCTGAAGAGGGGACACTAACGTGGGTTTGAGTCGTGACTGCCGGAGGGGGCAGGGGACTGAGATGCCCACTGTCCCTGAAGGCACTGTCTACGGAAAGGGCACTCTCAGCCACAAGCGGGTGTTTACTGGGCTGGAGGCGGTGTCTGGAGCTGGTGATATTAAAAAAAACCCTGGTGTAACCCTAAGGGGGTTAGGACTGTTGAGGAAAGTGCCTGGTGTGAGCAGATAAACTCAAAGAATGCGCTGTGGTACAAATGTTTTTGTTTCAGGGCACAGTCTGCTTTCTCAGCAAAGAGGTAAAAGCCATTCAATGGCGTGTCCATCAAAGATGCCTGGACACCCCATCAGAAGCCCGCTGACCTCATCCAGGCGTGGACTCAAAGCACCACACCTATGTCAACTGGCGGAACCAAGCAATCGGTTGTGTTAGGCCAGACCGGATAACAAATTCTGCTGCAACTTGTTGACCTGGATGCATTGTGTTAAAGACGTCCCAGGTCATTTGTAAGTGCCATAGCACGTGGCGTACCATCTCCCACAAAGCAGGAGTTTAGTGACCTGGGAGGCAGCCCGAGTTGACAGAACGTGCAGCAAGCCTGGCAGAAGATAGCAGGCACTTGGCATGTGTTTAGATTCGGGGTCGTGGGGGGTATTAGGAATACTCTGCTGGGGGACACCTGTGCTGCCACACTCTTCGGAAGGCAGTGTCGACCTGCGCTGTCCTATGACGACAAACTACCTCCCTACTAACTGGGGCCCGGACATGGTTTTGCCCAAGTGCTGAAAAGGGCATCTGTAAGGGCTTTGTTAAAGGGCAGGAGAGGTTCAGTAGGGGTCTGGCCAGTCTGAAGCCCTGAGTGAGGATGTTGCTTTTTACTTCTGTGGAGCCCAGGACCTCTGAAGCCCTTGGCTTGAAAGCTCTCTCCTGTGTGGCTGGTCAGCGGGGTGGGAGAAGCAGTGTCTGGGGAGGTGTCCAGACCACTGGCATCCTGTAGTTCTTCATATCAGTTGTCCTCATCATACCTTCATTTAGTTGTTGTTATTGTCTGAACCAGAGCCGAAGAGCTGGTGTAACATATGAGCTCTGTCGCCTGGTAAAGGCAACATGTAGCCGTTAGAAGGCTCGCCTCCTGGCTGGTCTCCGGTGCAATCAATATGCGGACTCTGTCGAGGCCAAGAACCACCATCAGTGGTGGCTTCTCTTCCGGCGGAGTCCACGTCAGAGAACCAGCACCGGAAGCAGCAGAACCACAGTCAGCACCGAACGAACTCCGTGCAGAACCTAACGCGGGTTCAAGAGGCACAGACAGTGCCCAACTCCAGCTGGAGGCCTCTGAAGACCCATGGGGTCCGAATGTGCACCTGAGGAAGCCGCAAACCTGCTAAATGTGAGCAGTGTGGCTTCCAAAAAAAGATTTGGATCTGTGACGTCACAGACTGACCTGGAACTTTGGATTGCGTTGGGACCAGCTTCGGAATCAGCTTAGCAGCAGTGAGACTTCATGGCACATCGGAGGAGTTCAGGAGTGGGGGGACGTGGCTGTTTCCTGCTAAGACCTCGTGGTTTTTCTTTGACTTTCGTGAAGTCTTTGAAGGCGAGGAAGATCTGCTGTGGGAAAGACTGAGTGGGAACAGGACCTTACTTTCGACTACTACTGCTCACGGGATGGAGACCTGCAATGTTTGGTGACTTAGAAGGTTGCCTCACGGTCCTCTGTGGCCTTTGGGTTCCCTTGAAGCATTGCGGCTCTGACCCTGGAGCCGTGCTGCAATCCAAACCACAGGGACACCTCGTGTAGGTCTGTCAGACATTTGTTTACGACAGTTCCTACACAGTTTAAACCCTGTCATTTTGGGAGGCAGCATATTTCCCTTGTACACTGATAAAAAGTAAGATTTTTTTAAATGAAATAATTCATTGTAGACAAAAGAAGTAGAGTTCCGGATCGGAGTCTGAAGGAAAGGAACTTACGTCAGCGTGCCTGGGTGCTGCCTGGGTTGCCTGCTCGTTGCTTCTGGAGTGGAACTAAGGGCCAGATGTAGCAAAGGTTTTTACCCATTCTGTGTCTATGGGAAAAAGTGTTCGTACATATGGCCCTAGGTGTGGAGCCACACAATGCCCCCTAACCAGCTCACAGAAGGCCTGCCTTAGGTTTCCGAGTCCAGTCGGACACCTGAAGGAATATTCACAAGGTGAGGAATCTGCGGTTAGAAGTATGCATCGCTAGAACACATCTGTGGTGAAGGAACAGACTTTGTTCAGGTCCAAGTATTGGAGCCTGACCTACTAGTGGCTTTTGTGTTTGCAAAGACTGAGATTTGCAAAATCACAGGATTGTAGCCGCAAAAATCGAAAACCGCAATGTACGAAAGGCGAGTGTTTTAAGGGCCCGCGGTGTATAATTTGCAACACTTTACGAATCGTTTGCATAGGGAATGCGGACCTGGCACACACGGCTCACTCTGATGACTCGGAAAGAGATATCCCGACAGCAAGTCCCGCTGCAAACCACTGATTAGATGCGGACACCCGGAAGGGTGGAAGGTGGAAGCTATTGTGGGGGGACAGATTCCGCTTTGTAAATGTGGGGAGTGGGCAGTGGGGGCGACGGCGTCCCTGGAGAACCCTGGATGCTCCCAACGTCCCTATATTAGGACAAGGTTTTCCATAATGGCAGACCCTAGAAATATAAAGGCCTGCTTTTTAATAATGTCAGTTTGGGGATGGATTTGGGCCCCTCTGCTCTTTTTTTCTGTCTTTCACCCCTTGCCCCCTCTACTAATCTGTGCCCTAACTACCTCCCTCTGTCCAGAATTCCACCCCTTGCCCCCTCTACCAGTCTGTGCCCTATCTTCCACCCTTTGCCCCTTCTACCAGTCTGTGCCCTATCTTCCTCCTTCTGTCTAGTCCTTCTACCCCTTGCCCCCTCTGCCAGTCTGTGCCCTAACTACCTCCCTCTGTCCAGACTTCCACCCCTCTACCAGTCTGTGCCCTATCTTCCTCCTTCTGCCCAGTCCTTCCACCCCTCTGCCAGTCTGTGCCCCCTCTACCAGTCTGTGCCCTAACTACCTCCCTCTGTCCAGACTCTCACCCCTTGACTCCTCTACCGGCCTGTGCCCTATCTTCCACCCCTTGCCCCCTCTACCAGTCTGTGCCCTATCTCCCCCTCTGTCCAGTCTCCACCCCTTGCCCCCTGTACCACCTCTTGCCCCGTCTCTCTTCCTAGACTTCCACCCCCTGCCCCCTCTGATCCCTCTCCAGCCATCACTAACCTCCCCTCCTTGCCCCCGCAGGTAAGAAGAACTCTATTCTGATGCACAAAGTCCAGCACGACCTGAGCTCGGGGGTCTTCAACAACCAGGAGAACGAGATCATCCAGGAGATCGTCCGCTACGACCGGGAGATGGCGCAGCACGCCGAGCTGCACCAGCAGCAGGCTGGCATCTACAACCCCCCGCAGCCCCCGGCGCCCTCCGCCATCGCCACCCTGCAGCAGGCGGTGGCCATGAGCTTCTGCCCGCAGATGGCCAGTCCCCTGGTGGGCCCCATGGGCCTGGGGTCCCCGCGGATGGTGAGGCGGCTGCAGTACGCACAGGGGGTGCCCAGCCCCTTCTCGGTCTCCCCAGCCCTGCTCCAGCAGCCCCTGCAGCAGCAGTCCCTGCAGCACCTGCAGCAGCTGCACCAGCAGCAGTGGCGCCCCCAGCCCCCCCAGCAGCAGCCCCTGCCGGCCTCCGCGGTGTCCAGTCCTCCTTCCCAAAGCCCTCTGGCCAACCGGACCTTCGCCTACGCCCCCAGGGGCCAGTCGGGCTCGCAGGTGTCGCTGACCCAGCAGAGGCCCTCGGGCTCCCCGCAGAGGCTGGCGGTGCACAAGAGCACACAAGCCTTGCACACCAGCAGCCTGAGCCAGGAGTCGCGGCCCCTGTCTGCCTCCCAGCCCTCCCTGCCACACGGACACCCCCAGACCCCCACCCACAGCCCCCCACGGTCCACCAGAGACTCCACCAGCTCCATTGCGGGCCCGTCCTCTGCCTTCAGGGGCCCAGTCCCGGCCCGAGTGGCCCTCTCCCATCAGATGTCGGCGGGCTCTGTCTATGCAGGAGCGGCCACCCCTGGAGGGGGGCAGCAGGACTCTGGGGGCGACCGGAAAGATTCCATTGTGAGCGCCCCC
This sequence comes from Pleurodeles waltl, assembly GCF_031143425.1. Lineage (NCBI taxonomy): Eukaryota > Metazoa > Chordata > Amphibia > Caudata > Salamandridae > Pleurodeles > Pleurodeles waltl. The sequence continues at coordinate 26,710,607 of NC_090451.1, read as the reverse complement.
GACACGGACCCGGTGAAATCCAGACTGCCTTCCAACTTGTGACCCCGGAGTCCCGGGCTGCCCCCAGGTGAGGCTCTGTGGGGTCACTGGACTGGGGCGGGAGGGTGAAGCCAAGAGTGCCATGCAACCTGGGGAGGGCAGAAAGAGGGCACAGGTCCCTCCTCCCTACTAGAAGGTGTGTCCTGGCAAAGCCACCCACGCACCAGGCTTTGTCGGTGAGCGGAAAGACATTGTGACTGCCCCGGAGAGGCCCATGCAGACCGCTTCTGCGCGCACAGGCCCCAGGATTAGAGCGCAGCCTGGAGACAGAGGGTGGAGGGTCCCCCTAGAAGCCGCTGCTTGGAGACAGAGGGTGGAGGGTCCCCCTAGAAGCCGCTGCCTGGAGACAGAGGGTCCCCCTAGAAGCCGCTGCCTGGAGACAGAGGGTGGAGGGTCCCCCTAGAAGCCGCTGCTTGGAGACAGAGGGTGGAGGGTCCCCCTAGAAGCCGCTGCCTGGAGTCAGAGGGTGGAGGGTCCCCCTAGAAGCCGCTGCCTGGAGACAGAGGGTCCCCCTAGAAGCCGCTGCCTGGAGACAGAGGGTGGAGGGTCCCCCTAGAAGCCGCTGCTTGGAGACAGAGGGTGGAGGGTCCCCCTAGAAGCCGCAGCCCGACACAGGCCACGTAGCTAGGCCAGGGAGCCAGAGATTTCTCAAATGTGAGTGTGCGTGGGGCAGGGAGCGCACTAGACCGTGAGGAGAGAGGCTGCCTCTGGGTGGCGGGTGGGTGGGACCACGCCTAGCGCTTCGCATTTACAAAATAAGAAGGGGTTAAACGCTTTATGTCACCTTTTCTGTGCTTCCTGGAGATGCCCATAATGATGTGCTTGAGCCTGAAGTCCCCGGATGCCTGTGGCCACCCCCTGACGGCTATGGTGGGCGTGGGATGAGCACGCGAGCAGAAGACTTCTAGGCGCCTCTGACCATCTCATCTAGTGGCCAGCACTGCTCTGATATCACTCAAATGTCCACAGCATGAGACATCCTGCACACACTGTGTCAAAGTGACACCCTCTTCATCACCCGAAAGAGAGAGAGGCAGAGAGGGGCCGGACCCAACTAGACCAAGCGGGCTCTACCATCCACAGACACAGGAAACTCAGCACCACAGACACACACGGGAAACAGCACCAGACACAGGAAACTCAGCACCACAGACACAGGAAACTCAGCACCACAGACACACACAGGAAACTCAGCACCACAGACACACACAGGAAACTCAGCACCACAGACACACACAGGAAACTCAGCACCACAGACACACACAGGAAACTCAGCACCACAGACACACCACAGACACAGGAAACTCAGCGCCACAGACACAGGAAACTCAGCGCCACAGACACAGGAAACTCAGCGCCACAGACACAGGAAACTCAGCGCCACAGACACAGGAAACTCAGCGCCACAGACACAGGAAACTCAGCGCCACAGACACAGGAAACTCAGCACCACGGACACAGGAAACTCAACACCACAGACACAGGAAACTCAGCACCACGGACACAGGAAACTCAGCACCACGGACACAGGAAACTCAGCACCACAGACACAGGAAACTCAGCACCACAGACACAGGAAACTCAGCACCACAGACACAGGAAACTCAGCACCACAGACACAGGAAACTCAGCACCACAGACACAGGAAACTCAGCACCACAGACACAGGAAACTCAGCACCACAGACACAGGAAACTCAGCACCACAGACACAGGAAAAACAGCACCACAGAGACTGTAGTCCTGAATTTCTGATCCCTTTCAGCGGGGTGCCAGCAGCAGCCGCTTTGCTAATTGGGGTGTGTGCCCTTTGCATGCTGCTATAACCACACACTCTGCTGCAGGGGGAACCACCCAAGATATCGGAACAGTTAAGCTGCCAAACATGAATTAATTTATGGCTGGCAGCACACTGCCCAGAGAGACCCTGGTGATTGTTTATTTGTGCAGAGAATGCACTGCTGGGCTTCTGCACATGCTGAACACGGAGAGCCAGGGCAGCTGGACCTTTCAGAATTGCACGTCTGGTCTCTGCCAGGCAAGAAAGTCTCACCTAACCCAGCTGGGCACCAGTCTTTGTCATGTGATCTAAATTATCTCACTTTCTGAGTTCAACTTCGTCCATTGCCACTTTATGTGTGTAATGTCGCCACCCTGTGGTTAGTAGTGGAGCTGCGACAAAGTTCAGCAGTAGTGAGGCCGAGGGCGCATGCGTGTTCCACTCCACCCAAGCCCCGCCTCTCACGCAGAGGGTAAAAAGGAGGTAAATTCAGCTGACCTTCTGTGGGTGCTCAGTCTATGCTAGAAGGGGCACTCCAGGCACAGTTAGGCAAACCTGCGAGTCCACCCGTCTCTCCTTGCTATGCTCCATCTAGAAAAAGTAGTTTTATAAGAACATTCTCAACTGCAATAACCAACCAAATCGCTGACATACTTATTTTTATGATATTCTATCACTTTGGGATTATATTTGGTTTATCATATGTTGATATTTGTCTATAATGAGGGTGTTACATCACACACTGGGTTTTGTGGGTACAAAGAGCCACAGGGCCGTTAATGGAGTCAGTAATCTTTACGGTTACTTCTGGTTCCACCCAAGCACTGCAGGAGAGATCTGGCCGTGCTTGGGTGGAAGAAGGCTGGCACTGGTCACAGAGACGATATTGCAGCGCTTTACACAAGCCACTATGCAAGTTAATGAAGGTGCAAGGCGCTACTGTCATTGAACTAGGTGGGTGAGTCTGCCATTACTCTATTCCAAGGGGCTCAGCGCTCACTCACCCCCCGCAATCTGTCCTCTGACGCCCTCTCAGCCAACTGATCAATCTTAGAGCCAACTGGGCATCTTCTAGGCCACGCCCAGAGCCCAGTAACCACCCTCTGAAACCAATGACCACCTCAACCACTGCTGGCCACCACCTGAGGCCACCGAACACCTCCGAGCCCACAGACCCCTCCATGCCCCCCCGCTCGGTGCAGAAGAAGGTGGCCACCGCTTCTTATTAGGTAGATCCGAAGCCTAGGGGCCGGGCTACTGGGACTGGGTCGCTCACCAGAAAGGGGGGCTATGGATTCCTGGGGCGCAGAGCCTCTCTGCAGCCAGTGGAGCTGGCAGCTCTCAACCTATTAACCAATCACCTAAGACCAAAGTTGTGTGTTCACGCCTCGCTTCTGCAGCCATCGTGTGGTACATGCCAAACACGGCGCGCGTCATGGAAGCCATGCACTCAAATGATTGTTACGCAGCAACGCTAGGCTGTATGTGGCATATAATCTATTTATACATAGGATGTGCGTAGGCCAGTGCAGGCCCTCCGGAAGGCCGTCTCTGGAGAGGAGAGGTGAGCGCCTGTGGTCAGACCGGGGTGCAGGGCACAGGCCCGGCCCCTCTCAAGGCCCCTGCACGTGTGAGCGCTTCAGCACCAAAGGTGTCTTCTGATAACTGAGGAGTTTCGGCTCAGGAACGGGACTTAATCCCAGGGAATGTTGATGCGTGGCTTGTGAGTGGCTGGGGGTGTGTGTGTTCGCATCTGGAGAGGGATGCGTTTGTGTTTTTACAGCGCCGCACAGGCACATGGCCCCTGTAAATGCCAAACCCACACAGCATCACTTGTGTGCAGACACCCCCTCCCCGTGTACATAAGGTGACAAGCTGCTTGGGACACGAGTGAGAGTCCAGGGTTAGGATACTGCTGGTTAGAACTCAGCAGTGAACCAGTGAAAGAGCTCTGTTGAGTAACCTTACCAGCCCTGTTTCCAATGAGCCAATTAACAAACGCCTGCTGATCCTAGGAACCAATCCGGCTCAATGAAAGGTTTCCTTACTCTCTTCTGGGAATATCACTCCCTCTCTTCAGAATGTTTGAGTAATAATCGCACCACTAGTTTTTTTGTAAAAACTGAGGGGAGTCTCTGTGATTGGGGGAGCTACTCCTTTCTGTGAGGTCCTGGGGGAATGCAATGTCTATGCGAGAACTAGTCAGTGCCCCAGAAGATGTGCATGGCAGCCATGATGGGTTGGGAAAGTTTCCTACTAGAAGAAAGGCATGCAGGTCAATCGTGTTATAGTCTTCACTTGGTCCAACGGAAGAGACACAGGGTCAGACTGGGGCAGAAAATATGCCCAACACCAAAATTAAACTGGCCACAGGTATGAACTTTTGAGACAAGTTACCTGGGTGGTCTATTAAAAAAGATAAAACTTGGACATCCTGGAAAAGAGGTAGGTAGAAGCGAGGACCATAGGAAAGCGGTATTGTCATTCGAAAACAGATCCCAGTCCAGGCGAATGGTCAGGGACCCAAAGAAGGCGCAAAACAGCAAACGCGAAGGACGGAGACTGAACCACAGAAAGTTGCCACTTGTGTCCTAAAGCTCCACCCCTTGACCTTCCCAGGCTGGTGGTCTCAACAACTAAGCCACCATTGGCCAGTCTGCTCTCAAAGGGATTCAGCCTGCACCTTGGCGAAATTTAAATTACACATGCGCAATTCGCAAGGCAATGAATGGCACATAGAGGACGGCCATGATGTATCGGGAATAGGCATTTGGACCCATGGACACCACCATGCTACCATCCATGATGGATCTGGAATACCTCCCTTCACTATACCAAGGAAGCTTCCATTGCATGCAAATGTAGATACAACCACGTTCGCTGTGATGCAATTCTAAAATGTAATACGGCGCGATGGAAAGGACACACAGAGATAATATGGTACATCCAGCAAGACCTTGTAAAGAATACACGCGAGATCAAGGAAGCCTTTGTTCTATGCAATCGAAGGTACACAATGGATATCCCTTGTAATTTATGAATACCTATACCTATAGTCAATGCACTGAGGCGTGTGCAGCATGGCCACAGCGCTTGGCGCGTCTTCAAGCCACATGCTCCCTGCCATGATGTACCAGAGAAGGATCCACTCAACGCAATGGAAAGCATGTTCAGGGGGTAGCCCAAACTACCTCAACGAAACCTCTGCTCTACGCAAGGGCAGAAATGACGCATCTAGAAACACCCATAGAAGCATTAGAAGTGCAACAGCGGGGTGCGACGAAGCAGAGACATCTCAATGCATCGACCCAAGGACGGATGAAACAAAATTCCAATACGACTGTAAGTAATGTGTTAACTGTATCACCTTACAAGAGTTTACATAGGACCAAGGCCCTGAACTGACGTTACACGAGTCCCATCAGAGCGGAGTCAAAGCGGGCAAAGGGCCAGGAAGCAACTGATCTCAGAAAATGTGAGGGACAAATGCAACAGATCAGACCTAACGCACTACAGCAGGGACGTAGGAATGACGCAGAGTTTTCAAGGACCAGATTCACAAACTACATTCCGCGGTACGTAAATTGGCACTGCGGTAGTAGTACAACTTACTACAAAACTCTTTCACACACCTGTGGGTGTAAATCTTCACCTCTCCTGTCTTTCTATGGGGAGATCCTCACACATGTAAGTTTACTACTTAGCAGTAAATGTGTGTGGGACCCGGGCGAGCGATGGGAAAATGGGGACAAGTTTGTACAGATTGAGATGGGTTTAAGGAGGATTAAAGAGGGATTTATGGAGGAGCAGGCTACAACAACCACCACGACAAAGAGCATGCGCACTGCTATTCCCAAACTACAACTCTAAAGTCACTACAGCCCAAAAGGTGTCAACAGTTGTAAATGTACTCCAGCTCAGCCTCTGAGTACACCCAGCACCACACGTGGCCACTCACAGGTACTTCGGTACCCTCCTATGGACAGCTATGGAGACAGGGAATTAAGATGAACCCCATGTGAAATAGTGTCAAAATAAAATAATTTATATGACTTTTAAATAATATATCTAACTTTGAGTGTTAAAAAAATTATGCATAAAGGAAAATACATATTTAATTATAAGCTAATTTCATAACTTCCGAATTTAAAATAAATATTTTTTAAATAAATTCATTATAATGAATGCTATGCAAAACATAGCAATTTTTAGTACATAATGAACAAGAGTATAAGCGTGAACATTTTACTGGAGGTGGAAATTATTTAAATTAAATCTTTAAAATATATTTTAATTTTATCATGTAAACTAAATACATATTTATAAGAAAAAAATGAAAGAAATAGTGCTTTAGTATTTTTTAGTTCGATATATTAAATATATACATTGAAATCTCATGAGAAATGTGAATACCCGAACTGAAGTAAACAACGCAGTTACTCCCATATCTTAAGAAATTATCATGCCATCCTACTAATATGCCCTCTCAAAACACAGACAACGACTTAAGGCCCATTGGCAGCTTACACTGCCCCTTCATCACCAGCATAAGCACCGGCCCACACACAGAGAAGCCCGTAACTAGCCCGTGCATTACTGGGGCGCAAGGAGAGGGCTCCACCTCCACGACTGGCTCGGGGTTAGGCAAGAGGTTTGGAAGACCTGAATCCCACTGCAACACACCTTGTAGAGTCAACACAGAAATACATCTGCTCTGCGTGGGTTTAGACAGCACGTCATGTGACTTCCCCTCTGGTGCTCCCCTTCGGATCCCATCTACAAGGACAAGTCACTGTCATCCTACAAGACATTTACGGACAACCCCGCCACCACCACCACGACCATGGAATCTCACTTCATGGGCAGACCACCAACACAGAAAATCTCTGCTCAGAGATCAGTTATGGGCAAGCATTTGCTAAGCAAACAAACCCTTAGGGTGGCCCTAGAGTGATGACAGACATGTGCATATGTCTCTAGACAAGTGCACGCACACGTCATGATGAAGCAGCCATTTTGTTTTTTATTTATTTAAAGTGTACCAATTCAATTTATTTTATTTCACGATTTGGAACTCCAAAGAAGTCCACATGTACACACATCATCAACACAAAAAATAAAAATAAGAATAGAAATGAAGTCCATAAAAAATATGTAAGACTATCTTGAATATTATATTATACTTAATATACATAAATTCAATGAAAAATATAAAACGAGGTTAACTTTAAAATACAATATAATGAGGTCTCTACCCATCACTTGTGACTTAGAATACCGTGTGATGTTTACATGAAGGAAACGGCAATCGCAGAGAAAACTACAATTTGATCACTTTAGTTCTCAACCCCCTCTAACCAATTACACAAATATAATCCGATGCGTAACACTGTGATATAAAATGATAGGTTAAAACCCGGCAATATTATACAAAAGAGCAATTCAATACCAATCTACAAAGAGTTTAGTGCATAATCCTAAGCAAATGGCTTATGGGAGGGGCCAGAACAGCACGTCCCAACCTGTGAGGTAAAATAGTGCATTAGGAATGTGGCATCCGTTACGTCCACCAAAAGATAATAAAATCAATAAAGATTTAAAAAAGACTTGAAACATTTTAAAATCCTAAAAAAATATATTTTATTCGGAGGTCTATACATACATTTCAATACCTCACCTGCGGAACCTATATTAAAATTCACAAAATGCAGTTTCAGCCATTTTTTCCTTAATTCAACTAAGGTGGGACAAACGAATAGCACATGCTTAAAATTCTGTATCCTCAACTGGCAAAGATCGCAAATATTCGAGGATCCATCCCACTTGGAAGTTAAATCTTTAAGGGGTAATCTATCAGATCTCAACAGGATATGGAAGTGTTGTACTCCATGTGGTAAATTCCACGATAAATAAGGTTGAGGGTATTTAAAAATCACCGAATTGGTTAATGGCCTAAGCCTCCTCTTTTGGCGACAAAACTCCATATCCAATAAAAAACTTTTTACCCCTTTTAGCCTCTTTTAGGCTCTTTTAAATGACAAGGGGTGTTGAGATAAAAACGGATCAACTTCTAACTGAAGCAATTGCATAGCAAGGTTGAAATTTCTAAAGAACTGAGATTTACCTCTTAGCGTACCAAATATTTCTTTGTATGTTAGGTGCATTAGGATGGAATCTGCACTCTGAGCTAAGCAGAAGGCCGTCCGAATTACCGCAGCTAGGCCCTCTGTGTAAATACTCTTAATGCTGAATTCAAGCCTTAAGGCTGACAAGGATACCAAATTATTACAGGAGACCAAGCTTTTTAAAATCCGACCTATCTTGTTTAAAAACTCCCATTTTTAAATTTAAATTCCTTCTATGGCATACAGGAGGGTGGGCGGGATTTTTGCTTGATGTAAAGATAATAGATGAGAAAAATGCCGCGGGCCCACTGCATCAGAAAATGCCAATATACTGTGCACCAAAGCACCTGCATTGTTTTAAGAAAGGAGTGGCCTCCAGCGGGTGGAATAGTGGGGCAGGGCACCAATGGAGAAGCTGAGTGTGCAGGTAACACATTTCAGAAAACTAGCGAGCTGGGGGAGGCGGGATGCAACAGAGGAGCTGAAGGGGGAGCATCACAGAGTTCGGGGTTGAGGATTCAGTGGGAAGCAGCACAACAGGCAGAGGGCAAAAAAAATACATGCAAGCTCCATGGAGTGCTTCAAGTAAAAGAAAAAAAAGCCATTCCCTGAACGTGAGCAGTGGAAGAATACAAGTCAGCCTATCACAAGGATCACATAGAAGCTATTCTACAGCGGAAAGACAAACAATACCAGGAACAAAAGCCAATCACCAAGAAGCAAAGACGAGTGACAAGAAAGCCAACCAATGGTAAGCAATGGGCTGACCCACTGTATTTGCCACAGGTCTTCAGAACAATCAGCTAAAGGCGAGGCTCAAAGATGGTTAACAACATATGATTCTGTTGGAGACAGACACGTCCCACACTTTTCTGTTGTTTAGTGGTTGATCTTGTTTTTCTCACACCTTTCATTGAAGGTGCCAACAATGGGTATGACAGTCGTGAAGCCCCAACTTTGACAACAACCGCCGCTCCACACTGTCTCACTGGCAATCACTATTGTAAAAACATTTTCCCCCACAATCGGTTCATTCACAGATGGCAAACAGAATATTTCTGGTGCAGAAACGAGTTAGAGACTGGACTTTTAATTAAGTACTCTTTGTGGGAGTATTGACAACTTGCAGGCATTTTGGAAATTATTTCTTTCTTTTTATACATCATTCTTTATGCTTATATAATAACAATTCAAATCACGTAATACTACAAAAAGGCCTAAAATCTTATTAACACACACAGTTTCCGTGAGGGCTACACATTCAAGGCGTACAGTATAGTCAGTAATATAAAACATTAAACGCAAAGCGCAATCCCAAGACATTCGAGTAGTAGCAGCTCCACCGGACTGTCTTGGCAGTGTTTGATCATTGCTGTTTTTGATATTCAGTGTTGTAATATCTGAAGAAGTTCTTGGCTTTGGACAAGACTGTTTAACTTTTCATCAAGTTGTAAAAGTGGGTTGTGTTGAATAAATAAGAACCACAGTTGCAATCAGTGGCTGATTTGGTATCATCATGAAGTTTTGGAGCGTAGCCGACTTCTCCAAAGGTTTTGCCAAAGAAGTGGTAGAGACCAACCACTCAGAAGGGAAGGCAGGAGCCCCTGATCTGGATGAGAACCTTCAACCAACACTCCCTGTGACTCTGAAGGTTGGAAAGAATGCTTCAATAAAAGATCTGACTGATACAACTATGCCCACCGAGAAGGGGATCATTCTAACCACTCGAAACCTCTTCGAGGCCTCACAAGAGCCCACGATCTATACAAACCAGCAGTCACAGGAATGACAAAACACAAACAGAAGGAAAGCGATCATCAGGCACTCAAGTTCTACCTTAGGTCTAAAGGAGAGGCCTGAAGGGCTAACAAGGGAAAGACTGAATTTAAGAACCAAGAAAGATACCTCAGTTATTCCTCCCTAAATAACTTTAGACCTCAGCCAGTTATGGAACGACCCCTCAAATGTAAGCAACAACGATTTGCACTCCAAAAACCTGGACACTAAAGAAAAAAAGATTGTTCTTTTAAGAAGTTTGAATCTGCTGCTTAAGAGCCTGAGATTATTAGAGCACCGAAAAGAAAACATAATACAAAGATTTAAGAGCCTGAGATTATTAGAGCACCGAAAAGAAAACATAATACAAAGACTTAAGAGCCTGAGATTATTAGAACACCGAAAAGAAAACATAATACATAGACTTAAGAGCTTGAGATGATTTGAGTACTTTAAAAAAAAGCATAAAAGCCTGAGATGATTAGAGTACCTAGAAGAAAACATAATACATAGATGTAAGAGCCTGAGATAATTCGAGCACTCAAAAGAAAACATAATATAAAGATGTAAGAGCCTGAGATTATTATAGCACTGAAAAGCAAACATAATACGTAAGAGCCTGATCTAATTTGAGCACTCAAAAGAAAACATAACACAGAGACTTAAGAGCCTGAGATCATTAGAAAGTCAAAAGAAAACATATTACAAAAACTTAAGAGCCAGAGATTATTAAAGCACTCAAAAGAAAACATAATACATAGATTTAAGAGCCAAGAGATTATTAAAGTACTCAAAAGAAAACAAACATAATGCAAAGACTTAAGAGCCTGAGATGATTAGAATACACAAAAGAAAACAATACAAAGACTAAAGAGCCTGAGATCATTAGAGTCTCAAAAGAAAACATACTACAGACTTTAGAGCCCTAGATCATTAGAGCACTCAAAAGAAAACATCATTAAAGACTTTAACAAAAACATAATACAAAGTCTTAAGAGCCTGAGATGATTAGAGTACCTAAAAGAATAAATAATACATAGACTTAAGAGCCTCAGATCATTAGAGACTCCAAAGAAAACATAATACAAAGACCAGAGACTGCAATGGAAAAGATAATACATAGACTTAGGAGCTGGAGATCATTAGAGCACTCAAAAGAAAACTTAATACAGAGACTTCAAGACTAGTAAAACCTCGAAAGAACTAAACTATTCCGATGATCCTGAGGACCACACCATGGGAAAGAGACACACAAAGACTTGCAGCAAAGAAAAGATAATGTATGCATTAGTAGAAGAGTACAGAGATGACTACAGAGCAGACACACCTGAGGATCTAGAAGGTGACTGCTACAGATTGTACAAAGAGCTGGAGAAGAAGGAAGACTCTTTGTTGTGGAGACTTCATCAAGCACAGGGTCCTGTTACTTATCTGTCAGGGTTGAGGCTGGGAGTTATGTAGGACAAGGGTGCTTTCCTTAGACCTGTTCATCCTACAAGTGAGGAGAAAAGTAAGCCAGGGCCTCAGAGGTCCTATATACATAGGAGCTACCTCACCACTGCTCACACACAGACTCTACATCCTGCAGGGGCCCCTCCTGGTGAGTAGTGTAATAACACTTTCAGCACCAGGTGTAAAGATGCCCAACAACTCATTTTGCATCAGTATGGGTAACACCATCACCTTACTTTAGGAAACACTCACAGGTGAACCACAAAATGAACACCATTGCACACAACATGACTAGAGCTTCCAGTAATTGAGGGGAGCTCTACGGGGCATTAGCCTGGGATGTCCAATGACAAGAGGCAGCCAAACAAGTCCATGTCCTTCCTAGCCAGAAGCAGTCCTTACCAGCACCAACCTACCCCCAGAGGAACCCAGAGGAAGAGATGTAGGTGATACTGGAAGAAGTGACCACCCTCGCACGCCCTATAAGGGCCATGGCTCGCATATCGACCGTCCCCGACTAGCGCATCCTCGACAGGAGCAGATGGAGATTGTTCTTGTGTTGATGCACAGCAGTAACTTAAGAGGGGTTCCCAGCACAGCACTTCATGGAATGTGTATCCAAATATAAAAAACAGTCCAAGAAAAATGCAAACGTTCAATGACCTACCTACCCAGAAAGAAGACTTTCCAGTGCCTGGAAGCGCTATCTGCACAGGGGCCACAGAGGAGTCATCGATTCTGCAGGGAACGCACCTTACGCCTCTTAATCCAACCAAGGGAGACGGGATACTGAAGCTGAGTCTAGAACTAGGAGAGTTAAAGGGATGGATCAAGAGACAAAAGCATCACATTACAGACTAAGATCTTACACCAATAATCTGCACAAATACAGCTATTTATTTCACCTGAAAATAAGAGTAATGTGATGTTGTGGGCAATGAACAACAGAAATACATCTTTAACCCAAGAGCTCCTGCCATACAAGCCAAGGGGCACAAAAACCTTCTCAGAAACATTTTTCTCCAGGACAGCAATTTGGAACTCAAGAGATGCATCTGCTGAACATTACTGTATAGATTCTAAGAGGCAGGATGCTTCTGCAACAAGCATCACAAGGGGATGTGCCTCACACGGCCTCCACCTCAAACCCATCACACACACAGGAGGCACTCTGGGCTCAGCAAGTGATGAATAACAGATCTGGACTGAAAAAGAAACAATGACTTTTGTGCAACAACAGTTTTGCACCTTGAATAGTTATCATTTTACATGTGGCCTGCTCTACCAGCCACTGAGCGTCAGCAAACAAAAAAATTATGCATTCATTCGTAAGACGCGCTTTCACTCATTCAGTGACTCGTGCGCTCTAAGTGCAGAAACACAAACTGAAGGTGCTACCAATACACGAGGGACAGTGGAGCTGTAGATCATTTAATACTTATAGAGACAAGACCAATACATTAAAAAAAAAAAAAGCAAAATATCCTGCAAAAAATACTGTAAACGAAAGTTCTATCCACAGACCCTAAGCCGCCACCCAGAACGCTGCAGTCCTAAGGATAAAAACGACAGGTGTTCCTGGGATCAACCTTTAGACCCAAAATAGCCTAGCTCTGCAGTGACTCACCTAGATAACCCCAGTCCTCCTCCAGAAGGAAGGAGGACATGCTTAGGTGTGAGTGAATGCATGCGATAGCTCTGGCCACATGAACCGCCCTCACATGAAAGGAGACTTCATTTCAGTCCAGCCATCTTTGAGGATGTTAGCTATAAAGCAGAAAACAGTTTTTGCTACAGAGGAGTATTTCAGTGGGAGACACAATTCAGGGGAGGACAAGGAAAATCAGAATCTTGATGTTCCACTTTTATTAGAAAAACCTCTGCGACTCCTCAAGTCAGCAAATCCCCTGACTTGGCTCGATTCCACAAGCCCTACACTTAAATTTATAGGTCATGTGCTGAAACTGTAAACTAGAATAAGTTACTTTCGATAACACTCATTCTGGTGGATACTCTATCTAACCGCAGATACCTCACCTTGTGACTATGCCTCAGGCATCTGACAGGATTCAGAAAACTCAAAAGCAGGACTCCTGCTCAGAGGCAGGACGGCCACGTGGCTCCATGTGGCGTTTAGCTTCGGAAGTGCCAAACGGAGCCACGTACCAGCGCCACTCATGCACAGAAGGGGTGGTGGGAGGGTGTTTGGAATCTGGGGCTGGATCAAGTATCCACCAGAAAGAGCATTACTTAGGGTAAGCAACTTGTTATTCTGATGGATACTTCCTACTGCAGATTCTGTGAACAGACACCAAACCAGCACCTCCCCGGGTGGGAGGTCTGGGGAACGACGCAGACCCAAAAGTTCTGCAGGCCTAACGGGCAAAATGCCCATCCTGACAGATCTGAGTGTCGAGGCAATAGTGCAAGAAGACTGAACTGAGGCCTCTGCGGATCCCCGGGGCCCAGAGAGAACCAGAAGTGTGCCGAAAATGCACAGCATGCCCTTCCTCAGCTCTGAATTGGCTCCTCAGGAGTTCGGTAGTGAGACTGGGTGGCTCGTCGATACCCACACGCTGGGGATCAAGAATGGCTGGAATGGGGCCGATTCCCACTTGGATTTCTGGTGTTTCTTTTTGACTTACCGGAGGACTTCGAGTAAGAACTGCAACAAGACTGAGCCCTTTCGTTCAACTTTGTCAAACGAAGCTCTACGTCACAAAACACCGCACGGACACATGTCGGTCTCGTATGACCCTCACGGCTCATCTGGGTGCAGCTGTTGCAGAACCTGGAGTCGTGTTCCAGCCCCAAGCATCAGAAGCATTCCAGGGGGGATCTGTCACAGACATCTGTTGGTAACAGTCCCTACAAGTGTTAAATCCTGTCATTTTAGGAGGGTACATTTCCCTTGAACACAAGTAAAATTTTGAGAAAAAATTAGAACAATCTCATTGTAGATGAGGAGTAGAGCCCTGGATGCGCGTCTAAAAGCCTGGGAAGAAAGAAACTGACTGTCACGCACTGGAGGGCCCTATACATGGCTCTGTTCATCACATCTGGAACGGAATGTCATTGACATGGGGCCACACTATGCCACCTACTGGCGTGCAGGAGTAGTGCGTTTGAGTTTTACCGGATGCAGTCTAATGCCTAGGGAATATTCACAAAGTGAGGAATCTGTGGTTAAAAGTATCCATCAGAAACACTGCCTCAATGTTTGCTTGTACAATGATAAACGCCACCTGAGTGGCTAGCACCTTAATGTATGGATTGGTCTCAAACTGCTGGTGGCGTTTTGGGGGGTAAACATTGAAATTCTGCAGCAGAATAGAGGCCTTCTGAAGGAACTGGTGTGTCTTGTGGGATTGGTGTCTCCGTGGAGAATGTTTGTCCTGTGGCGAGTTCTATACATTACAGTGAGTTGGGGAAAGCACTGAGGTTTAGTGGACTTAATGTATGCTTGGAGAATTGGTGTCTTAAGAGACAGTGCTTTGGATAAAGGCGTTTACGGAACTGGCGCGCCATGAGGGAATCTGTGTGTCTTGGAACAATAATAATTTCTTGAAAGTAATGTGGTGTCTTGAGAGAATGCTACAAGTGTCTTCTGGGAATGAGTATATCCTAGGACAATCAGTACGTGTTGGGATTATCTGTGTGTCTTGCGGCTCATGGGAGGACTGGGACTTTTTGGGTGGTTTGCTGAAAGCCAAATGCTTTGGCTGCTTTTGAACCCTGCGGGCTGTGTCTCTGAGGCAAGTGACTGTCCCTGCGTGTCGCCAAAGGTGTCTCAGCTCTCCTCGGCCCAGGACTCCGGCGCCTTCCCTTAGGGGGCTGCAATGTGCAATAGTTTTAAATGCAGACACCTTTCTAAGCTTTGGACTCATTCTGCGTCTGCTGTCCTCACTGCAATAATGTACGCAGATTAACCAACTCCAAGGGTCCTCCCGCCCGCGGCCTACTAAGTAAGGATGGGCAGAAGGAGTTTGCTCTTACTCTGAAAAACAGCACTTTAGATTTTGTGGACATTTTTGCTGCACTGTTTAGATTTAACTGTTGCCATGGGTTTCAGTGGAAAGCTTTATTCAATAAACCATGAAACCAGTCAAGCCTAAAACAAACTCGCCCTCCTCTCCAAATGCCTCTGAAAAATATGAAACCTTATTGGCTCCACGGAAGAAGCAACGACACAGCAGCTGCTGGAAAACAGACAAAACCACCAGAAAACCCAAGTCAAAAAGAAAAGAACTGGTTGTCTCTGCTGTAACGTCACAACAGCTAACTATCCAGCTCTTGGGAATGCAACTGTTCAAAAAATAACACAAGCACTTTGGGCATCTTTGCCTTAGGAGTCAAACCTACGCGAATGCCACCTGCTTCCTGTCCCTGAAGATGCCACAGTGGGTTGAGAGCCACAACATAAAGGGGCTCTTTCAGAATACACCCAATGGGCTCTTTGGTCCTGTTTCAGTATAATGCATTGAGAAAAGGCACATTTCATGTGTTACACTTTTACTTGGGTCTTGGATTGGGAGATTGTACTGTTTCGAAGGTGTTTTCTTCTACAAGAAACAAAGTGAGGGGGGCTTTGATATTGCACCTTATAGTAAATCTTTCTTCTGGGGCAAAGGCTGCATTAGTGCATCTGTTTGGGGTCATTTTTAGGGAAGAGATGTGAGGTAGAATTTCCACAGGTGCTTTACTGATGTGTGGTTGGGGGGAGACTAGTAGGTGTGGTACATTTTACAGAGTTTTAGTTGAGCTTACAAGAGGAAGGAGACGCACAACAATATCACAAGACAGGACTTGGACATGCATTTGGAGGATCCTAGTTTGAATAGTTTTATCATGCAATTCTAATCTTGCATATTTCCTATATTTTGGATACTTATATTTCACATATTTTATCTTCTCAGGTTATTATGCTTTTTTTCATCCGCAAGCGAAAGATTCCAGCAGAGAATGTTTTCTGGGAACTCTACAACAGATGTGTGCTGATGATCAGAGGCATTTTCTGCTTGAACCACTCTCTTGTTAGTATGTTACCTGGCAGCGTGACGACATTGTCCAATAGACATAATTGTTGCAAAAATAATGCAGCTCATGCAATGAAAAAAAATGATAATTTTTCTTACCCCATTTTGAATAGTATTTAGAGTGGGTATTTTTCATTGGGGGTATTTTCACAGTTTTGAATTTGCACTGATGTTTTGACAAGGCATTTTTCCAAGTGGTATTTAAAGAATCTGGGGACTGAAGTTGTTTCTAGGTCTGAATTACTTGGCTGTTTCCGGGGTCCATGGTTTGCAGTATTTAGCAGTGCTTAGATTTGGGGCTATTCCAAGCGGACAGAGTGTGAGGCAGGCGTATACTTGCCCCCGACAGGGTATAGTTTGTAGGATGCCAGCAGTGGGGAAGGGATTGTCACACAACATAGATGTCCACGGGGTGCTTCGGAAGGGAGGCAGGTCTAGTGGTGAACTTCATGAACGAATCCGCGGTTGCACACCTATGCTTGAAATTGCGCTGCACTTTGGAGTCCAATTGCTTGTGAACAGGGGCGGGGGGCAGAGCCTCCACTTTCTGCTGCTTGTGACTGACATGTGGCGTGACTGAAGACACCATAGTACAGTACTGCCCAGAGTTTAGGGGTGGGGTAAGCACCCTTGAAATCTTGTCACCCTGGTGAGGGATGAGTGGGGGGTGCAGCAGTACTCGTCCAGTAGTGTCACCCCGGGAGAAGGAGGTTCAGTACCACCAGCCATGCTAGGCATCACAGCACTAACTGCCCATGTTATATACTCATGCCTGAAAAAGTATTTTAGCCTGATTTGTTTCTCAGGGACTGACCATTGAAGAACCGAGAGATGCAAAACCTGACAAATGTAGAGTGTTCTGCATTCCTATTGGGAGATAAGTGCACATTCCCAAAACTTTTTACAGGGATTATAATTACAGCTTTGGAGAGTGGGTCGCACGATTGTGAACACCATAGTTTAAATAAGCAGGGAGTAGGGGACAAATGTTATCATTATTTCCCATGAATCTCTATATTTTGTGTTTAAAGAGGCAGTGCTCCACTTCTCCAGAGCACGAGGCTGCAAAAAACTTTCACTCTACTGTCAGAGGCATGCATCCGCCGGA
Organism: Pleurodeles waltl; assembly: GCF_031143425.1. Lineage (NCBI taxonomy): Eukaryota > Metazoa > Chordata > Amphibia > Caudata > Salamandridae > Pleurodeles > Pleurodeles waltl. The sequence continues at coordinate 26,693,292 of NC_090451.1, read as the reverse complement.
CAGTGAGCGGGTTTCTTAACGCGAACTGCAAAGCATTCTGGGAGAGGCCGTCGTAGTAGTCTCACCACAATAGGTTCTTGTACAAGGAAAATGGCGGTCTTGGTAGATGCACCACACATGGTGTCTTCTAGCAACTCCTGCTCAAGAGCAGCTCCTCAGGACAACTCCTGCCCTCAAGATCCCCTGTGCAATGACAACTGTTCAAAGGGATCGCCTGCCCAAAAGCTTCTCCGCACAACTGTCCCAAAGACCATCTCCTGACACACAACTGTTAAGACCATCTCCTGGTCAAAACAACTATCCAAGAACATCTCCTGCCCAACAACTGCCCCACGATCAACTACTAGCCACCAACAACTGTACCAAGACCATCCCTTGGCAAACAAAAACTGTCTAAGAGCATCCCCAGCCCAAAAACAACTGCCCCAAAACCATCCCCTGGCACACAACTGCCCAAAGAGCAACTCCAGCCCATCAACAACCAGCCGAACAACTGTCCTAAGAGCAGCTCCGGTCCAAAAAAACTGTCCCATGACCATCCTCTGACCAACAACTTTCTCAAGAGCATCTTCAACCAAACAATTGTCCAAGAGCATCATCGGCCCAATAATAACTGCCTCAGGAGCATTGGTAGCCCAACAACTATCCAAGAGCATCTCTACCCCAAAAACTGTTCCAAGAACATCTCCTGCCCAACAACAACTGTCCCAAGAGCATTTCCAGCCCAACAACAACTGTCCCAAAAGCATCTCCAGCCCAACAACAACTGTCCCAAGACCATCCCTTGGCATACAACTGCTCAAGAGTATCTCCTGCCCAACAACAACTGACCAAAAGCATTCCCAGAGCCACAAGTGTCCAAGAGTATCTTCTGACCAAGAGAGCAACTGTCTAAGAGCATCTTCTGTGCTATAGCTGTCAAGGAGCATCTTTTGTTCAACAAATGTCCAAGAGAATCTCCAGCCCAACAACCTCTCAAGAGCATCTCCGGCCCAACAAGTGCCCAAGAGGGTCTTAAGCCCAACAAGTGTCCCAAGAGCACCTCCTGGTCATCAACTGCCTATGAGCATCTCAAGCCCAATACCTGGTCTTAAAGCATCATCTGTACAACAACAACTACCCAAGAGAACCTTCTGTCCAATACCAAAGAACACGTGCCCCACAAACACTGCTTTCTAACAAAGTATCAGCAATTCTTGCCCTCAACAACTCCTGCCCCTCAACAGCTCTAGAGTATCTCCTGCCCAACAACAACTGTCCAGGTGTGTCTCCTTTCCAATGACTGTCCAAGCGTATCTTCAGCCCAACAACAACTGTCTCAAGACCACCTCCTCTCACACAATTGTCCGAAGAGCATCTCCAGCCCATCAACAAACAGCTGAACAACAACTATCCCAAAGCAGCTCCTGCCCACGAAAACGGCCCCAAGACTATCCTCTGGCCAACAACTTTCTCAAGAGCATCTTCAGCCAAACACCCACCTGTCCAGGAGCATTTGTATCCCAACAACAACTATCCAAGAGCATCTCCAGCTCAACAACAACTGTCACAAGAGCATCTCCAGCCCAACAACAACTGTCACAAGAGCATCTCCAGCCCAACAACAACTGTCACAAGAGCATCTCCAGCCCAACAACAACTGTCCCAAGACCATCCCCTGGCCAACAACTGTCAAAGAGCATCTCCACCCTAACAAAAACTGCCCCCAAACCATCCCATGGCACACAACTGTCCAAAGAACATTTCCAGCCCATTAACAACCAGACGAACAACAACAATCCCACGAGCAGCTCCTACCCACAAAAACTGTCCTAAGAGCATCCTCTGGCCACCAACAGTATCAAGGGCATCTTCAGCCAAACACCTGTCCAGGAGCATTTGTATCCCAACAACAACTATCCAAGAGCATCGCCACCCTAACACAAACTGCCCCAAAACCATCCCATGGCACACAACTGTCCAAAGAACATCTCCAGCTCATCAACAACCAGACGAACAACAATTATCCCACGAATAGCTCCTGCCCACAAAAACTGTCCTAAGAGCATCCTCTGGCCAACAACAGTATCAAGGGCATCTTCAGCCAAACAACTATCCAAGCGCATCACCTGCCCAAAAGTACTGTCCCACGAGCATTTGTACCCCAACAACAACTATCAAACAGCATCTCTACCCAACACCTGTTCCATGAACATCTCCTGCCCAACAACAACTATCCAAGTGCATCTCCTGCCCAACAGCAACTGTCCCAAGAGCATCTCCAGCCCAACAACAACTGTCCCAAGAGCATCCCTTGGCATACAAATGCTTCAGAGTATCTCCTGCCCAACCACAACTGACCAAGAGCATTCCCAGAGCAACTAGTGTCCAAGAGCATCTTCTGACCAAGAGTATCTCCTGCTGGCAACTGCCCAAGAGCATCTTCTGTCCTAAAGCTGTCCAAGAGCATCTTTGGTCCAACAAATGCCCAAGAGGGTCTTAAGCCCAATTGGTGTCCAAAGAGCATCTCCTGGCCAACAACTGCCCTAGAGCATCTCAAACCCAACACCTGGCCCTAAAATATCATCTGTCCAACAACAACTACCCAAGAGAACCTTCTGTCCAAGAACAAAGAACGTGTGCCCAGCAAACACTCCTTCCTAACAAAGTATCAGCAATTTTGTACCTCAACAACTCCTGTCCAACAACAACTGCTGCTCAAGAGTATCTCTTGCCCAACAACAACTGTCCCAAGGCCATCCCCTGGCACACAACTGTGGGAAAAGCATCTTCAGCACAATAACAACTGTCCCAAGAGCATCTTCTGTCCAAGAACATGTGCCCCACAAATACCCCTTTATAACACAGTAGCAGCAATTCTTGTCCCCCAACAACTGCTGGCCAACAACATCCCCTCTCTAACAAACAACTGTCCCATGTTAGCCACCTCGCAGTTTAAGGCAGACTGAGAAGAAAAAACATCTTTGAAATAAGTCAAACAACCTTCCTTTCTTAGTGCAGTGATGCTTCAATACCACATTGTCAGGATAAGCACTATTTGGGCTCCATTAATCTCACTGTGTGCAGTGGCACATTATGTGGAAAACCTGGACTCATAGTGGACACTAATTTAGAGTACTTGTTCTGGTACTGTGGAACATCTCAAACCAGCTCACATTGTCCTGATGTACTCCGTGCAGGTGTTGGGTTGCCAGCACTGGCATGGTGCCCAAACCTGGATTTCTGCCTCTAGAGAAAGCACTCGTGTGCATGTCCCACTCACACACTGCTGTTTCCTACTGGATACACATGCTGTCCTGATGAACGGTTTGCAATTAGTGGGTTGCCATCATTGACATGATGCCCAGGTCTGGACAGCAGGGACTAAACACTGCCCCTCCTGTCCATGTCCCAATAACACAGTCGTTTCCTACTCGACACACACCGGTTATCTACAAGAGGTCTTGGACTGGAATACGTGTGCCCACTTCAAGTTAATACATTTTCAATTTGTACGTTTCTGGACAACATGCAAGACGTTGCTGGTGTGGACTAAAGACGTTTTGTGGTCGAGTGAAGACCAGTTGAGGAATATATCAAAATGAGAGGACCCGGTGAAAGACAGCATTCAGGAGTATTAGCTACATACTTCTTAAGACATTGTACTAAGGCTGTTTTCACACACTTTAAGAAATACATTTGCTATATAATGTTTGTATTTCAGGAACAGGTAGTCCCCCTGGTCCCTCCAGAGATGGACTGATATTCTTGTTATAGGAAACTGAACACACAGCAGAGGCTACTGATGAAACTGAAGGAAGGGGGGTAATAACAGGGAACTAACGTATTCAGGCAGAAAGAACCTAACAAGGCCTAAGAAGTACTTGTACTACGCACGCTTGATGTGGGAGAAGATCCCAAAAATGTTGCCTTCAAATGATCCACTTCTAGTGCCTACTAGACAGATTAAGGCCGTTTTTGTTTTTAACCTGAAATACCAAAGCCACCCCAGCATGCTTTGCAACACACGCTAAGTTACGAAACCTACAATTCTCAAATGTGAAAGTATTTGCTCTGCTCTCCCAACCAAGGTGCAGATATCTGAAGTTCACTCATGTGAGAGGCAAAGCAGTGGCTGTCGTTGACATTACCTTCCAGTAGTTTCAGTGCTGCAATGCACACATAATGGGATAACAAAGCTACTGTGCCAGAATGCAAGATGTAATTAAACTCATGATACCTGGCACTCATGGATCCGATCTGGCGAAGTGTGGGAGTTAAACTATGATTGGAGCCGAATCTCACCCCCATGACGCGTGGACTGGTTGAGAGGTAGGTTCTTGTCAGTAGCAATGGAGTAATGTGCACTACCCCAGGGTGGCTCTCTGAACCCTGCCCCATGATAGCACTTGTGCCGGCGTGCCCTTCCTATGGCACCAAGAATGGTATTCATTCATTTTGTGGTTTATGACAAGACTTCGCCACTTTGAGACCTGTGTGCAACAAGTGAACGACGAGCAGTCGCAAAGGAGAAACCCATGTTGATGTATTTGTACTGACTATTTATCAATTATTGCGAATACGGTATCCATATGCTAAACATATAGCCAATATGTAAAGGGGGAAGGCTGGGGAGCGCCACAAATATTTACACGCGTCTTGCCACGACCCCTCCATTTCTGAATGTATAACTGGACCATGGATTCAAATTGTTTAAAAAAATTAATAAAATCAAAGATGGCTACAAAGCAGCGAGCTCGCTGGCGCGGGCTGTGTAATGTTACCTGGCGGACAGCGGGTCACCTCAACGGTCACGTTCAGCTGGCTGCTGTCCTCCAGGTCTGGGCTCTCTGTACCGCTGTGCAATAAAGGCAGCGATTTGGCAAAACAAAAATGTCTCTCAGCGTCTTAATTCACTTACTGTTGTTATTCACAAAGGATTGCCAAGCAAATGACTATAAAATAAAAAATAAAATCAGATTTTCACAAAACTCAATTTACATCTTGCGTACGAATATGGGTGCAGAAAACTTCACGAAAAGGTAAAACGTACTTTCAAACTCTGCTTCTGATTGTGTAGCTTTCTCCAGTTCATTAAAAAAAACTACAGGTACCCCTCATGGTGATATTCTGTTAAATGATAGTATACCGTGTGGCCTTAAGAGCGAGCGTGGGCTCACTGAGCGCTGCAGGAAGGAGCCTTCTACTGATGGAGTCAAACAACCCCACATCCAGCGTAGTTATAAAGAAGAGACTTGGGGCCGATTTAGATTTTGGCGGGTGGGTTACTCAGTCACAACCGTGAAGTATATCCCATCCGCTGTATTACGATTCCCATAGGATATAATGGCATTGTAATACAGCAGACGGGATATCCCTCACGTTTGTGAGGGAGTAACCCCATCCGCCAAACTCAAAATTAGGCCCTGAGGCCTCGGTTTAAGGTCTATGAGCAGGCCAGCATCCCACTGGGGTGCACAGGAGACGCATCCCCCACACTGTCAGAGGACGCTGAGCCTTATGTAGCCATTCCTCCAGGGCAGCGTCTCCTCCACCAAGGCAGATCCCATACGGATAAGCAAAGCCTTCAAAGGGGAGTGTGTTGTTGGACATTAGAGGTGGGTTGTGGGGGTGGCGGCAGACTACATACCTGAGGTTCATAAACAACCCTGCAACCGCCTCCACCTCCGAACATCACCCTCGCTCCTGTACTTCAGGAAGAGACTCGAGACCTGGCTTTTCGACTGAGCCCAGCAGCCCAGCACATGGATATCCTCGCACGTGATAAACTGTGCTCTACAAGTACTGTTTGATTGATTAATTGAAAAATCACAGCAGGCAGGGAACAATAAATTGAACAGTCTATCCTCCACATCGCCATCCCTCACAAGTCACATTCACAAACACAATTCCCTACCGCTATGAAAAACGCTTGAAAGGGGTAAAACCAGCCTTACCTGTCCTTGTATTAACATCATATATGTCCTGGGTGACCACAGTCCAGGTCACGTGGTCAGATTCTGCTTCACTTGCCCATTTATTTCCATCACATAATATGGATGCTCACCACAAAGCCAAGGATTGCCACAGTGTTCCATAGAAATCCATTACTATGCCATGGAAGAAAAACTAAATGCCAAGGATTGCACCATTAGAGCAGGTCAGCCATTCTTCCAGAGCTGTATGCCACAATTTCAAGAATAACTGCCATATGCCAAGAATGGGCACGGTTATGCAGGAGCGGCTATCACTGATCCAAGGATGCACTGAAACTGGCTACAATTATGCCAGGGATGTACACCATAACTCCAAGGATGCCACAATATGTCAGAAAAGGCCACGATTATCCTAGGCAGAGTCACATTATGCCTTGGATGGCCACCAAACCCTATGCCATGGATGCCCCCAATAAATCAAGGACTCCCATGCACGCAAAGGATGTCCAAGATCCATCAAGAAGTATCAACATTCTGCCCCAGCAGTGTTTCAGAAATGACCCCCCACGTGCCACTGTGGCCACCAGATGCTATGGGTTGTGTGAAGATCCCACTGCACACATTGCACTCACCCTTCTCCAGTCCTGCTCTCTACAGCTCCCGTCCCCGTGAGCGCGCTTTGATTCCGTCTCTTGCCATCCTGCACGGGAGCTGCTCATCTCTGCAACTACGGGCATTCTTCTTCATGCCCTGGCAGCGTGCACGGATACACTCATAATGACAGGTGCGAAGGGACTCCGTTACTGAAGCACACTCGCATTTTTATCCTTCTCTATTGGACATCTTGGGAACAGCTCAACTGTGTACAACACGACAGCTCGGTGATAGCGACTGAACACAGCTGTCCGGGAGGTCTGGGCAGACGGCCAAGGACGCTCCAGTGCTCCCTTCCTAGTCTTACAGAAAGGAGGTGACTTTCTCCATTCCGCTTACCGATCTCCGCATCACTTTTTGCCCATTATGGCCTTTTAAAGGAAACCTGCATTTCTCACTAATCCAACAGGGGCGGAGCTTCAAAATTACTGGGGTGGGGATGGGACAAGAGAAGTGCTGAAGAATAACAAGTATTTGGAATGCAATGGGTGTCGCATTTGCTCGAGTTAGAGCAATTGGCATTGGCTGGACGTCTCTTGCCACATAAATTGGTCAAACATATCAGGCGCGTTCAAACAGTCATAGTGTAATAAGGATGTTACGTTGGCCTGAATCATGGTCATAACTGCAATAAGGAGAGATTAATAAAACATATGCAATTATCATATAAACACAAAGAAACCTTTAACAGAAATAAACGTTTGGCACTAGACTGTAATGCTCAGAACAGCGCCTAGAGGACACCACAATGGTCATGTAAGCGTATAGTTAGTCTCCAGAAGGCATAACCACAGGAAAACAAAATGACCGAAAGTATGCACAGTGCCTTACACATTTTCACGGCTAGCAGGTCCACTGCAATGATTTTACAAACAAGTCCTTTAAAACACAAACTACTCTCAGCTGTAAAACAAAAGTTTCAGCCATGAGACAGCTTAAAAAGGTATTGAATGGTGGGAGGGGTTATTATTTTGGGTTCCCCACTAACCTAGTGATCTAGACTCAAACAGCACGCTGTGGGGAACGTTTTGTAGGTGGTCTCATTGTCCTAGGACCACCATAGCCTGAGTTTTGAGCAAAAATATTTTGTAAAAAAACACCCTCCAAAGCATTTTGGGACGACTGAGTGCAGCGAGTATTGTAGTATGTTGGCTGTAATGCTCAGATCAGCCCCTAGAGGGCACCATAATAAAAACAGCATCTGTAAGAAACATGATCATGTAACCATAAAGTTAGCCCCTAGATGGCATAATCATAGGGAAACGGAATAGCAGAAAGTAATGCAGTGCAACTATATAATTAGCCCCTAGAGGGCGTAGTGCTTTACACATTTTCAGGCCTGCTGCAATACTAAGGCCCCTAGAACACAAACTGCTCTCAGCCATAAAACAAGCCATAAGAGAGCTTAAAAAGGCAATGAATGGTGGGAGAGGTTATTATTTCTAGGGTCCCCACTAACCTAGTGTGGGGACCCAGAGATGACCTAAACAGAAAGAATGTATTGTGCTGAACATTTTGTTGGTGGTCCCATTGTCCTAAGACCACCACAGGCAGAGCTATGGGTAAAAATGTTTTGATAAAGAATGACTGTAAAGCATTATGGGGTGAGTTTTCCCGAATGCAATCAATATTGTACTATCGACTTTCCTGCTGCACCAGGAGAGCCATGTTGCAGATTTCTGTATTTTTTTTTGTAAAGGATTATGGAGCGCGAAGGGGAGATCCAAAAGAAATGACTCTGATTAGGTAACAGTGTGAACAATGTGACCAGCGCTCCAATACCGCAGATGGAGTTTGCGCTGTTGCCGCTGTTCATGCTGTGATCGCCATGGTCACCATGAAGCATGAGGGCGAGAGATGAAAGAAAAAAGTAGTTTGCCACGCTAAAGGATATCGCCAATCATGCAATAATTCATGTAACCGGCGGTAACAAAACTGCCTCAAGGCAGGACAAACAAACCATTTAGCAATGACATCAAGGGATTTTTGAAAGGCAAGCCCACAAACGAGTGAAAGTGATGGGCGTGAGCCAGGTGTGGTTAAAAGCCCATAGATAGAGAACAGGTCGGAAAGCGCTTGTGCACTCGACCTAAAAATATCCAACCGTGAGATCCTGATCGCCTGCCTTGTCCTGGTCGAAAGAGAAACAAGGAAGGTATTATTAAATGGCACATATGGAGTCCACAGTCTGCCAACTGACTGGTACAGCAGCACCCCCTGGGAGCTCAGGGATGAACTTTTCCAATGTTTCCATCATAGACTGGAGGGGCGTCTTGTACCCTCTTTCTTTATGAAGCACTCTAATGCCGAAGCTTCTTGGTGGTAATTAGGTCACAAGATGATCGAGTTACCACTGATTCCTACAAGCTGAACACTTGGCTTTTCATCATATCGTGCATATACTTAAAAAAAAAAAAAAAAAGAACAGATCACACTTAAGGTGCACTGCAGACACATATAGCGTGAATGCTCCCAGCAATACCAAGTTCACTGATCTCAAACATGGTCCATCTTGGTGCACCAAAGTCCATGGTGTCCCCTCACCAACATCCAGTGGGTAGTGAGATACAAATAGGGAAAGAGGCAATGAAGTGACAAGCTAGCATGCATCAGTGAGGTGCCTCTGATCCCAGCACACAAAGGTCTATCCTGTGGAAGGAAGAGAACAAAACAGTGATGGGTGGAATGCAAGAATTAATCTCACCCACTGGGAATTACTTGGGCCACAATCCATCCCAATCTGGTAGGTAAGGTGGTCTGAACACGAACACAAGCAACCCAGATCACGCTTTGCCTTTCTGGGTCTCGTATTATAGTGCAGCGAGAGTCCTATGCCACAGTGAGAAGGAAACTCATGGCTGGGCATGCCCATGGCACTGAGAGTGCCACCTACAGAAAAAAATAACTCGTGTGGATTACCTGAATCTCTCCGGGCTGCAATCCAGGCCATAGTTTTTTGCCCACCATGCCCCTTCAGACAGCAACCAGCCATATGCAAATCAGTGCTGGTCCTGCTGTTGCTCCGCTATTATCAGGCCAGCCTGAACTGTCAGGTTTATCCCTTCTGAGTGGGACACAAGGAAACCTGACCAGTTTCAGCCTACTTGGGCCTCATCAGTAGGGGAGGCTTCATCCTAGAGCACAGTGAGCACATGACCCACATCTGTGCACCGCCATCACACTCATGGTATTGCAATGAGCCAAACCAGCCCACTCTTTGTTTGCCCCCATGAAGCCTCAGGCAGGAAACTAAACCGCTCTTGGTCTGCTTGTGCTCCCTTCTGGAGAGGACCTTGTCTGGCAGTCTGCGACCGATTCTCCCATGAGCAGCAGGGACAGTACTGATTTGCATAAGGCGGGCCTTTGTCTAAGTTGCACAATCGGTGAAAAACAATGGGTTGGGATGCTAGCCTGAGCGATGGCCAGTGATTTAGATTATTTCCAAGCATTCCGCGCATTACCTTTTGTGTGATGTGAATACCATGCTCATGGCCTGGCCGAGACATGCATAACCTCTTATAAACCAGCAAGGTCGGGCAATTCACCCAACGAGTCAAACTGAAACCGAGAACGTCAAATTATTCCTGGCAACGCCAACGTTTATGAATACATTTTAACTTGGGCAGTATGCCTTACAGGGGGCTAGGTTAGACCTACAAAGTAATGATTCGTGACATTCAGAAAGCAAAACCATAACTCAGAGCTACGAACCTTGAGCAGGAAAGAAGGAAGTCAGTGTAACCTCCTGGTCAAGGCAGGTCGTGCAGACACTGAATTCAAGCCTTCTGCAAAAGACACTCGAGTTGGGTAGTTTGTGAACTAGAATTCCAATGTCTCCCTCCCTCTGCCTGAGGAGCAAGAAGACAATGGACAAGCACCGCGAGTGAGGATTTCAACAGAGCCTCATGAGGCGAAATGCACCGAATCCAACTCAACGGAGAGTCAGCGTTTAATCCACTGGACAAAGGGAACCACGGAGCAAGGCAGACCTTCATGGATCAGTTACCAAATCACCAGGTTTATATTTTGTGATTTGGAGTTCTTTTTGGGGGTGAACAGATCGACTATGGTTGTAACCCACTGTTTGAAGAACTTTTGAAGTACTTCGGGGCTGATTTCCCGCTTGTGTATTGATTGAGGGGTTCTGCTTAGCAAGACGGCAAAGTCGCTGACCACCCCGAGAAGATGCTCCACTAGAAACAAAATTTGGTGACGACTGGCCTAGTGTCTATCCACTGTGCCAATGCTGACAGCTGAGGTGAGTGAATGCCTCCCTCTTTCTGTATGCAGAGGTTAAAGAACAGGACTGGATCTCTCTGGTATGGGGAACGTATATAAATCCTCTGAAATGGAGACCGACTTAAGATCTTGCCGGATTGAGGATGAATACAAATCTCTCCCTGACATTAGCTGGTCCGGGAGCTCGATGGCTGTTGATGTGCAGCTCGGTGTCTGGACTAATGTTGAAATCTGGTTCACTGTTGGTTTCATGCAAGGAATGCGGGCAATAGGACGTGGAGTCTTCGTATTGGTCACTTTGAGATTCTGGGAGAGATCACAAGCTAGCTTGAAACCAAAACGTATACTGTAAAGAAAAACAACTTGCAATGTCCAGGTCCAAAACTAGATTGCAGGACTGTGCAAAGCAATAAGTGCTAGAAAAGCAATCTTTCATGAGTAGAAACCCTCCCCGTGCTCGAGTGAACCACCTCGTTGGACGTGTGGCGAAGGCAAAGGGAGGCAGGTAAGTACACAGCAGCCTGGAACCTGCAGAAAGGTGAGGTAGAAGAATCAAGCCCAGCTAGACAACAAGCTTTAAAATCAATGGAGAGCTCATGAGCTCATCAACACTTTAATAAAAGGGGGGCCCATACTGGAAGAGACACATGTATAGGATGGGCCCACTAGAAAATTGCCTGCACAGGTGTATCGAGTGGCCGGAAGCACGAGCCACATTACCTATTCGCACACGAGTGTCTCATTCGAGCGAATTACCCGTTCATGCACACGCTCCACCTGTGCTAACGCAACACCTACTCACAAGAGGACCTCTTCATCAGTGTTCTCTCCAAGTATCAAGAACTCCAAGGCAGTGCTCGTCTTCAGATGATAACACAGGAGGCCATCTTTCAGGTGACACCCTTCCTATGGATGCAGGCACTACACAGCAGAAGAACCTACATTGGTGCCAGGAGGAGACTCTTGAGCCTGGAAGAGGGGGCGTGTCCTAAGTGTCTCCTTGAGACCCTTGGTTTACAGTAAATTAAGCTCATTACACAACTACTCTCCATAGGCTAAGAACCTTGGCTGAGTTTTTCAATACTTTTATTATTAATATATCACAGCATAAACAGTCTTGGTGGAGGCCTCAAGCCACAACATGTTGCATTTTGGCTGTAATAGGTACTTATGTTTCTCCTGGGATAAATCCTAGGTCTGCGGGGTTACGGCCAGCTGAATGAACCCCTACCAGTCAATGTGGGAAATGGCATGGACCCCACAGTCATTCATTACATGTGAAGAAGACAGCACTGTGCCCGACGCGAAACTCTCCTTGTAAACTATCCACCAGGATATCCAACCGACTCTTGAAGGTGAGCAGGACACTGCCTGAGTACCCGGCTTCGAACTCCCAAGGCCACCAAGGTACAACAGACATCCAATGCAGGTCCAGGGTTTCTTAAAAGTTGACCCACTCAAAAATATCCACCAGACACTGCCAGATGGGCCAAGCAGGGTGACACATACGCAAGGGGTATTCCTAGGAACCAGCCACTCTCGCCATTCATCTGTCCATTGCTCAGGTGGGAGATGTGGGCACTGACTCCTGTCCGCCTCACCCGTGTGCCCAAGCCATTGGTGCCTAGGAATGTAAATGCTAGGTTGGAGCTTGGACCTGCCCATCAGGCGGGGGGACCACATGTTCGGAGGTGACACCTTTCAAGGACATCCACTGCCGCTTCCTCAGCTGAAGAAGTAGGTAGACTCCTTAACCTTCTGTAGATCAAAGTCTCCTGGAAGAGACCAGAGAGATGGAGAGAGAAAGTTATGTCAGGAGGAGAAGATGGCTGTACAGGGGAAGAACAAGGAAAAAAATGAAACACACACGCACACACCGCAGAAATTTTCCCCCATGTGGCAAAGATCACATGTGCTCAGGTCACACATCAAAGCAACAGATTTCCGGTTACACAGAAAACAGAAGCTCAGATGTCCAAGGACAGCCATACCTCAGGTGAAACAAAAAATAGAAGCTCGGCCACGTACAGCACGACTATCAGTCAGGCGGCAGGCCCTGCACCAGTAACAGCACTGCTAAGGGACACAGTGCAACAGCGCCACCGGGTGTACAGAGAGAGGAACAGCAGACAGGCCTCTCCATTAACATTGCTGCTGCACATGCTTGAGGGAGAAGCAAACACCAGCGCCACCTGGTGTACGGAGAGAGGAGTGAATAAAGGCAAGATGGCATGGTGCTACCTAGTGCCCAGGGACAGTATGACATTGGCTGAAGTTTGGGGGAAACCTGGAAGACATCACGGCTGCAGTGACACATGAAGGTCACAACAAAGCGAGAGACGGGCGTGAACAGCAGAACAGTTACGCCATATAGCATTCAGTCCGAGTAAGGCATTGGGTGATGTCCCCAAGGGAAGAAGCAGACAGACCACCTAGTGGCTAGAGGAGAAGGATGTTAGGAAAACCTTTACCCCACACCTGAAATATACATTCCACGTACCTCTCTGCGGGACCTTGCTGAGGAGTTCCAGCATGCGCCTGTACTCCGCCAGGTTCTTAGACCTCCGATCCTCCCTGGACCAAGAAAGGAAAAGCAGAAGAAAGAGGGGTCATTCTACCTTAGGGGCTAACAAGAGGGGAGTGCTGACCGTGAGGCCTGTGTGAGTGAGAAGCCTGTGCGCAGGAAAGCACGTGTATGCGCGGGAGAGCACGTGTATGCGCGGGAGAGCACGTGTATGCGCGGGAGAGCATGAATGAGTAACGTTTAGGACTATATACAAGCCTGAAAATGAAGGTAGGACCAACTAAAGTGGAAGAAGTAAAAGGTGGAGAGGTCAAGACATAAAACATTCCAAGAGCGCCCCCCAGTGGATGGCTCTATTGTGTGCGACATGTCACACTCCCAGGCACGAGTGCTTCCAAAGCTAGGGTTTGCCTTCTCGGCTCAAGGCTGAGGTACCGAGGGAGGGAGGAAAGGCGCAGACAGGGGTCACTTACGGGATGCTGGCGCAGTACTTCTGCAAGAGGAACCTGGACAGGTCCTGGAGGACGGGCTGGCTGTGCAACTGCACAAACTGCTCCCTGCAGATCTGGGGAGAGAGAAGCTCACTGTGAGGAGATCCAGGGGAGGAAGGAGGCCGCCTACAAGCCCAACATCTGCTTATATGGATGGTTAACATCTGCCTGCCCAGGCCCAGCACACAATAATACAGCACCCAACGCAGCTTTCCCATAATCATGCCCACTCAATGAGCTCCTCGTGACACTCAAATGCGACTTTAACAACTACTAATTCACACATTAGACACCCAGGTCAGAGCAGAGAAGTGACCTGTACAAGATCAAAGCAGATACTGAATTGGATTTAGGTCCATTTGGAATGAGGAGTCTGTGAGAAAGTAGCCTCTTTCTAGCCTTGTTACCCCCACTTTTGGCCTGTTTGTGAGTGTATGTCAGGGTGTTTTCACTGTCTCACTGGGATCCTGCTAGCCAGGGCCCAGTGCTCATAGTGAAAACCCTATGTTTTCAGTATGTTTGTTATGTGTCACTGGGACCCTGCTAGTCAGGACCCCAGTGCTCATAAGTTTGTGGCCTATATGTATGTGTTCCCTGTGTGGTGCCTAACTGTCTCACTGAGGCTCTGCTAACCAGAACCTCAGTGGTTATGCTCTCTCATTTCTTTCAAATTGTCACTAACAGGCTAGTGACCAATTTTACTAATTTACACTGGCTTACTGGAACACCCTTATAATTCCCTAGTATATGGTACTGAGGTACCCAGGGTATTGGGGTTCCAGGAGATCCCTATGGGCTGCAGCATTTCTTTTGCCACCCATAGGGAGCTCTCACAATTCTTACACAGGCCTGCCACTGCAGCCTGAGTGAAATAACGTCCACGTTATTTCACAGCCATTTTACACTGCACTTAAGTAACTTATAAGCCACCTATATGTCTAACCTTTACCTGGTAAAGGTTGGGTGCTAAGTTACTTAGTGTGTGGGCACCCTGGCACTAGCCAAGGTGCCCCCACATTGTTCAGGGCCAATTCCCCGGACTTTGTGAGTGCGGGGACACCATTACACGCGTGCACTACATATAGGTCACTACCTATATGTAGCTTCACAATGGTAACTCCGAATATGGCCATGTAACATGTCTATGATCATGGAATTGCCCCCTCTATACCATCCTGGCATAGTTGGCACAATCCCATGATCCCAGTGGTCTGTAGCACAGACCCTGGTACTGCCAAACTACCTTTCCCGGGGTTTCACTGCAGCTGCTGCTGCTGCCAACCCCTCAGACAGGCTTCTGCCCTCCTGGGGTCCAGCCAGGCCTGGCCCAGGATGGCAGAACAAAGGACTTCCTCTGAGAGAGGGTGTTACACCCTCTCCCTTTGGAAAATGATGTGAAGGCAGGGGAGGAGTAGCCTCCCCCAGCCTCTGGAAATGCTTTCATGAGCACACATGGTGCCCATTTCTGCATAAGCCAGTCTACACCGGTTCAGGGACCCCTTAGCCCTGCTCTGGCGCGAAACTGGACAAAGGGAAGGGGAGTGACCACTCCCCTGACCTGTACCTCCCCTGGGAGGTGCCCAGAGCTCCTCCAGTGTGCTCCAGACCTCTGCCATCTTGGAAACAGAGGTGCTTCTGGCACACTGGACTGCTCTGAGTGGCCAGTGCCATCAGGTGACGTCAGAGACTCCTTCTGATAGGCTCCTTCAGGTGTTGCTAGCCTATCCTCTCTCCTAGGTAGCCAAACCCTCTTTTCTGGCTATTTAGGGTCTCTGTCTCTTGGGATTCCTTAGATAACGAATGCAAGAGCTCAGCCGAGTTCCTCTGCATCTCTCTCTTCACCTTCTGCCAAGGAATCGACTGCTGACCGCGCTGGAAGCCTGCAAAACTGCAACATAGTAGCAAAGACGACTACTGCAACTCTGTAACGCTGATCCAGCCGCCTTCTCGACTGCTTTCCTGGTGGTGCATGCTGTGGGGGTAGTCTGCCTCCTCTCTGCACTAGAAGCTCCGAAGAAATCTCCCGTGGGTCGACGGAATCGTCCCCCTGCAACCGCAGGCACCAAAGAACTGCATCACCGGTACCTTGGGTCTCCTCTCAGCACGACGAGCGAGGTCCCTCGAATCCAGCAACTCTGTCCAAGTGACTCCCACAGTCCAGTGACTCTTCAGTCCAAGTTTGGTGGAGGTAAGTCCTTGCCTCCCCACGCCAGACTGCATTGCTGGAAACCGCGACTATTGCAGCTACTCCGGCCTCCGTGCACTTCCGGCGGAAATCCTTTGTGCACAGTCCAGCCTGGGTCCACGGCACTCTAACCTGCATTGCACGACCTCCTAAGTTGTTCTCCGGCGACGTGGGACTCCTTTGTGCGACTTCGGGTGAGCACTGTTTCACGCATCCTCATAGTGCCTGTTTCTGGCACTTCTGCGGGTGCTGCCTGCTGCTGAGGGGGCTCCTTGTCTTGCTCGACGCCCCCTCTGTCCCCAGACGCAATTGGCGACATCCTGGTCCCTCCTGGGCCACAGCAGCATCCAAAAACACTAACCGCACGATTTGCAGCTAGCAAGGCTTGTTGGCGGTCTTTCGGCGGGGAAAACACTTCTGCACGACTCTCCACGGCGTGAGGGATCCATCCTCCAAAGGGGAAGTCTCTAGCCCTTGTCGTTCTTGCAGAAACCTACGCTTCTACTGTCCAGTAGCAGCATCTTTGCACCCACAGCTGGCATTTCCTGGGCATCTGCCCATCTCCGACTTGCTTTTGACTTTTGGACTTGGTCCCCTTGTTCCACAGGTACCCTCGACTGGAAATCCATCGTTGTTGCATTGTTGGTTTGTGTCTTTCCTGCAGAATTCCCCTATCACGACTTCTATGTCCTTTGGGGAACTTTAGTGCACTTTGCACTGTTTTCTAATACTATCACTGCATATTTTGGTATTGTGTACATATATCTTGTGTATATTTGCTATCCTCATACTGAGGGTACTCACTGAGATACTTTTGGCATATTGTCCTAAAAATAAAGTACCTTTATTTTTAATATATCTGTGTATTGTGTTTTCTTATGATATTGTGCATATGACACTAGGTGGTACTGTAGGAGCTTCACTCGTCTCCTAGTTCAGCCTAAACTGCTCTGCTAAGCTACCATTATCTATCAGCCTATGCTGCTAGACACCCTATACACTAATAAGGGATAACTGGGCCTGGTGCAAGGTGCAAGTACCCCTAGGTACTCACTACAAGCCAGTCCAGCCTCCTACAGAGTCACAAGAAGGAAAAGGGGGCACTCAAAATGCCACGTTTGCCACCAACAAAGCATGCACTTTCTACTACCCAAGCAGCAGAAATAAGGGCCGGTGAGAATCTACAGCGACTCAAGGCTGAAGAATCCAGACAAACTCCTGGGACCCTCCAAATCACTTAAGGGTCCAACGCGATCATATGGATGGTGGGGATTGAGGGGTAGAACAGGGGTGCAGGAAGGGTGGGGACTGAAGGGTAGAATAGGGGTGCAGGATTAGTGGGGATTGAGGGGTAGAACAAGGGTGCAGGAATGGTGGGGACTGAAGGGTAGAACAGGGGTGCAGTAATGGTGGGGCCTGAAAGTTCAAACGAGGCGGAGAATGATGGGGTTTACCAGTAAAGCAGGAATGAGAGTTACAGGGTCGAGCATCAGTGCATGATCGTGCAGGCTAAGGGTCAAACGAACATACAAATGCTGGGGTAGTAAGGAGGCCTGAGAGCTACAACCATGGGGTGGCGGGGATGACAGGCAGGCAAGGAGAATATATACAGTATCAGAGTCACAGGACAGGGGCTGGAGCTAACAGCATCATGACAAACATCAAAAGCACGTAGTAAAGTGGAGAGTTCACCTTGTTCATGATATCCACGGTGACTGCGTGAGTCCAGAAACAGTCGTGGACAGAGACAAACGTCAGCCCTTCCCTGAGAGAGAGAGAGAGAGAGAGAGAAACAACAGATGATCACCACCACTAACGCCTCGGAGGGGTAAAGTCCCTCCTTCTCCTCCCCCATCAGAGGGCCTTAGAAGGCTGAAGAATTGAAGACCCTGAGGTCACTGCCTTATTCTCACAAGTATGGACTCGCCGCACCTGCCTACAGCCCACTGTCCTCACAATCACCAGATTCCAAAGGGGCCAAAAGTTATTAACATGGCCCAGGCATTACTGCCCGCTCCATGCACACAACAAAGACTGATTCTTGGGGCGCTCTTTGGGGTCCTGATGTTTGCGGCTGTTGCTGGTAGTGGACCCCGAGGGGCAGCTGGGCTGGAATCTGCAGTGAGAGCAGGCTCCGGGGATCTTGGGCTGGTGGGAGATACAGTGGTACACAGCCACAGGGGACTCGGGCGGGGGGGTTGCTGGTAGTGGACCCCGAGGGGTAACTAGGCTGAAATCTGCAGTGAGAGCAGGCTCCGGGGATCTTGGGCTGGTGGGAGATGCAGTGGTACACAGCCACAGGGGACTCGGGCGGGGGGGTTGCTGGTAGTGGACCCCGAGGGGTAGCTGGGCTGGAATCTGCAGTGAGACCAGGTCAGGAGATCTTGGGCTGGTGGGAGATGCAGCGGTAGCAGCCACAGGGGACCCGGGCGGGGGGTTTGCTGGTAGTGGACCCCGAGGGGCAGCTGGGCTGAAATCTGCAGTGAGAGCAGGCTCCGGGGATCTTGGGCTGGTGGGAGATGCAGTGGTACACAGCCACAGGTGGCCCGGGCCACAGCGGCTCAGGAGTAGAGCCCACGTCTCACAACCTACCTGTGACAATGAAGCGCGGTGAGCATCATGTGCGTGGAGTCCAGAGAGTGAATGAAGTTGGGCGGGAACGCGTTCTTCTGCTTCACTGTGTCCGGTTTCCTGAAGTAGGGCAACAAAGATGGGAGATGAGACACAGGGAACGTGCAAGGAAAGTAGTGAAGAAGGGCTGCAAAAGGTGACAGGTTAGATCTGCTCACTTACTCGCAAGGATCATAGTTGGTCTGGAGGTTTACAGTCTGAATGCTGCTGCGGAACTGCAGAGGAAGAGAGAACATGTCACACATGCGCTGGAACGGAAGCAGCGTTATGTATATTTGTAAAGTGCACTATCACCCACGAGGATCTCCTGGCACTGAGCTGGCATGTGTGCCAGGCCTGGACGTCAAGGGGGGGCTGCTCCACGCTTCTAGAGCGATGTGAGACAGCGGCCATCCCCCGGACCTGGTTCTGTGTATGCGTGGCACGTGGGAGTCCAGCGAGCAGAGGTGTCTGGGTGGTCGGTGGAAGGAGATGTGTCTGTTCAGGTAGGTGGGGTCCAAGCATTACACAACCTTAAACAATGTCCTGCTCACTGGAAACCAGTTGTTAAAAATACAGGAGAACCTGGTGCATTTAAAGCTGCTGAGACTAAGGTGTCATCGTTATTTGTTCAGAAGCGACGGGGTCCTCAAAACCTAACCATGGTGTGGTTACTCTACTTTTTAAAGGGATTGATCTAGGTTGGACGCCCACACACGTGCAGCGGGTTACCAAGGTGTATCTGCAGGTCTCCACTGCCTACATTCTTCCACAGCTGGACACCTACATTCAGAGAATTTTACAGCCCTGTTTACATTGGAGCTAATCACAGGCGCAGTGTTTTGTCCACTATCCCTCACTCTGCATGTTCACACGTGGGCCTGGCTCTCTTCAGCGTGGGCTCACGAGCTCTACAAAGGTGGAATCACATCCAGATTCTGCTTAAAACTAATGGAAAATGGGAGGGGTCCACAAAACACCCCACATCCTCCCTCCATTTGACCCATACGTTTCATCTGCCCTCTACTTTACTTGCCCCACTCAACTCTTTCAAAACAGTCTTGTGGAAGTAATGAGTATCCTCCAGTCACCTGACTCATGCGGAGCCCCAACAAATCCCTTCAGCCCACAGACCACTGCCTTACCCACCACCTAAGAGCCCTGAACCCAACCTCCACTAAGGCTTTATCCTAGATCCACTAAGATCTCCGGGTAGACCACCACACCCACGGTGGACACGACAAAAAGATCCTCATTGGGCTTCTATCAGCTTGGTATCGCCAACACTACAACCTTAATTTCTACGCATTTTTTCATTACCTCCAGAGATAAAGTTCCGACTCCTTCGTAGTTATCCATTGTTGGACGACTAATCTTGTCTACTCAAAAATGAGCACATTTCATGTTCATTTCTGCAGCGTGGAATTCATTTCCATCCACTAGCCCTGACTCCTCTTCTTTCGGACAGAAACGTGGACCTTCTGCTAACCTGTAGGATGTATGTTGGCTCTAAGCTGTATCACAGTGAGTCGTGGCACGAATCAGACACCGAAAATAAGAGAATCTCCCCAAACTCTGTCCTAAATCTCTCCAAACCAGTAGAACACAAACCATCATTAGACTTGAGCAAGCTGCAAGCAAGGGTCTGCTCCCTCTAGTAATGCAATAAACCTTGTCATATGTACTCTAGTTAAACTCCCCGGATCGACATTTACAACTTGAAACAAGCGCACGCGAGAAGGCCTGAGCACGAAACACTGAGCTCCCTTGAAGCTGCTAGCTCGCGATGAAAGCCACTCACAGCACTGAAGTCACACTCCACAGTCTGAAGCCTCCAGTCTGTAACCCAGAACCTGTGCACTGCACCCACCACCCCGCGCTGTGCCCAGCCTACACCTGTCTCTCCCTGCTGACCCACGAGCGCTCCCTTACCTCCAAGATCACACTGTGAGCTCACTCTGTGCACTGCACCCACCACCCGCGCTGTGTCCAGCCTCAACCTGTCTCTCCCTGCTGACCCACGAGCACTCCCTTACCTGAGATCACACCGTGAGCTCACTCTGTGCACTGCACCCACCACCCGCCCTGTGCCCAGCCTACACCTGTCCCTCACTGCTGACCCACGAGCACTCCCTTACCTGAGATCACACCGTGAGCTCACTCTGTGCACTGCACCCACCACCCGCGCTGTGCCCAGCCTCAACCTGTCTCTCCCTGCTGACCCACGAGCACTCCCTTACCTGAGATCACACCGTGAGCTCACTCTGTGCACTGCACCCACCACCCGCGCTGTGTCCAGCCTCAACCTGTCTCTCCCTGCTGACCCACGAGCACTCCCTTACCTGAGATCACACCGTGAGCTCACTCTGTGCACTGCACCCACCACCCGCGCTGTGTCCAGCCTCAACCTGTCTCTCCCTGCTGACCCACGAGCACTCCCTTACCTGAGATCACACCGTGAGCTCACTCTGTGCACTGCACCCACCACCCGCCCTGTGCCCAGCCTACACCTGTCCCTCACTGCTGACCCACGAGCACTCCCTTACCTGAGATCACACTGTGAGCTCACTCTGTGCACTGCACCCACCACCCCGCGCTGTGCCCAGCCTACACCTGTCCCTCACTGCTGACCCACGAGCACTCCCTTACCTGAGATCACACCGTGAGCTCACTCTGTGCACTGCACCCACCACCCGCCCTGTGCCCAGCCTACACCTGTCCCTCACTGCTGACCCACGAGCACTCCCTTACCTGAGATCACACCGTGAGCTCACTCTGTGCACTGCACCCACCACCCGCCCTGTGCCCAGCCTACACCTGTCCCTCACTGCTGACCCACGAGCACTCCCTTACCTGAGATCACACCGTGAGCTCACTCTGTGCACTGCACCCACCACCCCGCGCTGTGTCCAGCCTCAACCTGTCTCTCCCTGCTGACCCACGAGCACTCCCTTACCTGAGATCACACCGTGAGCTCACTCTGTGCACTGCACCCACCACCCCGCGCTGTGCCCAGCCTACACCTGTCTCTCCCTGCTGACCCACGAGCGCTCCCTTACCTCCAAGATCACACTGTGAGCTCACTCTGTGCACTGCACCCACCACCCGCGCTGTGTCCAGCCTCAACCTGTCTCTCCCTGCTGACCCACGAGCGCTCCCTTACCTCCAAGATCACACTGTGAGCTCACTCTGTGCACTGCACCCACCACCCCGCGCTGTGCCCAGCCTACACCTGTCTCTCCCTGCTGACCCACGAGCACTCCCTTACCTGAGATCACACCGTGAGCTCACTCTGTGCACTGCACCCACCACCCCGCGCTGTGCCCAGCCTACACCTGTCTCTACCTGCTGACCCACGAGCGCTCCCTTACCTGAGATCACACCGTGAGCTCACTCTGTGCACTGCACCCACCACCCCGCGCTGTGCCCAGCCTACACCTGTCTCTCCCTGCTGACCCACGAGCGCTCCCTTACCTCCAAGATCACACTGTGAGCTCACTCTGTGCACTGCACCCACCACCCGCCCTGTGCCCAGCCTACACCTGTCTCTCCCTGCTGACCCACGAGCACTCCCTTACCTGAGATCACACCGTGAGCTCACTCTGTGCACTGCACCCACCACCCGCGCTGTGCCCAGCCTACACCTGTCTCTCCCTGCTGACCCACGAGCACTCCCTTACCTGAGATCACACCGTGAGCTCACTCTGTGCACTGCACCCACCACCCGCCCTGTGCCCAGCCTACACCTGTCCCTCACTGCTGACCCACGAGCACTCCCTTACCTGAGATCACACCGTGAGCTCACTCTGTGCACTGCACCCACCACCCGCCCTGTGCCCAGCCTACACCTGTCCCTCACTGCTGACCCACGAGCACTCCCTTACCTGAGATCACACCGTGAGCTCACTCTGTGCACTGCACCCACCACCCCGCGCTGTGTCCAGCCTCAACCTGTCTCTCCCTGCTGACCCACGAGCACTCCCTTACCTGAGATCACACCGTGAGCTCACTCTGTGCACTGCACCCACCACCCCGCGCTGTGCCCAGCCTACACCTGTCTCTCCCTGCTGACCCACGAGCGCTCCCTTACCTCCAAGATCACACTGTGAGCTCACTCTGTGCACTGCACCCACCACCCCGCGCTGTGCCCAGCCTACACCTGTCTCTCCCTGCTGACCCACGAGCACTCCCTTACCTGAGATCACACCGTGAGCTCACTCTGTGCACTGCACCCACCACCCCGCGCTGTGCCCAGCCTACACCTGTCTCTACCTGCTGACCCACGAGCGCTCCCTTACCTGAGATCACACCGTGAGCTCACTCTGTGCACTGCACCCACCACCCCGCGCTGTGCCCAGCCTACACCTGTCTCTCCCTGCTGACCCACGAGCGCTCCCTTACCTCCAAGATCACACTGTGAGCTCACTCTGTGCACTGCACCCACCACCCGCCCTGTGCCCAGCCTACACCTGTCTCTCCCTGCTGACCCACGAGCACTCCCTTACCTGAGATCACACCGTGAGCTCACTCTGTGCACTGCATCCACCACCCGCGCTGTGCCCAGCCTACACCTGTCTCTCCCTGCTGACCCACGAGCGCTCCCTTACCTGAGATCACACCGTGAGCTCACTCTGTGCACTGCACCCACCACCCGCGCTGTGCCCAGCCTACACCTGTCCCTCACTGCTGACCCACGAGCGCTCCCTTACCTGAGATCACACTGTGAGCTCACTCTGTGCACTGCACCCACCACCCGCCCTCTGCCCAGCCTCAACCTGTCTCTCCCTGCTGACCCACGAGCACTCTCTTACCTGAGATCACACCGTGAGCTCACTCTGTGCACTGCACTCACCACCCGCCCTGTGCCCAGCCTACACCTGTCCCTCACTGCTGACCCACGAGCACTCCCTTACCTGAGATCACACCGTGAGCTCACTCTGTGCACTGCACCCACCACCCGCCCTGTGCCCAGCCTACACCTGTCCCTCACTGCTGACCCACGAGCACTCCCTTACCTCCTCCGAGATCACACCGTGAGCTCACTCTGTGCACTGCACCCACCACCCGCCCTGTGCCCAGCCTACACCTGTCTCTCCCTGCTGACCCACGAGCACTCCCTTACCTGAGATCACACCGTGAGCTCACTCTGTGCACTGCACCCACCACCCGCCCTGTGCCCAGCCTACACCTGTCTCTCCCTGCTGACCCACGAGCACTCCCTTACCTGAGATCACACCGTGAGCTCACTCTGTGCACTGCACCCACCACCCCGCGCTGTGCCCAGCCTACACCTGTCTCTCCCTGCTGACCCACGAGCGCTCCCTTACCTCCAAGATCACACTGTGAGCTCACTCTGTGCACTGCACCCACCACCCGCGCTGTGCCCAGCCTACACCTGTCCCTCACTGCTGACCCACGAGCACTCCCTTACCTGAGATCACACCGTGAGCTCACTCTGTGCACTGCACCCACCACCCGCGCTGTGCCCAGCCTCAACCTGTCTCTCCCTGCTGACCCACAAGCACTCCCTTACCTGAGATCAGACCGTGAGCTCACTCTGTGCACTGCACCCACCACCCGCCCTGTGCCCAGCCTACACCTGTCTCTCCCTGCTGACCCACGAGCACTCCCTTACCTGAGATCACACCGTGAGCTCACTCTGTGCACTGCACCCACCACCCCGCGCTGTGCCCAGCCTACACCTGTCTCTCCCTGCTGACCCACGAGCACTCCCTTACCTGAGATCACACCGTGAGCTCACTCTGTGCACTGCACCCACCACCCGCCCTGTGCCCAGCCTCAACCTGTCTCTCCCTGCTGACCCACGAGCACTCCCTTACCTGAGATCACACCGTGAGCTCACTCTGTGCACTGCACCCACCACCCGCCCTGTGCCCAGCCTCAACCTGTCTCTCCCTGCTGACCCACGAGCACTCCCTTACCTGAGATCACACCGTGAGCTCACTCTGTGCACTGCACCCACCACCCCGCGCTGTGCCCAGCCTACACCTGTCTCTCCCTGCTGACCCACGAGCACTCCCTTACCTGAGATCACACCGTGAGCTCACTCTGTGCACTGCACCCACCACCCCGCGCTGTGCCCAGCCTACACCTGTCTCTCCCTGCTGACCCACGAGCGCTCCCTTACCTCCAAGATCACACTGTGAGCTCACTCTGTGCACTGCACCCACCACCCGCGCTGTGTCCAGCCTCAACCTGTCTCTCCCTGCTGACCCACGAGCACTCCCTTACCTGAGATCACACCGTGAGCTCACTCTGTGCACTGCACCCACCACCCGCGCTGTGTCCAGCCTCAACCTGTCCCTCCCTGCTGACCCACGAGCACTCCCTTACCTGAGATCACACCGTGAGCTCACTCTGTGCACTGCACCCACCACCCGCCCTCTGCCCAGCCTCAACCTGTCTCTCCCTGCTGACCCACGAGCACTCCCTTACCTGAGATCACACCGTGAGCTCACTCTGTGCACTGCACCCACCACCCGCCCTGTGCCCAGCCTACACCTGTCCCTCACTGCTGACCCACGAGCACTCCCTTACCTGAGATCACACCGTGAGCTCACTCTGTGCACTGCACCCGCCACCCGCGCTGTGTCCAGCCTACACCTGTCTCTCCCTGCTGACCCACGAGCACTCCCTTACCTGAGATCACACCGTGAGCTCACTCTGTGCACTGCACCCACCACCCGCGCTGTGCCCAGCCTCAACCTGTCTCTCCCTGCTGACCCACGAGCACTCCCTTACCTGAGATCACACCGTGAGCTCACTCTGTGCACTGCACCCACCACCCGCGCTGTGCCCAGCCTACACCTGTCCCTCACTGCTGACCCACGAGCACTCCCTTACCTGAGATCACACCGTGAGCTCACTCTGTGCACTGCACCCGCCACCCGCCCTGTGCCCAGCCTACACCTGTCCCTCACTGCTGACCCACGAGCACTCCCTTACCTGAGATCACACTGTGAGCTCACTCTGTGCACTGCACCCACCACCCGCGCTGTGTCCAGCCTCAACCTGTCTCTCCCTGCTGACCCACGAGCACTCCCTTACCTGAGATCACACCGTGAGCTCACTCTGTGCACTGCACCCACCACCCGCCCTGTGCCCAGCCTACACCTGTCTCTCCCTGCTGACCCACGAGCGCTCCCTTACCTCCAAGATCACACTGTGAGCTCACTCTGTGCACTGCACTCACCACCCGCGCTGTGTCCAGCCTCAACCTGTCTCTCCCTGCTGACCCACGAGCACTCCCTTACCTGAGATCACACCGTGAGCTCACTCTGTGCACTGCACCCGCCACCCGCCCTGTGCCCAGCCTACACCTGTCCCTCACTGCTGACCCACGAGCACTCCCTTACCTGAGATCACACCGTGAGCTCACTCTGTGCACTGCACCCACCACCCGCGCTGTGTCCAGCCTCAACCTGTCTCTCCTTGCTGACCCACGAGCACTCCCTTACCTGAGATCACACCGTGAGCTCACTCTGTGCACTGCACCCACCACCCCGCGCTGTGTCCAGCCTACACCTGTCTCTCCCTGCTGACCCACGAGCGCTCCCTTACCTCCAAGATCACACTGTGAGCTCACTCTGTGCACTGCACCCACCACCCGTGCTGTGTCCAGCCTACACCTGTCTCTCCCTGCTGACCCACGAGCGCTCCCTTACCTCCAAGATCACACTGTGAGCTCACTCTGTGCACTGCACCCACCACCCGCGCTGTGTCCAGCCTCAACCTGTCTCTCCCTGCTGACCCACGAGCGCTCCCTTACCTGAGATCACACCGTGAGCTCACTCTGTGCACTGCACCCACCACCCGCGCTGTGTCCAGCCTCAACCTGTCTCTCCCTGCTGACCCACGAGCACTCCCTTACCTGAGATCACACCGTGAGCTCACTCTGTGTACTGCACCCGCCACCCGCGCTGTGTCCAGCCTACACCTGTCTCTCCCTGCTGACCCACGAGCGCTCCCTTACCTGAGATCACACCGTGAGCTCACTCTGTGCACTGCACCCACCCCCCCGCGCTGTGCCCAGCCTACACCTGTCTCTCCCTGCTGACCCACGAGCGCTCCCTTACCTCCAAGATCACACTGTGAGCTCACTCTGTGCACTGCACCACCACCCGCGCTGTGCCCAGCCTACACCTGTCTCTCCCTGCTGACCCACGAGCACTCCCTTACCTGAGATCACACCGTGAGCTCACTCTGTGCACTGCACCCACCCCCCCGCGCTGTGCCCAGCCTACACCTGTCTCTCCCTGCTGACCCACGAGCGCTCCCTTACCTCCAAGATCACACTGTGAGCTCACTCTGTGCACTGCACCACCACCCGCGCTGTGCCCAGCCTACACCTGTCTCTCCCTGCTGACCCACGAGCACTCCCTTACCTGAGATCACACCGTGAGCTCACTCTGTGCACTGCACCCACCACCCCGCGCTGTGCCCAGCCTACACCTGTCTCTCCCTGCTGACCCACGAGCGCTCCCTTACCTCCAAGATCACACTGTGAGCTCACTCTGTGCACTGCACCCACCACCCGCCCTGTGCCCAGCCTCAACCTGTCTCTCCCTGCTGACCCACGACCGCTCCCTTACCTCCAAGATCACACTGTGAGCTCACTCTGTGCACTGCACCCACCACCCGCCCTGTGCCCAGCCTATACCTGTCTCTCCCTGCTGACCCACGAGCGCTCCCTTACCTCCAAGATCACACCGTGAGCTCACTCTGTGCACTGCACCCACCACCCGCGCTGTGTCCAGCCTCAACCTGTCTCTCCCTGCTGACCCACGAGCACTCCCTTACCTGAGATCACACCGTGAGCTCACTCTGTGCACTGCACCCACCACCCCGCGCTGTGCCCAGCCTACACCTGTCTCTCCCTACTGACCCACGAGCACTCCCTTACCTGAGATCACACCGTGAGCTCACTCTGTGCACTGCACCCACCACCCGCCCTGTGCCCAGCCTACACCTGTCCCTCACTGCTGACCCACGAGCGCTCCCTTACCTGAGATCACACTGTGAGCTCACTCTGTGCACTGCACCCACCACCCCGCGCTGTGCCCAGCCTACACCTGTCCCTCACTGCTGACCCACGAGCACTCCCTTACCTGAGATCACACCGTGAGCTCACTCTGTGCACTGCACCCACCACCCGCGCTGTGTCCAGCCTCAACCTGTCTCTCCCTGCTGACCCACGAGCACTCCCTTACCTGAGATCACACCGTGAGCTCACTCTGTGCACTGCACCCACCACCCGCGCTGTGTCCAGCCTCAACCTGTCTCTCCCTGCTGACCCACGAGCACTCCCTTACCTGAGATCACACCGTGAGCTCACTCTGTGCACTGCACCCACCACCCGCGCTGTGTCCAGCCTCAACCTGTCTCTCCCTGCTGACCCACGAGCACTCCCTTACCTGAGATCACACCGTGAGCTCACTCTGTGCACTGCACCCACCACCCGCCCTGTGCCCAGCCTACACCTGTCCCTCACTGCTGACCCACGAGCACTCCCTTACCTGAGATCACACCGTGAGGTCACTCTGTGCACTGCACCCGCCACCCGCGCTGTGTCCAGCCTACACCTGTCTCTCCCTGCTGACCCACGAGCAGTCCCTTACCTGAGATCACACCGTGAGCTCACTCTGTGTACTGCACCCACCACCCGCCCTGTGCCCAGCCTACACCTGTCTCTCCCTGCTGACCCACGAGCGCTCCCTTACCTCCAAGATCACACTGTGAGCTCACTCTGTGCACTGCACCCACCACCCGCGCTGTGTCCAGCCTCAACCTGTCTCTCCCTGCTGACCCACGAGCACTCCCTTACCTGAGATCACACCGTGAGCTCACTCTGTGCACTGCACCCACCACCCGCCCTGTGCCCAGCCTACACCTGTCCCTCACTGCTGACCCACGAGCACTCCCTTACCTGAGATCACACCGTGAGCTCACTCTGTGCACTGCACCCACCACCCGCACTGTGCCCAGCCTACACCTGTCTCTCACTGCTGACCCACGAGCACTCCCTTACCTGAGATCACACCGTGAGCTCACTCTGTGCACTGCACCCACCACCGCCCTGTGCCCAGCCTACACCTGTCCCTCACTGCTGACCCACGAGCACTCCCTTACCTGAGATCACACCGTGAGCTCACTCTGTGCACTGCACCCACCACCCGCGCTGTGCCCAGCCTACACCGGTCTCTCCCTGCTGACCCACGAGCACTCTCTTACCTGAGATCACACCGTGAGCTCACTCTGTGCACTGCACCCACCACCCGCCCTGTGCCCAGCCTCAACCTGTCTCTCCCTGCTGACCCACGAGCACTCCCTTACCTGAGATCACACCGTGAGCTCACTCTGTGCACTGCACCCACCACCCGCGCTGTGCCCAGCCTCAACCTGTCTCTCCCTGCTGACCCACGAGCACTCCCTTACCTGAGATCACACCGTGAGCTCACTCTGTGCACTGCACCCACCACCCGCCCTGTGCCCAGCCTACACCTGTCCCTCACTGCTGACCCACGAGCACTCCCTTACCTGAGATCACACCGTGAGCTCACTCTGTGCACTGCACCCACCACCCGCGCTGTGCCCAGCCTCAACCTGTCTCTCCCTGCTGACCCACGAGCACTCCCTTACCTGAGATCACACCGTGAGCTCACTCTGTGCACTGCACCCACCACCCGCGCTGTGCCCAGCCTCAACCTGTCTCTCCCTGCTGACCCACGAGCACTCCCTTACCTGAGATCACACCGTGAGCTCACTCTGTGCACTGCACTCACCACCCGCCCTGTGCCCAGCCTACACCTGTCCCTTACTGCTGACCCACGAGCACTCCCTTACCTGAGATCACACCGTGAGCTCACTCTGTGCACTGCACCCACCACCCGCCCTGTGCCCAGCCTACACCTGTCCCTCACTGCTGACCCACGAGCACTCCCTTACCTGAGATCACACCGTGAGCTCACTCTGTGCACTGCACCCACCACCCGCCCTGTGCCCAGCCTACACCTGTCCCTCACTGCTGACCCACGAGCACTCCCTTACCTGAGATCACACCGTGAGCTCACTCTGTGCACTGCACCCACCACCCCGCGCTGTGTCCAGCCTACACCTGTCTCTCACTGCTGACCCACGAGCACTCCCTTACCTGAGATCACACCGTGAGCTCACTCTGTGCACTGCACCCACCACCCGCCCTGTGCCCAGCCTACACCTGTCCCTCACTGCTGACCCACGAGCACTCCCTTACCTGAGATCACACCGTGAGCTCACTCTGTGCACTGCACCCACCACCCCGCGCTGTGTCCAGCCTCAACCTGTCTCTCCCTGCTGACCCACGAGCACTCCCTTACCTGAGATCACACCGTGAGCTCACTCTGTGCACTGCACCCACCACCCGCCCTGTGCCCAGCCTACACCTGTCCCTCACTGCTGACCCACGAGCACTCCCTTACCTGAGATCACACCGTGAGCTCACTCTGTGCACTGCACCCACCACCCACGCTGTGCCCAGCCTCAACCTGTCTCTCCCTGCTGACCCACGAGCACTCCCTTACCTCCTCCGAGATCACACCGTGAGCTCATTCTGTGCACTGCACCAATCCCCCGCGCTGTGTCCAGCCTCAACCTGTCCCTCCCTGCTGACCCACGAGCGCTCCCTTACCTCCGAGATCACACTGGGCTCATTCTGTGCACTGCACCCACCACCCCGCGCTGTGTCCAGCCTCAACCTGTCTCTCCGTGCTGACCCACGAGCACTCCCTTACCTCCAAGATCACACTGCGAGCTCATTCTGTGCACTGCACCCACCACCCCGCGCTGTGTCCAGCCTCAACCTGTCTCTCCGTGCTGACCCACAAGCACTCCCTTACCTCCAAGATCACACTGCGAGCTCATTCTGTGCACTGCACCAACCACCCCGCGTCCAGCCTCAACCTGTCTCTCCCTGATGACCCACAAGCGCTCCCTTACCTCTGAGATCACCCTGTGAGCTCATCTGATGCAGCTTTAGAAGATAAAACTCTTCCCACTACCTGCTGCCATTCCCAGACCCCAACCCTCTTCTAGTTTACACATTTCTTAAAGTAAAACTTCTTATAATCAATGCATGTAATTTAAAGCAGTTTTCAATGATCCACGTATAACTAGATCACCAATATCTTTAAGTACACTTCCTAAACCGAAGGTGCATTTGCACTCTGCGTTCACCCTGCGCAGCATGTCTGCATGACACGATACCCGCGCAGGCACATATACAACTCCTCTTAAGGCGTCTCCAGGGCGCACATACTCACAATGGTGCTCTTGGCTCGATGATAAGGCTGCACTATGGGGAGACCCAGAGGGGTGACCCACTCCACCGTGCTCCCCGACTTTGAAATCATCCGGGCGCTCTCTGTAAGCCAAAGCTGGAAAGAGAAAACAGCTGGGAGGTAGGTTCACAGAAGCAAATGAGAGGGCGAGCAAAGGAAACACACCAGAGTCTAGAACGGCAGAGTTACTCACACCGGGGAGAGGGCAGCAGTGACTGAGAGCCAATGAGAGAAGAGCTGCCCTAAAGAGGAGACCCACCCCCCATCAGCAGGTGAACAAGAGCTACGGACAGTGAGCAACACACTGGGAACGATGGGCACTGAGAGGACAGAACTGAGCGAGTGCGTCGGCAATTGATCAGATCCAGAACAAAAGATGCACTCATGCAGCAGACCTCTAGAGACAAACTGAGCCCCCTCCATGACAGAGCGTCCTTATGGTTTAGGCCAGATCAGATTTCCTCTGAAAAGGTAACATAAGCCTGCCAGGAATAAGTTAACAACTGCACTCACACCTCCTCCGCCTAGGGTGCCTCTAAATTCCTCCATCTCATCACTTCCCAAGTTTGGTACACTGCTGCTGATACAAGGAATTCTCCCTTCCATGCTGCTAGGAAGTATCAGGTGAGCTGGTTGCCGGCTTAACGGAACAGCAGTCATATCATGTCTTAGCTCGGCTATGGGGGGAAGAAGAGGAGGAGGCAAGCTTGAACCATTCCTACACACCTGCTTTACATGTGTACACAAGCAACTCCAGGTGCATTTCAACCATATTTGGGCTTCTGTTTGCTTGAGTTCCTATGACTCCGCGAGTTGAACTGACTCGCTTCTGGGAATGACAAAGCCACTAAAGGTGACTCCGTAAGAAAAATACAACAGTGACACGATGGAAAGGCTCTTCACCAATGGTAAAAACCCAGAGGAGGATTCCAGTTTTATTGCTTATATGTGGCGTTACAGGCAAGAGTTTTGGGTTGAGTGAAGGATGCCCATGAGTGAAGCAACTTTCCAGCAACACCAAAAAGTGCTTCTGAAGAAGCTTACCAAGAGTTAGTAGATAAAATACAGCATCATCTTTAAGACAAAAGTGCTGGCAATATGAGAAGTGATGGTTCTGCTAAAGAGAAGACAGAAAAGCACACGCGGCGCGGCGGGTGGTTGCTAAGGAAAGAAAGATGGAATGACAGTCGAAGAGAAACACTCACCTGAATCTCTCGAGTCCCAGAAAACATCTCCTTCAGTCCACTGAACACCTGCTGGACGAGGTAATGCGAGGCCTCCCAGACGTACTCCTGATAGAGAGAACAAACACTCAGCTTACTCCTCGGGAGAGACCCTGTAGTACGACGATACACTAACTGGTAGGAGGACATAGTAACATAAACATATCCACAAAGCGATGGGTTTCATCAGCGCCCCACTCATGGAGACGCTCACCTGTGATACTGTATATTTCCGTTGGGTCCATAATACACAACTCCAGGGAGAAAAGGGCATGAGAGAAAGCCATACTTTATGGTTCCTGCCCCCAAGACAGGCAAGAACTCCGCTTGCACGTCAACACGACCTAGAAGTAATGGCACAGCCCCTGATGACTGGCTCCTCGGCAAAAAGGTGGGATGGAGAAACAAGCATTTGCAACGCAATAGGTCTTGCATGTGCTTCAGTTACAGCTACTGGCGTTGTAAATGCATACCTGGACTTTTCTTGCCACATAAACAGGTCAACCCTTCCGCATAATTTGGTTCTCTCTGCCACATAATTCCAGTGGCCCTACATATAACTAAAGCACTTCCATTTACCTTCTTCCTCAGTCTGCAGCAAAAAATGAAATTGTTGACTTTATTTAGATTATTTTCCCCCTTCCCACTCAAACTAGAGTGGGGACCCAGAGATAATCTAGACAGAAAGTGTGTGTTGCACTGAACATTTTGATGGTGCTCCCACTGTCCTAGGACCAGCACACGGGGAGTTAAGGCAAAAATGTTATGTAAAATGAATGCCCTGCAAAGCATTATGGGGGGAGTTTCCGAATTCAGCAAATATCTTGACTGTAACGCTCAGAACAGCCCCAAAAGGGCACCACAATAAAAATAGCATTTGTAAGAAACAGTGGTTCCCAACCTGTGGTCCGGGGACCCCTGGGGGTTCGCAAAGCCGCCTTAGGGGGTCCTGGACTGCTGAGAAAATTAAATATGAACAGATTAGTTTCCCAGCTTTCAGTAATGACTCAGTGGGGGGTCCCCGGGTTCCAGTAATGATAAAGTGGGGGTCCACAGAAGTCAAAAGGTTGGGAACCACTGGTAAGAAACATGGTCATATAACCATGCAGTCAGCCCCTAAAAGCAAAACCACCTGAAAAGAGAATGGCAAGAACGTAATGAAGTGTAACCTTGTATTTAGCCCCAAGAGGGTGTTGTTGTACAGCCATTTTAGCCATATTTTAGATACATTATTTTAGCAAACTAGGCTTGCATTCTGCACTTTAGCCTGGTTACATTATATTCAGCATCGCTTTATTTTTCTAGCAATTGCCACATTTGCGGTGTTGTTTTATTTCTCTCTATCTACTTGTTCTTTCGCCCAGGAAAGCGTTAAGTTCTCAGTAGGACATTTGTAGGAAAGTCGCCTCTTTCTACCTTGGTTACCCCCAGTTTTTGCCTCTTTGTCAGTGTGTTTGACTGTGTTCACTGTTCACATAGTTTATGGTTTGTGCTCCCCCTGGGGTCACTATTGGTTATTACTGTTTGCACTGTTTTGTAACCTTTTCTATGCCTGTTTCTGATTACTATGCATATATGTAGTGTATTACTTACTTCCTAAGGGTGGGTTATCTGTCTAGTGTTCTGTGGTGATTTGTTCTAAAAATAAAGTACCTTTATTTTTGTACAACCAAGTGTTTTCTTTCTTGTGTGTAAGTGCTGTGTGACACTAGTAGTATTGCAAGAGCTTTGCATGTCTCCTAGATAAGCTTTGGCTGCTCATCCACAGCTCCCTCTAGAGAGCCTGGCTTCTAGGCACTGCCTACACTTCACTAAGAGGGGATACCTGGACCTGGTATAAGGTGTAAGTACCTTGGGTACCCACCACACACCAGGCCAGATCCCTACATCAGTGGTGCAGCGGTGGGATAAGCACTTGCAATTGTTTTACCACTCTGACACTAGCAAGGGATATAAACACACACCTAGTTCCAGGGCAATAGTCTCTGGGTTTGGGTAAGAGAGGGGTCTAGGCATAGCCCTTGCTCCAAACTTCTGTAAGAGAGACTAGAAATTAGGGAGGTTAGGCACCCCCTACAGCACTCTAACATGTCTTCAGTGCCCAGCACATCTCAGACCATGGGTCCTCACTATGAGGACCTCACCTTTCAGGAACTGAGGGACGTGTGAAAGAGCAGGAACCTGAAGACAGGGAGTAACCCTAACAAGACTGCTCCTAGGACTTCTCCTACAGGATGACCACCAGGACCATGCTGGTAGCCAGGAGGAGAAGGAAGAGAATGTAGACTCTAACCCCCAGTGTTAGAAAGAGAGGATCTGGACACTGAGGAGGGTCAGGATGGTCCCTCAGAGGATCACAGGGTCCCTAGTAAGCCCCCTAGTGTAGCTGGGAGCACTACAGGTAGTGCCAAAGGTGGCCATGTCAGTAGCCCCCCTTTGCTTCCAGGGGACTAGTTCAGAGGGCTAGTAAGCCTATGGACAGATTCTCACCCTGACACTCATGTCACCTCTGTGTCTGCGGGGACAAACTGCTCAACTCCAGCAGAGGATTCTCTAGACAGGGAGCTCAGGAAACAGAGGCTGGAGGAGGCCAACCTGAGGCTGCAACAGCACCAGCTAGCCCTAGACAGGGAGGCCTTGGCAGTAGAGAGAGAGAGAGAGAGGGGCAGGGGTTGGGGTTAGCACCCCATGCTGGCAGCATCTTTGGTTTCAGGGAACCTAGAGTCAGGGAGGACTCTTTTGATGCTAGAAACCTTAGCAAGGTTGTTCCCCCATACAAGGTGGGAGATGACATTCACAAGTGGTTCTCTACTCTGGGAGGGCCTGTAAAGTACAGAGGATCCCCCAGAGACCGTGAGCTGATATTCTTTGGCTCCCCTTCTCTGACAAGGGGAGAGATGGACTCCTTACTGTCAGAGAGGATGCTGCTGATAACTACACAGTTTTCAAATCTGCCCTGCTAGAAGGATTTGGTCTTACCAGTGAACATGACAGGATCAAGTTCAGAGAGACCAAGAAAGAGTCCTCCCAAGATTGGATTGAGTTTGTGGATTGCTCTGTAAAAGGTGTGTAGGGCTGGTTACATGGTAGAAAAGTCAGTGACTTTGAGGGCTTATATAATCTAATTTTGAGAGAGCATTTTCTTAATAACTGAGTGTCTGAGTGTTGCACCAGTATCTAGTGGACTCAGATCCGACCTCTCCCCAAGAATTGGGAAAGAAGGCAGACAAATGGGTCAGAACAAGAGTGAGAAGAAAAGCCCATAGCAGGGGTGCCAAAGATATGAAAGAGGAAACAGGTAAGTCCCAGGACAAGGGCGGGGACAAAGATAGAAGCAAGGACTCCCCATCAGGCCCACAATCCTCCTCTGGGGGCGGGACTAAAGCCTCTTCCTCCGCTGCATGTTAAAAAGCCCTGGTGCTGCGTGTGCAGAAAGAAAGGCCGTAGACCAGGGGGCAGCTCCTGTCCTGGTAAAGGCCCGAGCCTTCCACCACTACTACCTGCACTTCAACCATACGTGGGTACAAGCACCAAGTCACTGATGTGAATAACTGCACTCAGTCCCTCCCCTTAGCTGTAGTACCCTTTAGCTGGGGTGGAGTTACTGGCCCTAAACAGGTGGTAGTCTCTCCCAGCTTACCTGTTAAGTGTCTCTTAGGAAATGACCCAAAGAACTCAGATTGGGCTGAGGTGGAGTTCCTTGCCCATGCCACCATGCTGGGTATCCCCAAACAATTGCTCCCTTTAATATCAAAAGAGACTAAAAGGCAAAGTAGGGAAGAAGCCTCAAAAAATGGCCCAGGACACTCCTAACAACACAGGCATGCAGGATACCAAATTATCCCCTGCCCACCCTCCCACTAAGGATCCCATTCCTCTGAGGGAGGATACCTCCCCCAGGGTGGGGCCTGTACCACTGGAGCCAAAAGCTGCCACTGCTGAGCTCCCACGGGTTATATGTACCCTCTAGAAGGAACCTAAGACAGAAAAGCAAACCTGCCCTGTCTTAGAAAACTTGGAGCAGCCATCCTGCTCTCCCAGAGATACTGTGTTGCAGCAACCCTGCACCACCCCTGCAGCACCCCTGCCACCCCAGGGCAGCAAGGCTGTCCTTCTGTACAGCCTTTAGGACCCTTATTTTTCTTTATTTTGCCCTGCTAAGACAGCACCCGTCTAGCTTTACAACCCTTAGGACAACAACCCTGTCCTAACAGAGCTCCAGGGACAGTCATCCTGCTCTATCACTTTTACCACACCTTATAAACAGGGAATCACAGGGTCCGCAGTTTAAATGTACTTCAGACAGAAGTAACCAAACAGGGTGGTCCACTCCCCACAGGGAAGGAACCACATAGTGGATGATAAAGGGAGTAACTACTCTATTGCAGAGCTACTCTCTACTTATCACCACTTAGACAATAGTCTCCCAACTGTCCAAGGTTAGCCCTATTGTCCTTCGCTGGGGGGGGGGGGGGGGGGGGGCCGCGGCGGTTGTTGTGTAGGAAAGTAGACTCTTTCTAGCTTGGTTACCCCACTTTTTGGCCTGTTTATCAGTGTGTTTGACTGTGGTTACTGAGATCCTGCTAACCAGGACCCCAGTGACTGTGCTCTCTCCTCTAAATTTTGGTTGCTGGTAACTTTTTCTTCCCACAATTGGCATACTGGTCCCCCCCATGTAAGTCCCTAGTATTTGGTACCTAGGTACCCAGGGCATTGGGGTTCCAGGGGATCCCTATGGGCTGCAGCAGTTATTCTGCCACCCATAGGGAGCCCATGCAAAGTGTGTCTGCAGGCCTGCAATGAAGCCTGCGTGAAACGGGCACAGGCACCCATTTTCACTATAGCTCACTACACCAGGTCACTATAAGTCAACCCTATGGTACGCCCTCTCAGCCCAGAGGGCAGGGCACAGGTACCCATGTGTGAGGGCACCCCTGCACTGGTAGAGGTGCCCCCACAAACTCCAGATCCATCTTCCTGGACTTTGTGAGTGCGGGGACGTCATTTTACCCATGTACAAGACATAGGTCACTAGCTATGGCCAGCTACATAATGGTAACTTCGAATTTGGGCATGTTTGGTATCATACATGTCGGAATCATACCCCAATACTGTTGCAAGTATTGGAAGTATGACTTCATGCACCCGGGAGCTTGTTAGAGAATCCCCAGCTTTGCTACCACCAGTCTTACAGGGTTTTCCGGGCAGCCCCCCTCAGACAGGTTTCTGTCCTCCTCCTGCTTGATCTGATCAAGCCCAGGAAGGCAGAACAAAGGATTTCCTTTGGGAGAGGGAGGTAACACCCTCTCCCTTTGGAAAGAGGTGTGACTAGCTTGGGAGGGGTAGCCTCCCCAAGCCACTGGTTTGCTTCGAAGGGCACATTTGGTGCCCTCCATGCATAAACCAGTCCACACCGGTGCAATGACCCCCAGTCCAGGCTCTGGCGTGAAACTGGACAATAGAAAGGGAAGTGACCACTCCCCTGTCCATCACCACCCTAGGGATGGTGCTCAGAGCTCCTCCTGAGGATCCCTGGGTTCTGCCATCTTGTTTCCAAGGTTTGCAGGGAACTCTCGGAGCATCTGAGTGGCCAGTCCAGGCAGGTGACGTCAGACCCCCCTCCTGATAGGTGCTTAACCTGGTTAGGTGACCAATACCCCCTTCAGGGCTATTTAGGGTCTCTCTCTCTTGGGAGGCTCCTCAGATTCGGCTTGCAAGATTCCAGCAGTACTCCTCTTTATTTCGACTTCTGGCCTCCGGAACTGCGACTGGAACCTACAGGACCCGACAAGCTGCTTCCAAGAAGAAAGGATTCTTCAGCAACATTGTTTTCAGGTCTCCGGCCAGCTTTGCAACATTTCCCTCGCCATGCATCCTCAGAAGACTGCGACTCTTCAGCCTGCACAAGAAGAAGAAGGAATCTCCTTTGGAGTGGAGGAGTCACTTCCCTGCAACCGCAGGCACCTACAAGCGAATACCGGCTGCGTGGATCCCCTCTCCTGCTGAGCTGTGTGGATCCTGCATCACAGGTGGTGGTCCAGAGTAGCCTTCTTGATCCTCCATGCCAGCTGTCCAACTTCTGTGGAGGTAAGCCTTTGCCTTCCCACGGAGGACAGTATCCATGTGCACTGTGATTGTTGCAGCTGCCAAGGCTTGTTTGCATCTCCTCTAAGGAATCTTCAGGCGACGTGTAGCTCCAGCCCCCAGCACTCCATCCTGCAAAGCACAGCCTCCTTTGTGGAGCACCTGAGGTGTGGAATCCTCTTTTGTAGTGCTGCGTGGGCTTCTTCTGTGACTCCTCTGTCCCCCGTCCTGTGGAACTGCTGTGGGTGCTGACTATGCTCCTGTAGACTCTCTGCGACATTGGGGGTCCCCTGTGACTCCCCCTCCTGTTTGAATCCTCCTGGGCCTTGCTGGTCCCTGGCAGCACCCCTAACCGCAAGTTTGCATTTGCCAAGGCTTGTTGGTGGAATTCCTGAACCAACATTTGTTTGCAATCTTCATTCCAGTGTGGGGCTTCACCTGCATCCATCTGGAACTCTTCTCCGGCTCCAGGGCGGACCTGTTCTTCATCACCGTCGACCGACACCTGCATCCACAGCTGGGTGGGTAGTAGCTCCTACTCCTCCTGGACTCCACTGTGACTCTAGGTCTTTCTTCAGGAATCCACCACTGCTTTTTTTGCAGTCTCTCTGGGTGTCTTCTTTTTCTTCTTTTCCTCCTTTTGGGTGGTTTGGGAAAAATCCGGTGTTTTACTCCCGGATCCCTGGTCGCTGGGGGGTACTGTGGTACTTACCTTTGTGGTTTTATGATACCCCCAGCTCCCCTCTACACATTTTACTTACCTAGGTGGGGGTACCTGGTTCGCATTACATTTTTTTAGTATATGGTTTGTGCTCCCCCTAGGAGCACTATTGGTTATTGCTATTTGCACTGTTTTCTAACCTTTTTCTATGCCTGTTTCTGATTGCTAGTGTATATATTTAGTGTATTACTTACCTCCTAAGGGTGGGTTATCTTTCTAGTTTTTTTGTGGCGATTTGTTAAAAAAATAAAGTACCTTTATTTTTGTACAACTGAGTGTTTTCTTTCATGTGTGTAAGTGCAGTGCGACTACAGTGGTATTGCATGAGCTTTGCATGTCTCCTCGATAAGCCTTGGCTGCTCATCCACAGCTGCTACATCTAGACAGCCTGGCTTCTACACACTGCCTAAACTTCACTAGGAGGTGATACCTGGACCTGGTGTAAGGTTTAAGTACCATAGGTACCCACCACACACCAGGCCAGTTTCCTACAACATTCAGATAGGGTTGCCGGCAAAAGTGGTACACTTCAACATTCACAGATACATACACTCATACGTGGGGACCATTTCTTGGAAAGTCGACAGTTTTATTATAAAAAACACTACTTTGTCCCACACATTTGAGGGAGATTCCAGCCAGATGACCACGACTGCATGATGAGTGCCTCACTATAGCTTCTGGCTTAGACTGCCGAACCGCTGGCCTACATGGGGACGGTGTCACTCTAGACTACAGGCTTCCTTACTCAGGTATGAGGGATGATGTTTTTCGGGGGGGAAACCTGAAGGGCGGATTAGGCTTATGTTGCGCTCGAACATAGAGTAGGTAGGAGAAATATATATCACTCCTAGTGACAGTATGGAGGGACTGTTTTTTGTGTTTCACTCTCCTGCATTTATTGTGTTTTATCTTCCTAGTTATTGCAATACATGCCATTTTATCTAAGATGCAGTGACTTCAATAAACCCTTATTGAACTATATTCTGCCTCTATTTGTCTTTGCTTGTGTGAGACTAATGCAACTGAGAGAAAGGGACGAGATCTGATCGACCACGAATCCCCTGAGTCTTTCTTGTCATGCCCCGGGTTGCCACAATCATCTCTGCTCTTGGTCAGAGATGAGGTGCTGCCAGTTAGCCGGAAAACCCGGATTAGACCGACAGATGTCACATGGTGTGGAATTGTATTAAGTACCCCACAATCAATGCGATTCTGCCACTCGATTCCAGTAGCATCATTAGGATAATAAGAACTTATGCAACAGTGTGGTCTATTACACATTTTCAGACCTAGCAGGCCTACTGCTATAATATTACAAACAAGTCCCTTAAAACACAAACTACTTCCAGCTGTAAAATAAAAGTTCCAGCTATGAGAGAGCTTAAAAAGACACTAAATCGGGGAGGGGTTATCATTTTGGGGTGCCCCCAACCTAATGCAGGGACCCAATAAGGACCTAGACAGAAAGAGTGTGTCATTCTGAACGTTTTGATAGAGGTCCCATTGTCCTAGGACAACCACAGGCTGATTTATTGGCAAAAATGATTTGTCAAAGTAATGCCCGCAAAGCATAATGGGGCGAGTTTCTGAGTGCAATGAATATTGTAGTATCCTGACTGTAATTCTCAGTACAGCACCTAGAGGACACCGTAATAAAAATAGTATTTGGAAGAAACATTGTCATGTGACCATATAGTCAAGCCCCAAGAGGGCATAACCACATGAAATGAGAATGTCAGAAAGTAAATGCAGTGTACCCATATATTTAGGCCCTAGAGGGTGTACTGCAGTACACGTTTTCAGGCCTAGGAGGCCAGCTGCTATACTATTATAAACAAGGCCCTTAAAAACAAACTACTCCCAGCTGTAAAACATAAGTTCCAGCCATGAGAGAGCTTAAAAAGACACCTAATGGTGGGACAGGTTACTGTTTTGGTGCCCCCCACCCAACCTAATATGGGGACCCAGAGATTACCTTGACAGAAAGAGTGTCTTGCGCTGAACGGTTTGGTGGAGGTCCCATTGTCGTAGGACCATAACAGGCTGAGTTATGGGCTAAAATGTTTTGTAAAAGAATGCTTGCAAAGCATTATGGGGTGAGTTTCCAGAGTGCAGTGAATATTGTGGTATCGGCTCTCCTGCTGTGCCGGGAGAGCCGTGCTGAAGATTTCCGTGGTTTTTTCTGTTTAAAATGTGCCAGTTTGTATATTTTTCAACTGTTAAACATGTACGCAAGTCATACTCATGTAAAGGCTCCTGTGATCAAGTTCGCGCTATATGAAACTTCAGGGATACAAGTGGTACTCATGTAAAGTGCTCCTCCGATTGGGTTTGCGCTATATGAAATGTAAAAATAAGTAAATAAATAAATAAAAAAGAACCCCACCCCCCCTCCAGCATGCAGCCTTTGGGCACAGACATCACAAAGAAACTGCAGCATGCCCAAAAACAAGGATGGGGCAGAAAACATACAGACAAAGAGCACGAAGCGTTGAGGCGACAGAAAAAAGTAGTGCACCCACGCTAAGCTATATGGCTGATCATTCAATAATTCCTGCAACAGGATCAGTCTCCAAGGTGGTAAAAAAGCAGCCTCAAGGAGGGACAAACGTATAGCATTTACGTACGAAACGAAGGGAATTTTGGAAGGCAGGCCAAGGAATGAATGAAAGAGATGGGCAAGAGATGGACGTGTGGTGAAAGCCCAAAGAATAGATTACAACATGTCGAGAGAAAGCACATGCGCACTTCCTGGACTCAACCTAAAAAGGGCCAAGAGGGAAGGGAAGATGCGAACTCGCCCGAGAGGAAGTCAAACTTTGTCACAAAACAAGAAAGAATACTCCCAATATCATGAGCCAAAGAGGAGTAGTGACGACCTGTCGGAACACCCGTCACCCCCAGGAAAAGATGCACAAAGCGAAACACAAGACTATATACCATGGAGAAGGTGACGAATCATAAAGACATCCTCTTTAGCCTAGATACCATTTGTTTCTTCGAAGGAGCTAAGCTGCTTTCTACAGGATGGTGACTGCAACCCCAGCAGGACCAAACGGGAAGATAAATGAGAGAAGACCCATCTCATAATCATTTCCTTCTAATCCCAAACAGGGACAATTTATTCCTGTATTAATATCACCAAGTACAACAGACTTTCAAGAGTGAAACATAGGGACGATCCTTTCTTGCAACCCAATCACAACAATGCACTTGAAAAACTTCCAACAGGAAAGCTAAAGCCGCCTCTGGCACTTCTCCACAGGAAAAGGCACCTGTGACCGTGCAATATACTCTTCGCACTTGAAGTTCTCACAGGTATAGTAGACCCTACAATAACCTAACCCCACTGTGCAAGAGCATTCCCATTAGTGGGGACTTTACTACATCCAGAAAATCTACTGGGTGGGAGGATACAACAGCAGATGTAAAGGAGACAGAAGCTGAGAGCGAGGACATCCCTCAGACTCCGATCACTGACCCAGTCACACGCCTCTAGAGTGATGGTTTGTGTCTACACAAATTCCTGATCATTCCACATAACGTTAAGGATTATTGAGACAAATACACCAGAGGCATTTTTTAAAGATGCCTTCACCTGTCCCATCTCATATGAGGAGTATATGTTCACCTTTCAGAGAATGCTGATGGGCGGACTGAGGACGCGAAAAATACATATAAAATACAGCAAGAGAGGGGAGCGACAGAGTAAATCATCAAAGCTTGAGTACACCAAATCCATCAGGGCATATCGCCTGTCAGGGCACAAATGA
Organism: Pleurodeles waltl; assembly: GCF_031143425.1. Classification (NCBI taxonomy): domain Eukaryota; kingdom Metazoa; phylum Chordata; class Amphibia; order Caudata; family Salamandridae; genus Pleurodeles; species Pleurodeles waltl. The sequence goes on along the minus strand of NC_090451.1, from coordinate 26,650,535 downwards.
TAGTGATAAAACATCTCAGGAGAAATACAAAAATAAAAGGAGAACGGAAAAGCCCACGATACAGGACGCGCCAGATGGGAGCCTGGGACTCCCAAGGGATGTGGCATTGCTGCTGACTGGTGTCCTTGCTTGTCCAGTGTTTCACATACATCCAGAAGTGCAGAGAATCTATACAACCCCCCAGAAGGTCATGTGTATCTCAGAGCATCACCTTTCTGCCACTTCTTACAAATACATATTTAAAAGACACCACCCCATTAATAAAGGGGAGAACAGGGCTGCTGATCAAGAAATCCACTAGACGTCAAAGCATTCCACTTCTTTTATCTGCAGAGGAATGTAGGTGAACAAGAGCTACAGGCAGAGAGCAACACACTGGAAACAATGAGCACTGAGAGGACAGAACTAAGCGAGAGCATCGGCAATTGCTCGGATCAAAAACAAAAAATAACATAAGATACACTCATGCTGTAGACCTCTAGAGACAAACAGATCCCCCTCCGTCACAGAGCCCTTATGGTTTAGGCCAGATCAGACTTTCTCTGAAAAGGTAACATAAGTCTGCCAGGCCAAACTGAACAACTGCACTCACACCTCTCTCTAGGCTGCCTTTAAATTCTTTCACCCCATTCCTAGGTCGAGTGCGCAAGCGCTTTGACGTGTTGTAATCTATCTGTGGGCTTTAACCACGCCCACAGCACACCCATCACTATCACTCATTCATGGATTCGCCTTTCAAAAATCCTTTGATGTCATTAGTAAATGCTTTACGTTTGTCCCTTCTTGGTGTGGTTTGGTTACCTCCTTGGCCATCGACCCTGTTACATGGATAATTGCATGTTTGCCACTACGTTTCACTGCAAGCAAACTTATTTTTCCTTTTGTGTCTCTCCTTCGTGCTCACGGCGGCCATAGTGCTTTGAATTGGCTCACCTATGTCAACTGTTTTACTTTCCATTTTCAATTTATGTGGCAAGAAAAGTCAAGTTAGGAATTTACAACGGTAACAGCTCTAACTCGAGCAAACGCGAGACCCACTGCATTGCAAGTGATTGCTTTACAAGGATGGTACACCACTGCTGGTGAAGACGTTTACCATTCCATGATAGGCAGTACCAGGTCAGCTGGTTGGTGACATAAAGCAGAGGACCAAACACAGTCAAATCATGTCTTGGCCCCAGGAGGAGGCAAGCTTCAACCCTTCCATGATATCTTCTATACATGGGTCACAAGCAACTCAAGGTGCATTTTAATCTTATTTGGGCCTCTGCCTGCTTGAGCTCCTGTGACTTCTCATGTTGAAGTGACTCCCCTCTGAGAATGACAAAGTGACATAGCAATTAAAAATCACTAGAGAAGCATCAACAGCCTACGGAAGTCAAATGCATTTCATATTGAAACATAAGGAAGACGTTTCAATAAAAAAAAGGTTATAAAAATTATTGCAACTAGTCAAAGAAGTCAGTAAAAGGAACTTACTGCCCCCAAATGCTGCCAATCGCCACATGGCATGATTTGAGAAATATTTAAATCAGACTTAACTAAAATTAGAATTTAGAGACTCACAGGATATAGTTATGATACCGAAAGGTTCAGTTACAGAAAGAGCTCTATTCTGAGATTTGGTCAATAGGCAGAACAATCACCTCTGGCCACCCCGAAGCAGAGCTCTTAACATATTTACTTTCTGTATGTTACCATTACCCAAGAGAACAAGAGGTCGTAAAGTAGCTTATGTCAGAAGAAGACCGAGAAGGCAGCTCGGTTTGTATGTCCGTGCCACCCCAAGAAAAGCTACAGAATTACGGCCCCTTGCACAGTTCTTACAGATTATGAGCCTGGGATAAAGAGGGCCTGCTCTAGTGAAGCTGAGCATCTACATCCCAGATAGAAAGGGCAACAGTCCCAGTATGTTTATTGAGAGTGACATGCACAAGACTGCGCTGTAATCTCGCAAGACCTTACTGGAACCTAGAGTTAAAGAAGCAGATGAAGAGCATTAGCCTACATGCCGACCTTCATCCACGAACTACTTAAATCGAGAAAGTGGTTATGGATGGTTGCTGTTTATTAAGGAGCCTACATTTCCCAAATACTCGTATCTTACTGTTTTTAATAAAGGCAGGAGCATCAAAGACTATCTGTCAGACCTTTAGACAACCAGCCACAGAGTCTATGCTGGCAGAGCTGTGGACTGAGAGGATTCCATCGCCGCAGTCAGTGTGTGTCTTGTGCCCTCAAACATACATCAAAGGAGTGCACATGCAATTGAGACCTTTAACTAACTGCCACACAACACATGTAGCATGTCCAGTCACGTGCTAGTGTCATGGAATACACTTGGGTATGACTAAGGGAGAACAGCACAAATTAACTAGAAGCACAGGTCACAGATTTTGGAAGGACACACAACTTATGAAACACCAAGGACAAAAAATATGGCTGGAGGTGCAAGACGTATTGTATGAAAATAAATGTCATATCCAAGAGGCAAAACAATCGGGGAATCCTGTATTTTAACGAATAGAGATGGAATGTACACTGGATAAGCATGGAGCACAGGCTCAGGCAGGCTACTGAACAATACAAAATGCATGATTTACAACTGACAGGCCAAGCATGGAAAATTTGCAAAGGGCCCTTTTGAGGTGACTGCACAGGGGTGAACTAAATGAAAATATGAAAGTACTGTCTAAGTCATAATAACAACAATGTTTATGCAGAGAAGCAATTAAAGCATTAAATATCCAAAGGAAGTTGCTAATATCATTTTGGCACTAGAACTAATCGTTGGGGTACCAATGACCCCATCTTTTGCACCAACTACATTATAACTACAGGCTAATCTATTAAAAATACCCATGTGAAAAAGTGACTAGAGCATCAAATGTGCATTAGTGTAATCTTATGACATATCTGTGACTTCAGTCGTCCCCTTTCGACTCGACTCCCTTTATAAAGAGAATCTAATTTATTGCAGAACAGATTCTTTTACAGCTCTAGAACTCTAGCACATCTGTGCATATCCCAGACGCCGATGAGCTAGCTGTAGTGCATGCAGTGCCTTCTAGCTGACGAAGGATGCCCCAATTCATCACAATATAGTGGAGTAGAATAGTCTTGCCTGCCTTTCCACTGGTTTAACATTTCTGACAACCTTGGACTTCCAGAATAAGAGGGGACCTCCAACAATCTACTTAATACATACTATATATTTTACTGGCTTAAGTACTAATTTCCATTAAAAATTAACACCCGGTCTCTTTCTGACAAACCCAAACATCACGACAGAGGTCAAAATTGGTAGTGAATCACTTAGTAGGTGGGATTTTCTCTGAGAGAATCTGGATTTTTTCAAAAATGTAATATATTCATATGTTTTATGAGAATGTCCATGGTTTCTTTATATCTAAAGTTTGCTTGAACCAGACGCCTTTTTCTCAGCCATTAGTTTCTTCTGAGGAAGGCCCCTGTGAGTTGTGAAGGAGTGGGTCGAAACATGCTAGCAAAGTACATATCACAGGATATTGATCAATTTATAAAGATCCAAGAGGCAGTTCTTCCTGCTAACGATGAATCCATTTAATTTAAGTAATAAGATATATCATACAATATTCATATTCAACCCACACATTTGGACTTAAATCACTAAGTAATAAAACCACTGCCTGCAATGTTTCTGTGGATGGAGTTAACTGTATACATATTACTACTCCTTGTTTTCTTCATATACATAATTTATCGCATTGATTCACCAGTACAGAGTTGTCTGCTCTTGAGGTTGATTAAATGTGTAGATGAGCATATGCGTTAGAAGTGAAATATGACATTTTTGAACTGATTTTAAGTAGACAAATTATTTTCATTACCCAAGACTAAAAATATTTTCTGAAGATTAATTTATAAATGAATAATCAAAACTAATGAATGTGATGAAGAATAGAAAAAGATCTCAAATATTTAAAGTTCATATAAACATCAAAGCATTAAATGCACATTTTAAGGATCTCTATTCAAATTACACCTGGAGGGAATGCATCATTGAATGTAAACAGTAAGCCCCTTGCGGCAAAAACTTAGTGCTGCCTCCTACCTGGCAAGTCAGTGCAACCCCAGATCGAAGCAAGATTGAGAGTTGGGGGTAACTATGATGACTTAATACAGGAAGAGTAGAACGAGCTTCTTCTTCCTACGCATCAGAGGAGGGCAACTCATGCAGCTGACAACTCAGACACAATGGACCTACATCCAACCCCCTAGGCATCCCTCCCCAGGTGACAGGAGCAGGTCGCCTGGTCAGTCCGACGGTGGAGCATGGCCTGCAATGTTAAAGACTATTCAATCAATGGCTGATTCCGTCAACCACCACTCAGCAAAGATGGGCGTGCAAGTTGAGATCCTGAACACCGTTACAGCCTACGTGGCCGGAATTGATAAGCAAAGTGCAGAATTAAACAACCTAATAAAGAGAGCACAAGAAGATAGAAGGGAATTTTGCTCCGAGGTGCTGCTGCTTGCTGGCTCTAGATAAACTGAGCTCACTACCCATGGAATTAGGAGCGGTGAAAGTCAGAAGGGAACACAACACAAGCCCAAGGTGATAGCAACAGAGCATCCAGCGATAAGCAAGAGAGGCCGGTTAAATCAAGGTGCTCCGGGTCAGGAGAAATCACCTTGAGCGCTAAGAACCAGCATTTGCCCGCTTGCCATGACAGCCACTGCAGGCCAGGGTGGGGTGGGGGGGTATGCACATGTGCCTGAGCCACAACAACTGCCAGAAAAGTGCAAGAACTGTATAGACAACAGCATAGCTTTAACATCCTCAAGAGAATAAAGCAAAGACCAAACGGTCACAAAAGAGGAAATCACAAAAACTATCCAAAAACCATGTAGCTGTAATCCTATATCACCTTTGACCAACCCAGCCATGGAATCAAGTTTGTTTGTACTGACCCATCAGCTAGCATAGACACAGCTCATGAGATGATTCAGACTGCAGATTGTGATCAGTGGTCGCTCCCAGACAACTCTACTGAAGTACAGAAATTCTAAGAGGTGAAAAACTGCTTGCTGCAAACTATTGCGCATGCATGCCCTACGTGCCAGCATAAAGGAGATGCGTCCTTCAAACCCAGGGGGTGGGAAGACTCGGATGCAAGCTGTAGGAAAGTAGCCTCTCTTTAGCATGGTTACCCCCACTTTCTGCCTGTTGTCAGTGTGTTTGACTGTGTTCACTGGGATTCTGCTAACCAGGAACCCAGTAATTATGCTCTCTCTCTTCTAACTTGGTAACATGTACCATTTTCATCCCACATTTGTAAATACCTAGTATATGGTACCTAGGTACACAGGGCATTGTATTATGCCACCCATGGGAGCCCATGCAAAGTGTATCTGCAAGCCTGCCGTTGCAGCCAGCATGAAAAGGTGCATGCACCATTTTCACTACAGGTCACTGCACCAGGTCACTGTAAGTCACCCCTATGGCAGGCCCTCCTAGCCCAGAGGGCAGAGTGCAGGTACCTGTGTGTGAGGGCACCCCTGCACTAGCAGAGGTGCCTCATTTTCCTGGACTTCGTGAGTGTGGGAATGCCATTTTATGCGTGTACTGGACATAAGTCACTACCTATGTCCAGCTACATAATGGTAACTCCGAACCTAGGCATGTTTGGTATCAAACATGTCAGAATCATACCCCAATACTGTTGCCAGTATTGGAAGTATGATCCTAAGCACTCTGGGGGATCCTTAGAGGACCCACAGCATTGCGTCTATGAGCCTTCTGGGGTTTTCCAGGCAGCCCAAGCTGCTGCCACCCCTCAGACAGGTTTCTGCCCTCCTGCTGCTTGAACAGATCAAGCCCACGAAGGCTGAACAAAGGATTTCCTCACCCTTTGGAAATAGGTGTTACATGGCTTAGGAGGGGTAGCCTCCCCCAAGCCACTGGTATGCTTTGAAGGGCACATTTGGTGCCCTCTGTACATAAACCAGTTTACACTGGTTCAGGGACCCCCAGTCACCCCTCTGGTGTGAAACTGGACAATTGAAAGGGGAGTGACCACTCCCCTGTCCATCACCACCCCTGGGGTGGTGCCCAGAGCTCCTCCAGAGGGTCCCTGGGTTCTGCCATCTCGAATCCTAGGTGGGCAGGGACTTCTGGGAGCCTCTGAGTGGCCAGGTCAGGCAGGTGACATCAGAGCCCCCTCCTGATAGGTGCTCACCTGGCTAGGTGACCAGTCCCCCTTTCAGGGCTGTTAAGTGTCTCTCTCTTGGGTGGGTCCTCAGATTCAGCTTGCAAGATTCCAGCAGGACTCCTCTGCAACCTTACTTCGACTTCTAGCCACTGGAACTGCAAATGGACCCTCCAGGAATCGACAATCTGCATCCATGATGAAGACTCTGCTTGCAACATTGTTTCCACGGCTCCTTCCAGCTTCTGCAAACTTTTCCCAGCTATGCATCGTTTGAGGGAGGCAAGACTTCAGTCTGCACGAGAAGGAAGAAGGAATCTCCCTTGAAGTGAAAGTCACTCCCCTGCACCTGAAGGCACCAACGGCACCGGTGACAGGCCGTGTGGATCTCCTCTCATCCTGAGCTGCGTAGATCCAGCATCACAGGTGGTCCGGAGTAGTCCTCTTGGTCCTCTCTGCCAGCTGTCCAACTTTAGTGGAGGTAAGCCCTTGCCTTCCCAAGCAGGACAGTACCCCGGTGCACTGCGCCACTTACAGCTGCCAAGGCTTGTTTGCATCTCCTCCAAGTGATCTTCAGGCTTCGTGTAGCCCAACCCTCCTTCCTGTGATGCACAGCCGTCTGCGTGCTTCTTCTGCAGCGTGGGACCCTTTACCAGTAATGCTGCGAGGGCTCCTCTGCGACTCCTGGTTCCTCATCCAGTGGGTCTCCTGTGGGGGACTGCCTCTTCTTCAGTGGTCTCTGTCTTGTTGAGGGCCCCCTTGAATTCCCCCATGGGTTAAGTCCTCCTGGACCTTGCTGGTCCCCGGTGGATCCACTTTTGCTTTACTGCGACTTCTGCCTTTGCCAAGGCTTGTTGGTGGCTTTTCCACACTACTGACCAACTGCAATCATCCATCCGGCGTATGACATTGAATGCATCCTCCAGGAACTCTTCAACTGCTCCAGGGCTGCATTTATGACCGTCTTAATCCTACCCTCGACCAACTCCTGCATCCACAGCTGGGTGGGTAGTAGCTCCTACTTCCCCTGGACTCTTCTGTGACTTCTAGACTTGGTCCCCTTCTTCCACGGGTCTTACTCTTCAGGAATCCACCGGTGGTTTCTTGCAGTCATGTCTGGGTGTTGCATTTTCTTCTTTCCTTCCTTTTGGGTGGTTTGGGGAAAATCTAGCAATCTACTCCTTTCCTACTGGTCATTAGGAGCCCTGTGGTACTTACCTTTGCGGTTTCCTAGTAGCCCAGCTTCCTTCTACACATTGCACTTACCTAGGTGGGGGTCCTGTGCTCTGATTCCATTTCTTTAGGACATGGTTTGGGGTCCCCATAGGGTCACTATTGTCTATCTGCATTAGTGCTGTTTTCTATCACTATCTATCCCCTTTGCTGATTGCAAGCGTACATTTCTAGTGTGTTACTTACCTCCTATTGGAGGGTCGCCTCTCTAGTACTTTTTGGTGTTGTGTCACTAAAATAAAGTACCTTTATTTTTGTAACACTGTGTGGGTCTTTCATGTGTGTGATTACTGTGTGACTACAGTGGTATTGCATGAGCTTTGCATGTCTCCTAGATAAGCCTTGGCTGCTCATCCACAGCTACCTCTAGAGAGCCCTGGCTTTTAGACACTGCCTACACTAATAGGGGATACCTGGTGTAAGGTGTAAGTACCATAGGTACCCACCACACACCAGGCCAGCTTCGTACACAAGCGATTGGCCACCCCGGTTAGGGGCTGCTGGAAGCCCAAAAGCGGTCATAGTAACACAAGAAAATCTTTTTCAGGGTGGACACAACCATCTGGCCCCCATATTCAAAGGGCCTCATATGCCTCTGCTCCTGAAAAATTGACTTGGGGGCCTGCTGCGCGGCAGGATAATACCGCCCTCCTTACATCAGAATTGGCTCCTCTCAGCTAGCGGGAGGCTAGGCAATGCACTAATGCCAACTATTTAGTTAGCCTTGCGGGAAATAATATCCGCCTGGCTCCCTTTTAACCATGACGGGGTCACCATCAGGATGAGGCTAGATGACGGCAACGTCAAGACTACTCCAGGGCAAGGCCCGTGCCGCACAGTTTTATTCCACCCAAAATATCGATTGCTTGGGAATGAACGTATCCTCAACTGGGGAAATATACTCAAACTCCTAGGGCAGATTTCAGCTTTAATGGGGATTACCTCAGCCATGATCAAATCTGTGGGATTCATTGACCGAGCGCCGGGGCATGCCAGCCAGCCAGCGAATTGACCCGTCACCTGGTGGCTCTCAGAAACGGCGCAGGCGGTCCTCAATGAAAGTAAATAATTGAAGGAATGGGGAATCATCCTGGAAGCGGCTACTGAGCCAGGCTATCCGCATCCTCCGAGGCTATGCGAGACTGCCCTGGACGAAAAAGAACGGCAGCCCATAGTACCCTGTTCTGTACTACGGGGGGCCAAGGGAGTTTCCCAGACGAAATCTTCCAACGATCCAAGGTGTGACTGGCCCACATCCCAAGTATCCACACAGAGGGAAACCAAAAGTTACAACAGGGGGTGGATCGTTAAAACATTTAACCTGCAGCCACAAACGAACTGAACGTCTGCCTCGGAAACCGGCTTGTGAGGTGTCTAACTTAAGGTTTTGCTCTTGGAGTGTCCATAGCCTGAAGGGCAAGGTCGACGACGCAGATACTCTAAAGTATCTTCAACGCTTTTCAGTGATTGCCCTACAGGAAACCTGGGCTCTAGAACCAACCCCTATTCCGGGTTATGCGTCCTTTAACCTCCTCGCAGTTAAGGAAGGCAAATTTGGTTTGGGAAAAGGCGGCCTTGGGATCTATTTGTCTACCACCCTGACGACTAGCTACAATGTGCTTTCAACTGATGACGACAAACTTTTAATGCTGCATCTGAACGAGCAGGAGGTAATTTGAATGAACTTATACATGCCCCCAATGTGGAAGGACCAGGAGGTGATGTCCAAATTACTTGTGGATCATATAATCCAACTTGAAAGCTCATATCCTCATTTATCACTAATACTAACGGGGACTTTAACATGAACCTACTTGGCCGGTCTGAAGCCAACGATGTGTTCGACGCCCAGGAACGTCAATGGTTCACCCCAAGCAATCGCAGAGTCAACGAGGGCGTAGCGGCTCTACGGTCCGCCTCTGTTGCGGTCATTAGAGTATTTAGGTCTTACAGCCCTAAATGGTTGATTCAGCAAAGACACGCCCCCATCTCTTTTGTTTTATTCTAAAAACTGAGATTCACTAATAGACTTCACATGGGTCTCGTTGCCCCTCTTACGGAAGGTACTTTCTTTGAAATTGAGCCTAAGGTCAGAAAGTGACCATCTAACTCAGGAAGTGGAATTCGCCATAACCCCCCAGTAAACAAGTGCACCACTGAACGCGCCAGCTCAGAGTATGAGTGCCACCCAAGAGTCAAATGGTCCTCCACTTCCTTAGTCACCCTGGCCCAGGAAGCTGCTGATCGCCTACAAAACTCATTACAAAGTGAAGGTTCAGTCAATGACCAATGGGAATCATTCATTAAATCATTCACCCAGCAATTTGATAAAGTCGCTACACCCAGGGGCACCTATAGTTCCACCTTAATGTTTATTAATAAACGGTTAACCTCGCCTGCTCTTTAATTAAAGAGGAAGATAAATAAATGGCTTCAGCTAGCTCGCCGCTTTCCAAAACAAGAACTCCGCCTTGCCAACCTGAGACAAGCAAAATCGAACCTCAAGCAAGCGGTACGGACCAACAGGAGACAGAACCAGGAGCAATTTTGGGCCAACCTCGTCTGGGACATCAAGCAGAAGAATGCCAGTATGTTCTGGAACACGGCAAATGCCCTAAAGAAAACCCTGACGGCCTCAAACTAGATTCATGCATATCCGAGGCTGACTGGATGTCTTTTTCAAAAGCTCACTTTAACTCGAACAACGTCGCTGAGAATACAGCATTCTCTAGAGTACCAGCCAGGCTGAGTCATCCTGCAGGAATAGACCATCACACAAAACAGGGTGAAGGTAGCGAATTTGGTGTTACTTCAACAGCTGTCCAACGGCTGATAGTTAAGGGGAGGAAAACAGGGGCTCCAGGTCAAAACGGGGTCCCACAGGCCATCTATAAGTCTGGCTCGCCCAAGTGGGCGGATGCCATGGCCCCTCTTTTCAATCACCCACTGGCTGGTCAGTCAACACCAGAATCCTGGAGAGGGTCAATCATTTCTCCATTCTGCAAAGGGGGAAGCAAATCAGACCGGCTGATAGCGCTGATTGACAACAAAGCCAAATATTATGCTGGGGCTCTTCTTGAACATCTGCGTGATTGGGATAGTGAAAATGTAATAATTCCCCCAAATCAAACGGGGTTCACTAGTAAGACAGGAACAGGAACTAACATTGTGGCCTTATCGCTGGTCTTTAACTCCTCAAAGGCCCCCAACCTTCCACTCTACTTCTGTTTCATCATATTTGAAAGCCGCCTTAGACAGTGTCAATCGTAGTAAGCTTTGGGGGAAACTCAATAGCTGTCAAATCCAACCACAGCTCCTGAAAGCCATTGAGAATCCGTATGCCAGATCTTGGGTCAGGATACAATTGGGAAATGGTTCTAACCTCTCAAGGAGGTTCTCAGCAGCTAGTGGCCTAAAACAGGGCTGTGTTCTGGCCCAAACTTTGTTTAATCTATTCTTGGCAAACTTTCCAACTGCCCTATCATCCACAAACTCGCATGCACAAAGGCTGGGCTCAGCGATACTGTCAAATCTCTTGAACGCCAACAACGTTGTCTAATTCAGTAAATCAAATCAAATCATTAACATTTATAAAGCACGCTACTCACCCGTGCGGGCCTCAAGGCGCTAGGGGGAAGGGGGTTACTGCTGCTCGAAGAGCCAGGTCTTGAGGAGTCTCCGGAATACGGAGTGGTCCTGGGTGGTCCTGAGGCTGGTGGGGAGGGTGTTCCAAGTCTTGGCCGCCAGGTAGGAGAAGGACCTCCCACCCGCTGTGCAGCGGCGGATGCGAGGGACGGCAGCGAGAGCGAGGCTGGTGGAACGGAGGAGACGGGTGGGGGCGTAGAAGTTGAGGCGTCGGTTGAGGTATTCCGGTCCCTTGTTGTGGAGGGCTTTGTGTGCGTGGGTGAGAAGTCGGAAGGTGATCATTTTGCTGACTGGGAGCCAATGCAGGTGTCTCAGGTGGGCGGAGATGTGGCTGTTGCGGGGTATGTCGAGGATGAGGCGGGCGGAGGCGTTTTGAATACGTTGCAGACGTTTCTGGAGTTTTGCAGTGGTCCCAGCATAAAGGGTGTTGCCGTAATCCAGGCGGCTAGTGACGAGGGCGTGGGTCACGGTCTTTCTGGTGTCGCGGGGATCCAGCGGAAGATCTTGCGGAGCATGCGGAGGGTGAGGAAGCAGGAGGAGCACACGGCGTTGACTTGTTTGGTCATGGTGAGAAGAGGGTCCAAGATGAAGCCAAGGTTGCGGGCGTGGTCTGAGGGGGCCGGTGCGGTGCCAAGGGCCGTGGGCCACCAGGAGTCGTTCCATGCGGTCGGGGTGTTGCCGAGGATGAGGACTTCCGTTTTGTCTGAGTTCAGTTTCAGACGGCTGAGCCTCATCCAATCTGCGACGTCCTTCATACCATCTTGCAGGTTGGTCTTTGCGCTGGCGGGGTCCTTGGTGAGGGAGAGCATAAGTTGAGTGTCGTCGGCGTAGGAGGTGATGATGATGCTGTGCTTGCGTACGATGTCGGCGAGGGGGCTCATGTAGACATTGAAGAGTGTCAGGCTGAGCGAGGAGCCTTGAGGGACGCCGCAGATGATCTCGGTGGGGTCTGAGAGAAAAGGAGGGAGGTAGACTCTTTGAGAGCGGTTGGAGAGGAAGGAGGCGATCCAGTCCAGGGCCTGGCCTTGGATCCCGGTGGAGCGGAGGCGGGTTATTAGGGTGCGGTGACAGACGGTGTCGAAGGCAGACGAGAGGTCGAGGAAGATGAGGGCGACTGTTTCACCGTTGTCCATCAGGGTTCTGATGTCGTCTGTGACTGAGATGAGGGCGGTTTCTGTGCTGTGGTTGGCTCGGAATCCGGATTGTGAGGGGTCGAGAAGGTTGTTGTCTTCAAGGAAGTTGGTAAGCTGTTTGTTGACGGTCTTCTCTATGACTTTGGCAGGGAAGGGGAGTAGCGAGATGGGGCGGTAGTTCTTCAGGTCGCTTGGGTCAGCCGTAGGTTTCTTTAGTAGGGCGTTGACTTCAGCGTGTTTCCAGCTTTCGGGGAAGGTAGCAGATGAAAAAGAAGAGTTGATGATGGTCTGGAGGTGCGGGGCGATGATGTCGTCGGCTTTATTGAAGATGAAGTGTGGGCAGGGGTCCGAGGAGGCACCGGAGTGGATTGAGTTCATGGTGGTTTTGGTCTCTTCAGTGTTGATGTGGGTCCAGGCGTTGAGGGTGATGGCTGGGGGTGTGGGTTCAGTGTTGATCGGCTGGGTCTGGTGTCCGAAGCTGTCGTAGAGGTCGGTAATCTTACGATGGAAGAAGGTGGCGAGGGAGTTGCACAGGTCTTGTGAGGGACGTGATGGCATTGGCGTTGGGGTTGGAGAACTCTTTTATGATGCTGAAGAGTTCTCTGCTGTTGTGGCTGTTTTTGTCCAGTCTATCAGTGAAGAAATTCCTTTTGGCTGCGCGGATCAGGTGGTGGTGTTCGCGGGTAGCGTTCTTGAGGGCGGTCATGTTGTCAGCGGTGTGGTCCTTACGCCAGGCTTTCTCGAGGGCGCGACAGGTTTTCTTTGATTCCTTAAGGGTGTCAGAGAACCAGAGAGGTTTTTTGGTGTTGGCCTGTCTTGGAGGGCGTCTCAGGGGAGCAAGGTTGTCTGCGCAGTTGGTGATCCAGTTCGTGAGGCTGAGGGCTGCGTCGTTGGGGTCGGTGGTGAAGGTAGGTTGGTTGTCGATGAGCGTGGAGAAGAGCTGTTCTTTGGGGATTTTTTTCCACTGTCGACGAGGGATGGGTTAGAATCGAGGGATAGAACCTCGATGGGAATGAAGCGCCTACTGAAAAGTTTACTCTCTGAAGAATGGGCTGCAAATTAATTACAAAGAGACCAAAATCATGATTTTTGGTAAGAGATCCCTTAAGGGGACAGCAACTTGGAACCTGCGGAAACAAGTTAGAAGAACATGCCACCTACAAATATCTTAGTGTTTTGTTTGATAGCCAAGGCTCCTTCACCAGACATAGGTAAGAAATCAGACCGAAAGGGGTTGCCTTGGCTTCGGGCGCTCTTGAGAGACCTGAGCAAGGACTCCCTCGGCCAGCTGCTAGAAGTAACAAGAGCAAAGGTGGTTCCCACTCCGGCCTACGGAAGTGCCGCTCTTCGTAGTAAAGATTCCATGGTCCTGGATGATACCATAGTCAGCATATATCAGCATTTGCTCAAACTTCCCCAACATACCTCGCCAGCACAGATTAAGCTGGAGTTTGCCCTTCTTAAACAATCTCTTGCCAGGTCTGCAGCTTTTATTCATATTTAAGATATGCGGCTGGGAACACTATGAACTGTTTTATATGGAAGGAAATATCAAAGATATCTCGTTCTCCGGCCCGAGCCTACTTAGATGCCACAATCGAGTGCCTAGGCCTGGACAGCCTATAGTCGTCAGGTGTAAACCATAAGCCTTTTATAATTTTAACTAAAAAAAAATTACAAAGCAATTGTCACTGATAGAAGACGAAATACATTGAGTATTTTACTTCGTATCTAATTTGGTCTTAAAACATGTGGACATAAAAACGGTAGAGTACTGCTTGCCAGTAAAAAGAAATACTGCCTAATGATTACTTTGAGCTTTACTTCAGGGACTGACGCACTTTAGTATACAGACACATTTGCACTTTAGAGATTGTAGGTTTGTTAGAGGTGTTGTATTTTATTGTGCATTGTGTATTAACTATGAATTTTATCCTAAGTGTAGTGGTTTTAAATAACAATGCACGTCTATATAGAATTTTAAGTATACAAATCATTATCAAAGAATGAACAATCAAAACTAATGTTTGGGATGAAGAATAGGAAAAGATCCTATTAAATATTTAAAGTTCATATAAACTTCAAAGCATTAAATCTACATTATAAGGATCTCTATTTAAATGGCACCCATTTTACACCAAATTACACTAGGTAAAAATATGTATTGGTCCCTTCAGCCCCTAAATATATAGGAGACACAGGCCACAAATGTCCACTTTTGCCAGGCATGACAGAAGTCAACTGGCCCACTGACAAGTCCAAAGATCTGCACCACTTTCAGAACTAAAAGACAGGCCCAATGACAAGGACACACATGTGCATCAGTCCTAGGAATGATAGATGATAACAGACCCACTGACTAGACTGGAGATCTCACTGCTTTGACAAGTAACAGACACAGACAGATTCATTGACAAGGCTTCAGAGTTGAACCGTTGCTTTTCTTATTAGCATGAAAATCCCAAGTCTACGGCTGTGCAGCGACACAACTGCTTCACCCCCAACATGAAGGTGCAACAGAATGCCACAGACGAGCACAAGAGCTTCTGATGGAGACAGCACGCTAACGAAGACGCTTAGGAGGGAGTCTTAAACCTCGGAAATGCTTGGTCAACCTTAATACGAGAGGAGCTCCAAGAATACCTGAGGGAAGCTGTCGATCTCACGGAGCCGCTTCTCGATCTGCAGTCGGCCTCCGTACCTTGTGACACCGTACACTATTGTCATCACCGTCTGCTTCACCACCTTCCGGCTGATGTACCCTTCCAACACTTGTGCAATCTTCACCCCCCGCTCAGCATCTCGTTTACGGAACTCCTCCACCTGAAGTATGCAAAAAAGTAGGAATGGTCAGGGGAAAAGTTACCAAGCTAAAGTCAAACTGGCAACACGAAGAAGCAATGAAACTAGGGTAGCAAGAAGTAGATGGACACCAGGAAAGAGGCTAGGACACATACGACTGAGGTTAGGGCGGAAGACACCAAGCACAGCTCCCAGCAGGCAGAGTAGTGAGGCAAGGCAAGTGAGGACAGGCGGAGGCCAGGGACGTGAACATCTATCAGAGATCAGACAGTTACCGTGTTGGAAACAGAAGGTGAAGGTGACAACATGAAACATCAAGTTGAAATCAAGCAGGTGACACTAGGGGAGGTGGACAAGATGACAGGGCTTTGCTGCTAGGTCAGGGAACAAATCCCTTGGTGATTGCAGGCAACACCAGGCCAAATCAGGGAGGATTAACAGATAGGGATACTTCACCGATGTTAGGTAGTGGTCCAGGAAGGGTTCAGAAGCACAGGACCACACAAAGCTTAAGGCAAATAAGACCTGGCAGAGGTGAAATAACCAGACCAAGGTATTGCATGTGAATCTAGACAGGAGGTCCAAACAACCCTGGTTTCAGGTACCAGACACCAGGTCAAGTGCAGACCCTGATTAGTGCAGGTAGCACTGTAAATGCAGGGCACAGGTCAGGCAATGGATACCAGTCAGAACAACATAATTTCTGCTTAATGCCTTGATAGTTACGCCGCTTAAGGCATGGGGAGAAAGTAGACTTGCCACCACAACCTTAAGGCCACTAAAGCAACCTTGAATTTCAATCGGTACAATGCAATGAAGCCTAAATACAAAGAACAAAAGGTTTGACTTGTGTAATGACAAGACCTTGATGAAGAATAGTGAACTGCTTGGGCATCTCCCAGCACAAACCGTGCACTGCCACCTTGCCGTGGAGAAGGATGCAAGCTGATAATGGCGTATGTCAGTGGTTCCCAACCTGTGGGCCGGGGACCCATGGGGGTCCGCGAAGCCTCCTCAGGGGATCCGCGGCTGCTTAGAAAATGTAATAATATTAGGTTCCAACTATCAGTAATGATTCAGTGGGGGTCCCCGGATTCCAATAATGATCCAGTGGGGGTCCCTGGGCTCCAGTATTGATAACATGGGGGTACACAGAAGTCAAAAGGTTGGGAACCACTGGCGTATGTGATTTATGGCCTCAGTGAAACAACTACTCAAGTGGTGTTTCGGTATCAATCATAACGGCATATCAAGGTAGAAACGCCACAGTGGTTTAAGGAAAAATAACGCACATCTGTTGGAACAGTTTAGTGCCATGCAGTGGCAGATCGGCTGCAAAAGCTTAATGGCAAGCAACACAAATCACAACATTGTCACAACGTTACAACATTTTAATGTTACAATGTTTTAATTAAATGCAGCAGCAGAATAAGGTTTTCTAATGCAGTCTGGAATACAGATCCAGGTACGAGCTCACCTGCTGGGACACCCCACTGTACACATCCTGAGGGGTCTCACAGGGCATCAAGTTGACAGAGGTGGCACCAGCAACGTCTCGTCCGAGGGCAGCGTAGTGCTGTAGTCCATTGCACGAGCCGTCCTGTGAAGAGATTCGAGATGCACTGTCATGCTGTGTGAAATCCCGTTCCTCCTACCCCAAAACTATACAAGTCAGCGTCGGCTGCTGCTAGAAACTGCAGTCTGAGTCTAGAGTGGCAACCAACACCATACCCAGCCTCGGCAGTGCATGAAGACACGTCCGTCTCCAAGAGCGCATTTTGGGACACGGCCAGGATTTGGTGTCACAAGCTGGGATGAAGTCATCAGGCAGAGGGCAGTGGGGTAAAGTGAGTATTTGTTCTGCTTCGGAGAAGTCTAATGAATATTATCCTCTGAGTGACAAGGGCGGGGGAGATGTGGAGAGACGGGACGTAACTGGGAAACTGAATGAATACATGAGCAGATGTTCTCAGTCACTAGAAGAGACATGCATTAGCTGGGAGACGCATTAAGTAAATATTTGAGAGTGCTCAGTGTCACACAGGGGAGACCGGCATACGTGAGAGGCAGACTCGGTGCCCAACAGTGTCAGATAGGCACATGCACGCACAGAGCACCGGCCCAGGTAAAAGTGAGAGCTAACATGTTCAGGTTAGCGAGACGGAAGTTCAGACCTCTTGTCATCAATCTCTGACCTCTTTGAAGATCCCAGCAGAAGGCATTACAGCCTTGAGGCAGTAGTGACAGGAGCCTAGTTCAGTCATGTTTTTATACGTCTGCTGGCAATATGGTCATTATTGCTTCATCTGCAGATGTCGGCATCTCTGGATGTGGGTTTGCCCATGGGGGTAAGTTTAGCAGGGCTGACCATGGACAGACCAACCCCAGTAAAGTGAGAGCGGTGTCCTTTTGGACCACTTTTCCCTACAGCTGCATTCCGAAGGGAAAGGTGTAGGTGGTACAAAATTGTATGAGATGCTTTTGGGTTACCCAGGAGAGGATTACAGTACACCTGGCAGCCTTTGCCCCTCTACCACCTAACCAACCACAGTCACGTCAGCCCATCTGAAGGAGTCCTTTCTGGTGTTCCATGGTGCTCTTTCCTCTTCTTCCCCATCTCCTCTTCAGGTGTGTGAAGGGTACATGTGGTGTATGGCTCTGGTAAGCGGGGAAGTTGTGTTGGGTTTCAGGCCGCTGGGTTGGTGGTATTTCTGTGATCCAGGATGAGGGGTTTCAGCCTGTTGTGGAGGTTGATTCAAGTTGATAATTCTACATATTTGTGACTTGCATAGGTCAGCGCTGTATTTTTAATGCCCCTCTCCCCATGACCCCTGTCCCCGTGCCTCCCTATACCCTTGTCGCTATCTTGTTATCTCACGTCTCCTCTCTAAAGATGTCAGCTATTTCCTAACGCACTGGTTCACAGCCTTCTGAGTGCTGTGGACCCCCACTTTATCATTACTGGAACCGGGGGTGCCCCACTGAATCATTATTGGAAAACGGGGACACCCCCACTGAGTCATTACTGGAAGCCGGGGAACCCAGCCAACACATTGTTCATGATTTGAAGCGCAAAAGAACAAAAACAAAATACAGAAGCAAGCATTCAAACATACACAAATGATAACAGTTTATTTAATTTGCAAACAAATATAAATTAAAAAACAATAGTTTAATAGGAAGGTTGGAGCTTTTCAAAATTTAATTGAAGCCACACATCGTCCATACTATATATTCTGTTTGATACACCTTGTAGGAAGCTGGCCTGGTGTGTGGTGGGTACCCAAGGTACTTATACCAGGTCCAGGTATCCGCTCTCTGTGAAGTGCAGGCAGTTGCTAAAGGCCAGGGCTCTTTAGAGATAGCTGTGGATGAGCAAGCTAAGAGACATGCAAAGCTCATGCAATACCACTGTAGTCACACACCACTGACACACAGGAAAGAAAACACTCTGTGTTACAAAATAAAGGTACTTTATTTTAGTGACACAATTTAAAAAAAGCACTAGAGAGGCAACTCTCCAACAGGAAGTAAATAACACACTAGATATGTACACTAGTAATCAGCAATAGGCATAGAAAGTGATAGAAAACAGTGCAAGTAGCAATAGACCATAGTGGCCCTAGGGGAAGCCCAAACCATATACTAAAAAAATAAAAAATAAATGCGAATGCAGGACCCCCATCTAGGTAAGTGGAATGTGCAGAGGGGATCTGGGGATACTAGAAAACCCCACAGGTAAGTACCACCGTACCCCCCCAGCGACCAGGAAGAAAGGAGTAACTTTCTGGATTTTCCCCAAACCACCCAAAAGGAAAAAAAAGAAGATATTGCAACACCCAGGCAAGACTGCAAGAAACCAGCGATCAATTCCTGAAGAGGAAGACCGGTGGAAGGAGGAAACCAAGCCTAGAAGTCACAGAAGAGCCCAGTAGGCGCAGAAGCCACTACCCACTCAGCTGCGGTTGCAGGAGTTGGTCAATGGTAGGACGAAGACAGTCAGGAATGCAGCCCTGGAGCAGGTGAAGAGTTCTTGGAGGGTGCAGTCGACATCCCGTGCTGGATGGATGATTGCAGTCTGTCAGTGGCTTGGAAGAGCCATCAACAAGCCTTGGCAAAGGCAGAAGTCGCAGTGGAGCAAAAGTGGAGCTGCCGGTGACCAGAAAGGTCTTTGCAAGGGTGAGGGGGAGAAGAGGGGAGACCTCCTACGGGGGATCCTCAGCAAGGCAGAGAGTCCACAGAAGAAAAGGCAGCCCCCACAGGAGACCCACTGGAAGAGGAGCCTGGAGTCTCAGAGGGGCCCACGTAGCACAAATGGAGAAGGTTCCCACACTGCAGGACAAGCCCGCAGAGGGCTGTGCGTCACAGGAAGGAGTGCTGGGGGCTGGGGCTACATGGAGCCTGAAGATCCCTTAGAGAAGACGCCAACAAACCATGGTAGCTGCAAGAGACGCAGTGCGCGGGGGTACCAACCTGGGCGGGAAGGCAAGGGCTCACCTCCACCAAAGTTGGACAGCTAGCAGAGAGGACCAAGAGGACTACTCTGGACAACCACCTGTGATGCAGGATTTCTAGGAGGCTGGCCTAGTTTGTAGTGGGTACCTTGGGTACTTAGAACTTATACCAGGTCTAGTTATCCCTTATTAGTGAAATGTAGGCAGTGTTCTAGCAGTTTAGGCTGTCTAGAGGTAACTGTAGCAGAGCAGCTTAGGCTGAACTAGGAGACATGCAAAGCTCCTGCAATACCACTATAGTTACACAGTCCTTATACACAATAAGACAATACTCAGTGTTACCAAAAATAAAGGTACTTTATGTTCGATGGCATCTGTCGCTGTAGATACGCATGTTCTGCAATAGCTCGCCATCTGGTGTTGGGCCGGAGTGTTACAAGTTGTTTTTCTTCGAAGAAGTCTTTCGAGTCACGGGACCGAGTGACTCCTCCTTTTGTCTCCATTGCGCATGGGCGTCGACTCCATCTTCGATTGTTTTTTTTCCGCCATCGGGTTCGGACGTGTTCCTGTCGCTCCGAGTTTCGGAACAGAAAAAATAGTTAATTTCGGAAGATTTTCGTCGGTATTGTTGCGTTCGGGATCGGCGTACTTAGATTCAACACCGCATCGAAGATCGAAGAGCTCCGGTGCCCTTCGGGGTAGTTTTTCGATCCTCCGTCGGGGCCTGGTCGGCCCGACCGCGTGCTGAGGAACGCCGATGGAACGGACCCCGTTCCGTTTCTGCCCCAAATGCCACAATAAATACCCCTACACAGACCAACACTTGGTCTGCAACCTGTGCCTGTCACCTGAGCACAGCGAAGACACCTGCGAGGCCTGTCGTGCGTTCCGGTCCCGAAAAACACTCCGAGACCGTCGAGCCAGAAGACTTCAAATGGCGTCCGCACCGACAGCCCGACGGGAGTTCGAGGAACAGGAAGAGGAAGGTACCTTCTCGATCCAAGACTCAGACTCCGAAGGATTCGACGATACACAAACCGTGAGTAAGACGTCGAAAACCACACAAAGAAACATTTACAAGGCCCAGGGGACGCCACTGCCACCAGGCCATGGCTCAACCCATAAAATCGGTGACCGACCGTCGGCACCGAAAAAGGCCCAAACAGTGCCGAGATCGTCCGACTCCGGTCGAGACACCGGCACGCAGCCTTCTCGGGACCGAGAAAGTGCTGGAGACAAGCCTCGACACCGAGATGCCGGTGTGGACACGGCTCGACGCCGAGACAGCGGCACCGAAACAGATCGACGCCGAGAGGTTTCGGCCCCGAAAAGGAAAAAAGTCACCTCGGAGCCGAAAAAACACGCAGACAAAGTTTCGATGCCGAAACAAACTGCAAGCGACCCAGCTTCAGGCTCTTATACAGAAGAGCACTCGCTAACCTCCCAAATGCAGAAGCATAGGTTTGAGGAAGAGCTACAAGCAACTGATGCGGACCATACGCAAAAGCGTATCTTCATTCAGCAGGGGACAGGAAAAATAAGCACCCTTCCCCCCATTAGGAGAAAGAGAAGGTTGGAGTTCCAGACGGAACAAGCACCACAACCAAAAGTGGTGAAAAGAGTTACACCACCACCCTCTCCTCCGCCCGTGATTAACGTTTCACCAGCACAAACGCCATCACACTCCCCAGCTCACACCACCATGAGCCAGGGTGACCAAGACCAGGACGCATGGGACCTATACGACGCCCCAGTGTCAGATAACAGCCCAGAGGCATACCCTACAAAACCATCTCCACCAGAAGACAGCACCGCGTACTCTCAGGTGGTGGCTAGAGCAGCACAATTTCACAACGTAAGCCTCCACTCAGAACAGGTCGAGGATGATTTCTTGTTCAACACACTCTCCTCCACCCACAGCTCCTACCAAAGCCTGCCTATGCTCCCTGGTATGCTCCGGCACGCAAAAGACATATTTAAGGACCCGGTCAAAAGTAGGGCAATCACACCAAGGGTGGAAAAAAAGTATAAGCCGCCTCCTACGGACCCGGCTTTCATCACAACACAGCTGCCACCAGACTCTGTTGTTGTAGGAGCAGCTAGGAAAAGGGCCAACTCTCACACATCTGGAGATGCACCACCCCCAGATAAAGAAAGCCGCAAGTTTGATGCAGCTGGTAAGAGAGTCGCAGCACAAGCTGCAAACCAGTGGCGCATCGCGAACTCCCAGGCACTACTTGCGCGCTATGACAGAGCCCACTGGGACGAGATGCAACATCTCATTGAACATCTGCCCAAAGACTTCCAAAATAGGGCAAAACAAGTGGTTGAGGAGGGACAGGCCATCTCCAACAACCAGATCCGCTCCTCCATGGACGCTGCAGATACAGCTGCACGGACAATTAATACATCTGTAACTATCAGAAGGCATGCATGGCTCCGAACGTCTGGATTTAAACCAGAGATTCAACAAGCAGTTCTCAATATGCCTTTTAATGAAAAAGAACTGTTCGGTCCAGAAGTGGACACAGCGATTGAGAAACTCAAAAAAGATACGGACACTGCCAAAGCCATGGGCGCACTCTACTCCCCGCAGAGCAGAGGGAATTACAGCTCATTCCGTAAAACGCCCTTTCGAGGGGGGTTTCGGGGTCAAAGCACACAAGCCAGCACCTCACAAGCCACACCGTCCAGTTACCAAGGACAGTATAGAGGAGGTTTTCGGGGACAATATAGAGGAGGGCAATTCCCTAGAAATAGAGGAAGATTCCAAAGCCCCAAAACCCCTACTACTAAACAGTGACTCACATGTCACTCACCCCCTCCACACAACACCAGTGGGGGGACGAATAGGTCATTATTACAGAGCATGGGAGAAAATCACTACAGACACTTGGGTTCTAGCAATTATCCAACATGGTTACTGCATAGAATTTCTACAGTTCCCTCCAAACATACCACCAAAAGCACAAAATTTAACAACACACCATTCCAATCTCCTAGAGATAGAAGTGCAGGCACTATTGCAAAAGAATGCAATCGAATTAGTGCCAAACACACAAATAAACACAGGAGTTTACTCACTGTACTTTCTGATACCAAAGAAGGACAAAACACTGAGACCAATCCTAGACCTCAGAGTAGTCAACAAATCAGACCACTTCCACATGGTCACACTACAAGAAGTATTGCCATTGCTAAAGCTGCACGACTACATGGCAACTTTAGACCTCAAGGATGCTTATTTCCATATACCAATACACCCATCGCACAGGAAATACCTAAGGTTTGTATTCAAAGGAATACATTACCAATTCAAGGTACTGCCTTTCGGATTAACAACCGCACCAAGAGTCTTTACCAAATGTCTAGCGGTAGTCGCTGCACACATCAGAAGGCAGCAAATACATGTGTTCCCATATCTAGACGACTGGCTAATCAAGGCCCATTCGTTAATAGAGTGCTCAAATCACACAAATCATATCATACAAACCCTCTTCAAACTAGGGTTCACCGTCAATTTCACAAAATCTAAAATTCTGCCACGCAAGGTACAACAATACCTGGGAGCCATAATAGACACATCAAAAGGAGTAGCCACTCCAAGTCCACAAAGAATTCAAAATTTCAACACCATCATACAACGCATGTATCCAACACAAAAGATACAAGCAAAGATGGTATTACAACTCCTAGGCATGATGTCATCATGCATAGCCATTGTCCCAAACGCAAGACTGCACATGAGGCCCTTACAACAATGCCTAGCATCACAGTGGTCTCAAGCACAGGGTCACCTTCTAGATCTGGTGTTAATAGACCGCCAAACTTACCTCTCGCTTCTGTGGTGGAACAACATAAATTTAAACAAGGGGCGGCCTTTCCAAGACCCAGTGCCACAATACGTAATAACAACAGATGCTTCCATGACAGGGTGGGGAGCACACCTCGATCAACACAGCATACAAGGACAATGGAACGTACATCAAACAAAACTGCATATCAATCACCTAGAACTTCTTGCAGTTTTTCAAGCACTAAAAGCTTTCCAACCAATAATAGTTCACAAATACATTCTCGTCAAAACAGACAACATGACAACAATGTATTATCTAAACAAGCAGGGAGGGACGCACTCCACGCAGTTAAGCCTGTTAGCACAAAAAATTTGGCATTGGGCAATTCACAACCAAATTCGCCTAATTGCACAGTTTATACCAGGGATACAAAATCAACTCGCAGACAATCTCTCTCGAGATCACCAACAGGTCCACGAATGGGAAATTCACCCCCAAATACTGAACACTTATTTCAAACTCTGGGGAACACCTCAGATAGACTTGTTTGCGACAAGGGAAAACGCAAAATGCCAAAACTTCGCATCCAGATACCCACACAAACAATCCCAAGGCAATGCCCTATGGATGAACTGGTCAGGGATATTTGCTTACGCTTTTCCTCCTCTCCCTCTCCTTCCTTACCTGGTAAACAAACTCAGTCAAAGCAAACTCAAACTCATATTGATAGCACCAACTTGGGCAAGGCAACCCTGGTACACAACGCTGCTAGACCTATCAGTGGTACCCTGCATCAAATTGCCCAACAGGCCAGATCTGTTGACACAGCACAACCAAAAGATCAGACACCCAGATCCAGCATCGCTGAATCTAGCAATCTGGCTCCTGAAATCCTAGAATTCGGGCACTTACAACTTACCCAAGAATGTATGGAAGTCATAAAACAAGCAAGAAGGCCATCCACCAGGCACTGCTATGCAAGTAAATGGACGAGGTTTGTTTGCTACTGCCATATTAATCAAATACAACCATTACACACAACTCCAGAACATGTAGTGGGTTACTTGCTTCACTTACAAAAATCTAACCTAGCTTTCTCTTCCATTAAGATTCACCTTGCAGCAATATCTGCATACCTGCAGACTACCTATTCAACTTCCCTATATAAAATACCACTCATTAAAGCATTCATGGAGGGCCTTAGGAGAATTATACCACCAAGAACACTACCTGTTCCTTCATGGAACCTAAATGTTGTCCTAACTAGACTTATGGGTCCACCTTTTGAACCCATGCACTCCTGCGACATACAGTTCCTAACCTGGAAGGTGGCATTTCTCATCGCCATTACTTCCCTGAGAAGAGTAAGCGAGATTCAGGCGTTTACTATACAGGAACCTTTTATACAACTACACAAAAATAAAGTCGTCCTAAGGACCAATCCTAAATTTTTGCCAAAAGTTATTTCACCGTTCCATCTAAATCAAACAGTGGAACTTCCGGTGTTCTTTCCACAGCCAGATACCGTAGCTGAAAGGGCACTACATACATTAGATGTCAAAAGAGCATTAATGTATTACATTGACAGAACAAAGAACATCAGAAAGACTAAACAACTCTTTATTGCATTTCAAAAACCTCATGCAGGAAACCCAATTTCAAAACAAGGTATAGCCAGATGGATAGTTAAATGCATCCAAATCTGCTACCTTAAAGCTAAACGACAGCTGCCCATTACACCAAGGGCACACTCAACCAGAAAGAAAGGTGCTACCATGGCCTTTCTAGGAAACATCCCAATGCAAGAAATATGTAAGGCAGCCACATGGTCTACGCCTCACACATTCACCAAGCACTACTGTGTAGACGTGTTATCCGCACAACAAGCCACAGTAGGTCAAGCTGTATTAAGGACATTATTTCAGACTACTTCCACTCCTACAGGCTGATCCACCGCTTTTGGGGAAATAACTGCTTACTAGTCTATTGCAGAACATGCGTATCTACAGCGACAGATGCCATCGAACTGAAAATGTCACTTACCCAGTGTACATCTGTTCGTGGCATCAGTCGCAGTAGATTCGCATGTGCCCACCCGCCTCCCCGGGAGCCTGTAGCAGTTTGGAAGTTACCTTCAATTATTTATATATGTATCATCTCAACCTTAAATAAGTGCATACTTAGTCACTCCATTGCATGGGCACTATTACTACAATTCAACTCCTACCTCACCCTCTGCGGGGAAAAACAATCGAAGATGGAGTCGACGCCCATGCGCAATGGAGACAAAAGGAGGAGTCACTCGGTCCCGTGACTCGAAAGACTTCTTCGAAGAAAAACAACTTGTAACACTCCGGCCCAACACCAGATGGCGAGCTATTGCAGAACATGCGAATCTACTGCGACTGATGCCACGAACAGATGTACACTGGGTAAGTGACATTTTCATTTAGTGACACAAGGCAAAAATATCTTAGAGGCAATAGAAGGTAAGCATTATACACAATATATACACTAGTAACCAAAATCAGGTAAGTCATAGAATAGTGCAAACAGTAGAAAATACAAGACTGCAATGGGCAACAAAAACCATATACTAAAATAGTGGAATGCGAATCATGAATTCCCCCATAGGCAAGTGTAGTGTGTAGAGGGGCGCTGGGAGTGTAAGAAACCACCAAAGGTAAGTAAAGTACCCCACCCCAGAGCCCAGGAAAGCAGGAGTAAAGTACAGAAAGTTTCCTCAGGACACATTACAGGTCGTGATAAGAGATTTTGCAAGAACCAAGCAAGATTGCAATCAACAAATAATGGATTCCTTGACCTGAAGACCCGTGGAGGGCGGAGACCAAGTCCAGAAGTCGAAGAAGAGTCGAGGAAGGACAGGAGCCCCTGCTAACCTCTGGTAAGAAGAACAGTACAGAAGAGCACCAGAGATGATAACTGCAGGTTCCTGCTTGGTACAGGCGATGTCCCACGTGGAGTTGTTGGATGCAGGCTTTTTGCGTCGCTGGATTCCGCCAACAAGCCTTGGTTCAAGCAAGTACACGGTTTGCGTTAAAATGAGGTGCCTGGCCCCAGGAGGGACCTGGGGGTCTCAGCTCAGACTGAGGAGACAGAGGGGGCTCTCAGCACTTCAGAGAGCCCTCAGAAGACCAGGCAGCACCCACACGAGTCCCAGAACACGGGGACAAAGAAGATGCAAAGTGCAGTTGTCGCAGCACTACAAAGGAAGGTCCCACGCCGCCGGAGAACAACTCAGCGAGTTGTGACGTCGCAGGATGGAGTGCTGGGGACCTGGGCTACACTGTTCATGAAGGATTGTTGGAAGAAGTGCACAGAAGCCCACGGAGCTGCAGAAGACGTGGAGCACAGGGCTACTGTCGCAGCACGGGGAGGCAAGCTCTCACCGTCACCAAATTTGGATAGCTGGACCTTTGGACAGTCTGGGTCATGTCAGTCCACCTCCTGTGTTCCAGGGAGCACGCTCGTCATCAGGAAAGGAGTCTCAGAGTACCGGACGTCGAAGCAGAAGCAGGGAAGTGACTCCGTCACTCCACGTGAGATTCCTTCGGTTCTTCTGGTGCAGGATGAAGACAGGCAGTCCTTAGAGAGTGCACACCTTGGAAACTGTTGGAAATGCTGGCTGTAGCTGAAGTTGCAGGTCACAGGAGTCATCCTGGATACTTTGTTGGAGTTACAGCGGTTCCTGGAGCAGTCTGCGGTTGATCCGACGGTCAGAAGTTGAAGCAGAGGATGCAGAGGAGCGTTGGAGGAGTCTTGCAAGCTGAGTCTGAGGAAACACCCAGAAGAGAGACCCTAAATAGCCCTGAGAGGGGGATTGGCTACCTACTCAGGTAAGCGCCCATCAGGAGGGGTCTCTGACGTCACCTGCTGACACTGGCCACTCAGAGGTCTCTAGAGTGTCCCCACACCTTGGAATCTAAGATGGCTAACGTCAGGGACACTCTGGAGGAGCTCTGGGCACCACTCCTGGGGTGGTGATGGACAAGGGAGTGGTCACACCCCTTTCCATTGTCCAGTTTCGCACCAGAGCAGGGACTGGGGGACCCTGAACTGGTGTAGACTGGTTTATGCACGGAGGGCACCAAATGTGACATTCAAAGCATACCAGTGGTTTGGGGGGGCTACCCCTCCCAAGCTATATAACACTTGTTTCCAAAGGGAGAGGGTATTACCCCCCTCTCCCAAAGGAAATCCTTTGTTCAGCCTTCCTGAGCTTCATCAGATTAAGCAGCAGGAGGGTAGACACCTGTCTGAGGGGTGGCAGCAGCTTGGGCTGCCCGGAAAACCCTGTAAGACTGGTGTTAGCAATGCTTGGGGTCCTCTGAGGAGCCCCCAGAGTGCATGGAATCATACTTCCAATACTGGCAACAGTACTGGGGTATGATTCCAACATGTTTGATACCAAACATGCCCAGGTTCAAAGTTACCATTATGAAGCTGGACTTAGGTAGTGACTTATGTCCAGTACACGCAGCTCAAGATGAGGGAAGATCCACGAGGCCGGTCGTCGTTGCAGCAGTTGCCCGCGGATGCAGGGGAGCGACTCCTTCACTTCAAGGGAGATTCCTTCTTCCTTCTCGTGCAGACTGTAGACTTGCCACCCTCAAAGGATGCGCAGCCGGGGAAATTTGCAGAAGCTGAAAGAAGCCATGGAAACAATGCTGTAAGCATAGACTTCGTCGTGGATGTAGATTGTCAGTTCCTGGAGGGTCCAGTCGCGGTTCCAGTGGCTAGAAGTTGAAGTAAAGGTTGCAGAGGAGTCCTGCTGGAATCATGCAAGCCAGATTGGTCACCTAGCCAGGTGACCACCTATCAGGAGGGGGCTCTGACGTTACCTGCCTGACCTGGCCACTCAGATGCTTCCACGGGTCCCTGTCCACCTTGGATTCAAGATGGCAGAACCCAGGGACCCGGTGGAGGAGCTCTGGGCACCACCCCTGTGGTGGTGATGGATAGGGGAGTGGTAACTCCCCTTTCCATTGTCCAGTTTTGCACCAGAGCAGGGACTGGAGGTCCCTAAACAGGTGTAGACTGGTTTATGCACAGAGGGCATCAAATGTGCCCATCAAAGCATACTAGTGGCTTAGGGAGGCTACCCCTTCCAAGCCATGTAACACCTATTTTCAAAGGGAAAAGAAATCCTTTGTTCTGCCTTCCTGAGGTTGAGCTGCTCAAGCAGCAGGAGGGCAGAAACCGGTCTGAAAGGTGGCAGCAGCTTGGACTGCCCGGAAAACCCCAGAAGGCTGGTAGGAGCAATGCTGGGGGTCCTCTAAGGAGCCCCCAGAGTGCCTGGAATCATACTTCCAATACTGGCAACAGTATTGGGGTATGATTCCAACATGTTTGATACCAAACATGCCTAGGTTCAGAGTTACCATTATGTAGCTGGACATAGATAGTGACCTATGTTCAGTACATGCATAAAATGCCGTCCCCACACGAACGAGGTCCAGGAAAATGGGAGTGGAGCTTGTGAGGGCACCTCTGCTAGTGCAGGGGTGTCCTCACACATAGGTACTTGCACCCTGCCCTCTGGGCTAGGAGGGCCTACCATAGGGGTGACTTACAGTGACCTGGTGCAGTGACCTGTAGTGAAAAGGGTGCAAGCTCCTTTTCACGCAGGCCTGCAGACACATTTTGCATGGGCTCCCATGGGTGGCATAATACATACTGCAGCCCATGGGGATCCCTTGGCACCCCAATGCCCTGGGTACCTAGGTAACATACACTAGGGACTTACATGGGGGAACTACTATGCCAAATGTTGGGTGTAAATGGTTCAAGTAACTAAGATTAAAGGGAAAAAGCATAATCACTGGGTTCTTGGTTAGAAGGATCCCAGTGAACACAGTGAAACATACTGACAAAAGGCAGAAAATGGGGGTAACCGTGCCAGGAGGGCACTTCCCTACACACCGGCACTGCTCCTACTGAGGACACTAATTTAATTTTTAGCCTCTAATTTCAAATTTCTTGCCATTTACAGTATCTTTAAAATATGTTCAATTATACATTTAGCCACTTTATACACACTTTATTAATCTGTTAATATTATTTAATTATCTAAGCAGTTGCGTCCCCCCTGAGGTGGCTACGCAGACCCGCAGGAGTCCCGGGACCAAGGGAAACACTGCCCCAACGTTCGTGGGATATATGTATAGGTCGGTAATTGCCAGTCGCTTGGCCTCTTGCCGCTTTATGTCTTCAAGTTCCTATGGCAGCTAAGGCCGTTTTTGTGTTCTTGTGCGGCGTACGGGTGTGAGATCTTGCCTAGCAGGTACAGTAGGTAGCCGGAGGGCGCAGAGTATCCCTCTAGGGTAGGATGCTTCAGAATGAATTCTGAACCTGCTTCTTGGGATGCTGCCTTACCATTCAGAACCTGTCTACAGCTAGGCTACCAGGGATGGGCTGCTCTAGGATTTGGAGGAAAAGAAAATGAGAGGTGGTTAAGGTAACAGTCAGTGAACCAGAGACCAGAGAACCTACTGGGCGACTACCAACTCCTTAAAGGCACTACCTCAGTAGTTCTGCCAGGTGGGCGGGAAAGAAGCACAGTACTTACTGGACCACGACCAGCACCTTGAAGGCACTGCACCAATAATCTTGCTAGGAGGGCACCAAAGACAAACAATGCTTCGGTACGGTTAGAGGGAGATATAAGCTTTAATACTCATACGCTTTCCTGTTGGGTATCAGCTGTGGGAGATCGTAGATGTGAGATAAGAGGTCAGGAGACATGTCCGGCCGGCTCAAGAGCAACAACCTGGGGTGGCGCGGTGAGCAAAAGAACAATGGATTTAACCCAGATCTGAGACAGGGAGTGAGTGTTTGAAAAGTTTCAGCACTGAGTCCAACATCCTTTTGTGCTGCAACAAACATTACTGCCATGAAAAGTGTGTTGAATGTGTGGAGCGTCCATCATGGTGAAGAGTTGTGGTCAAGGCTTGAGGCGGATGAGGTGGACCAGAGAAGGAATACTGCACTCTCTGATTCACTGACTGACCTCTGATTGCAGCTGATGGGGAATAAGGTTACCTCCTGAATCAAGCTAGTACATGTTTTAAGCGGCAGAGTATACATTTGACTACAGAGAAGTAGCTGTAAGGGGTTGGATAGGGTGAGCATTAGTTACAGAGTTAGGAACAGTGAAGCGGAGTAGAAAGATATGGTGAACAGAAAGGACAGAATTTGTAATTAGGAATGCCTGTGTTGGGCACCAAATACCAAGAATGTTTGGCGGTGAATGTCAACTACACTTAAGATGCAGGTCACAGCTGCTTAGCAACAAACCGGTCCCTCGCACACAAAAATCGAAGGATGGAAGGCACAGTCGATTCCTAAAAATCAATCTTTTTGTAATAATTAAAGCGTGTGCAGAAAGGGCATTTTTTTGATTTTGTGAAGATAATGCTCAGCAGAGATGTGACTCAGAGGATGGAGAAGGAAGATGCCAAGCACAGCTCTCCCCCCCAAAAAAGTGCAGCTACCTCTTAGCAGAGCCTTTGTGCCCCCTCAAGACCCTGCTTCAAAGGGGCGACTAAGGACCAGATCACCAGAGCAGCTTGAAGAAGCCACAACTCGCCAACGCCCCTCAGCTTTACACAGACCAAGGGATTACAGAAGCACCAGGGGCACTAAATCCATAAAATAAATCCTCTCAGAATCTCAGCAAGACGAAGGAAGAAATAACATGTGGCCTTGTTGGAAACTGGGCTGTTAGTTGTGTGGCCATAAGAAGTAACATCCGTAATTGAATTGTCCTCAGTGGGAACCAAACACCTCATTACAGCACTTAACTCTCACAGGGTAGCGAGGCGGAGCAGTTCAAGGCCCACTCATGGGAGGTGATGTGGGCCAGTAACTACCAATTCCTGGCACGCAATAAGAACACTCCATAAGTGATTGTACAGTCAGTTCTTTGTGTTTAGAAAAAGGAGAAGTACATTTATTACACGCGCTACTAAATATTACGCAGTAACTTACAAATATACCTTGGCTGATACAACATCCCATAGCTGACGTTGTGTAAAAACTGGTGACCCCTAGAGGGGAATCCAACATATCAAGTGAGCTTCAACAGTCATTGTGTAATAACTACATTACTTTGACAAGAGTCACTCATTATTGCAGTAATGATTAATCAATATAACGTGTGTGATCATCATGAAAATCAAATAAAACATTTATCAGGAACAAACTTTGTGTTGGTGCATTCCTTCAGTATTTAGCATTGCTGTAATGGTCAACCCCCAGAAGGCATAACATTGAAACAGCATTGTAAAAAAGCATGGCATTGCAACCATACACTCAGTAGCTGGAAGGCGTAACCACATGAACTGTGCACATTACAGTTTTAGGGGTACCAGGCTTGTTGAAGTGTTACTATGCACAAGGCCCCTAGAGGCAAAGCCCTCCCAGCTGTAGAGCAAAAGCTCCAGCCATGCAGGAGTAAACATTGCATCTAAAGCAGGAAAGTTGACGACTTTGGGATCCACCTCCAACTTAGGGTGAGGCCCTGGAAGATGTCCCGAAAAGGAAGGTCTCGCTGTGCTGAACAATTTGGTAGTGGTTCCATCGTCCTCGGACCACCACAGGCTAAGATATGGGTGAAAATGCAAGTAAAATAAAAGGGAGGATGGCATGAGAGTTGACGTTTTTGGGACCAGCTCAGCAATGGGCGCCTACGCACTACCTAACTTGCTTTTTCCCGCGACTGGCTGCTTTTACTCCATTAAAGGTTAACTGATCTGCCTACGCTTAACTTTTGAACTCATCAGAAGACCGATCACTGCAACACCTGGCCTTGAGAAAGCCCGAGGCCTGCACGTCAAGAGAGGGACGAAACACCTGTTGGCTGTTTTAGCTGTTCCGTTGTCTCATCACTTATCATTACACTTTAAACCCTATCTTGAGAAGAATAAACATTACTTTAGATCAGAACTTTGTCTTCTGAACGAACTAAAATTGGAATAAGAGTTGTTTATTTAACTAATCAGCTCTGTTCCCTAAACAAAAGGTCCTGCAAAGCATTATGGGGCGTGTCTAGGAAAAGCAATGAATTTTATATAGTATTGGCTCTCTCGCTGAGACGGGAGAGCTGAGCAGCTTTTTCGTTTGTTTCATTCATATTTTTCAGAGTTTCATAGGGGTGCTTGGTCCCTCCCCAGAACCCCCTCATGCCTTTCTTGGGGGCAGCTCAGGGAGTCCACCCCCTGGCTGCCCCTGCCAGCTCCCCACACGGGCAGCACCTCCTTTGCTGTCCACGAGAGCAGGCAGGTCTCCTCCCTGCCCACTCCTGCGTACAGGGATCAATCTGTGTGCAGTGGCCACCCGCTCCGACCCCTAAGCCTCACAATGGGCATGGGGACTGGGGACTGGGGCAGGCCAACCGGTGATGGGGGTGGTGTGGGGGGGGAATGGGGGGTTGAGGGCATGCAATGTTGCTCTCCCTGAACTCCTGGGAATAGGTCCCCGGTTCCCCTTTTAAACAAGAACACCCAGGGGAGAGGGTCCCTGGGTCATGAGAGTCCGGGCAGGGGGCCCTCGCATGCTCACTTCCCTGCCCCTGTTTAACCTCCTCAGTCCTGTGCTGGCCCACTCCGGGGGTAAGAAGTGAAATGGAAGCGGAGTCTCACGTGCTTAATTCCAGAGCAAAACGTAGCTAAACTTTAAAATGCCATAACTCTGGCCCTGGTGGGCTGAGTTTGACAATCTAGGTGGCATTTTAATCCTTATGGCAAGCGCCATCCACCAGGAGCAACCCTTCTCACCTCTCAAGGGGTTTAATCCTCAAAATGCTGGCTTTCCTGGTCTGCTTCACCAGTTCTCCTTTGGTGCATACGTGTTCACATGTAACCAGCCAAGTGCCTTTTGCCCTTGCTGTGTCGCAGCAGCCTTATCTTAAAAGGCAGACATTGGCGGTAAACATGCACAGTGCGTTTGCCATGTGATTACCGTGGGTGAACCACTGATAGTGAGACTCACCCACAGTAAAAAATCCAAACATTGGTTGATCAGAAAAGCAAAAAATCCAGGCATTCTGCAGGTACAGAATCCAGTGCATCAGGCGTCCTCCACAAACTTCACACATCCCAAAAACACAAGCCCCAAACAAGTTCAGCACAAGGTGCATTGTGAGGCCCTTTCTCAATATTATATACATCCCAACGTGGCACCAATCACCCCCCACCCATCACCGTTTACCCCCCACCCCCAGCACCACCACTACTTTTCAACACCAGACAGATATCAGAGTATGGTCCCCAGAGCCCTCACCTAACACACTCACCTAACACACTCACACACCAATACAGAGGGCAAAAGACACAAGAACATCCCTCAAGATCCCCAACATCTCTCATCCACGGGCAGATGTCGGGGTTAAACAGAAGACAGCCAAAGCAGAAGAAAAACATCCATTGATTTCAGCAGAGAAATACCTGTACCACCCACCATCACAACGCACCTGATGCACTGGGAAGTAGGAGATGTATTCGGCTGGATCTGGTGACCTGGACGCGTTGGCTATTTCCATACAACACGCCAGGGCCTGCCACGGTTCATCGACCTTCATCCACCACCGTCGGCCCTGGAGGAGAAAGAACCAGAGCACCTTTCAGACTAACTTCTTTATGCTTGAACATGTTGATCCATTATGTGAACTTTGTGCTTTAGAATATGCTTTTGAAGAGTAGAATTTGAAAGAAAGAGCTAGGCTGTACATTAATGCAAACATTACGTAACCAGGGGTACCTGCGTAGATCTCTGTGGATGATATTGGCAAATTGAGACGCAAAGAAAAGACAAACCCTGCACATAAAATCCTTAAAAATCTTTTCTTTAGAAAGGGAAGTCGATCCCCTTTAGAACCGTCTGAGAAGGGTTTAAAAAGTGGAGGACAAACCACACTCAAGCTGAGCTGAATCACCAGCAGGTCAGGGCAGGGCTTCCCAATGCTCTGCTCCATTTCATCTTTTCCTCTGATCCTGAAGTTTTAAAAGAGAGGTGTCTTTGGGGAAGATCCATTTTCCAGTTTTTCCCAGGTCTTTGGGGTATGCTCCTTTGCGGTTTGGAAGCTCCTCGTAATGGCTGTAATCCTCAGATATGTAGCGCCGTGAAAGCTTGCATTACTCAATCTGTGGAAGTTATTCGCCAGCATCATCCACAGAGCTCTAAACAGAAGCCCCTGGTTATGGGCACTGCAGGGGCAACACACCTGCTTTCTGCGTTGCACGGTTAAGGCAACCCCTGTTTGTTCTGAATCAATCTCTACTTCCAAAGCTTCTTGTCCTCAAGTCTCCAATCTTAATAAACACTCAGTATTATACGATGCTTTCTTGCCTCGCACTGGCAGGGTGTTTGGAAGCAAAGGGAAGGCTCAACAATTCATTCTTCTCAAAGCTTGCATGCCGTATTCTGCCCTCCTAATACACTTTGGTATTCTGTCTCTATTCAAATACCTGCAGCTTCACAGCCCTCTACTTCGATTTCAACCAAGTCTAATTTATACCAAACTGTTCCAGTGGAGCAAACGCTCCCCCTTCTGCTCGCACATTCTCAACATCTTCCTGTTTATGGTTTGTCTTCACTTCTTGAAGACTCTTTGCTTTTGCTTATTGCTTAAGTAGACTCTGACTTAACCCTTGCGATCCTTTTTCTAGAACATACTCAGTCTTGATACTAGCGCTCATTCCTTGCACGGATTCCCCTGTGCTTGGGTATTCATTTCATGGATAGGGCTGCTCTTGATTCCCATGCACACTGCTTGTACAACCTCTGGCTTGACCCTCAGTTTATTTCCTGTACGCACTGCCCTGACTCCAGTGTTCTCGGTCACATCCTGCCTGCAACAAGCCCTCTTCACTAGCTGTCGATGGAAGCAGAGTACACAACTCTAATCCCTGTCTCGCACATGCAACCGTGCATGGAGGGAGACCTGAACATCTCTACTGTCCTACACACGAGAACAGAGCAGCCTTCAAAAGTAAGCCTTTTTGAACCGTCTCTCTTTTATCCAGAAGAAATCAATAGTTCAAAGGAAGCTCCCTGCACTCTCAAGGCTCAGCCATGGGAAACGCATTACCTCTTCCTCTTGTGCAGGTTTCAGGAAGTAGTGGAAAAGGACAAGTTACTTACCTTCGGTAACGCCTTATCTGGTAGAGACAATTGTCTAGTTGCAGATTCCGTACCAATGAGTTTCCCCAGGTGTCAGTCTTGATCTGGAGATTTTTCTCACGCAGTACCCCTGTGCGCCATTAGGTGACATTGATCGGCTCCACATCACTCATCAGCGCCGCCCGCACCGCATATTATTTTGTGGGGTCCTATATAGTCGCCACCCAGTGCGCTGACGTCAGTTTCTTTTCACGAATTTCCAAGCCAGAAGAGCAGAGCCATGAAGAACACTGACCACTGGTGCGTCAAAACTAAGGCCCTGAAAGGGGAGTCCCTGTCCCTAGAAATCAGTTTGCAAATAGGGGAGAATGAGTGGGTGTAGGAAGCTGGCCTGGTGTGTGGTGGGTACCCAGGGTACTTACACCTTATACCAGGTCCAGGTATCCCCTCTTAGTGTAGTGTAGGCAGTGTTTAGAAGGCAGGCTCCCCAAAGGTAGGTAGCTGTGGATGAGCAACCAAGGCTTATCTAGGAGACATGCAAAGCTCATGCAAACCCACTGTAGTCACACAGTACTCACACACATGAAAGAAACTACTCAGTGTTACAAAAATAAAGGAACTCTATTTTTGGTCACACAATACCACACGGTACTAGAAGGGCAACCCTCCAATAGGAGGTAAGTAATACACTAATTATATACACTAGTTAACAGTAATAGGCATAGAAAAGGAATGAAAACAGTGCAAATGCAGTTAGACAATAGTGACCCTAGGGGGAGCCAAAACCATGTACTAAAAAAGATGGAATGCGAACACAGGACCTCCACCTAAGTATGTGGAATATGTAGAGGTGAGCTGGAGGAACTACAAAACCACAGAGGTAAGTAACACAGTACCCCAGCGACCAGGAGTGCAGGAGTAAATCACTGGATATTCCCCAAACCACTCGAAAGGAGGAAAATAACACACTCAGCCAAGACTGCAGGAACCCAGCAGTGGTTCATGGAGAGGAAGACCTGTAGACAGAGGGGACCAAGTCCAAAAGTGTCAGTGGAGTCCAGGAGTAGGAACTACTACCCACCCAGTTGTACTTGCAGGAGTTGGTCAACGGTGATAAGAAGAGAGCCGGAGAAGAGTTCCTGAGGGATGCAGATGAAGTCCCTCGCTGGAAGGAGAACTGCATCGAGTGTTGGTGCAGGAATTCCACCAACAAGCCTTGGCAAAGGCAAATATTGCGGTTTCTGGAAAGTGGTGCTGCCAGGGACCAGCAAGGCCCAGGAGGACTCAACCCAGGAGGGGCAGTCGGGGGGAACCCTCAGCGACACAGAGAGCCCACAGGAGCAAAGGCAGCACCCTCAGGACGGGGACAGAGAAGTTGCAGAAGGAGCCCATACAGCACAAAGAAGAAGGTCCCACACCACAGGAGAACCACGCAGGGGACTGTGCGTCACAAGAAGGAGTGCTAAGGACTGGAGCTGCACATAGCCTGAAGTTCCCTTCAAGGAGATGGCAGCAGCAAGTGACACAGTGTACAGGGGTACTGCCCTGCGTGGGAAGGCAAGAGCTTACCTCTACCAAAGTTAGACAGCTGGCAGAGAAAACCAACAGGACTACTCCGGACCACCACCCGTGATGCAGGATTCACGCAACTCAGGATGAGAGGAGATCCACGCAGCCGGTCGTCGTTGCAGTTAGTGCCTGCGGATGCAGGAGTGTGGCTCCTTCACTTCAAGGGAGATTGCTTCTTCCTTCTAATGCAGACTGAAGACTGAAGACTTGCCACTCTCAGAGGATACACATCCGGGGAAATGTTGCAGAAGCTGGAAGTAGCCGTGGAAACAATGTTGCAGGAATGAGTCTTCTTCGTGGACACAGACTATCTGTTCCTGGAGGGTCCAGTCGGGGTTCCAGTGGCTAGAAGTCGAAGTAAGGTTGCAGAGGAGTCCTGCTGGAATCTTGCAAGCCGAATCTGAGGACCCACCCAATAGGGAGACCCTAAATAGCCCTGAAAGGGAGATTGGTCACCTACCCAGGTGAGCACCTATCAGGAGGGGGCTCTGACGTCACATGCCTGCCCTGGCCACTCAGATCCTCCGAGTGGTCTCTGCCAACCTTGGATTCAAGATAGCAGAACCCAGGGACCCTCCGGAGGAGCTCTGGCCACCACCCCTGGGGTGGGGATGGACAGGGGAGTGGTCACTCCCCTTTCCATTGTCCAGTTTTGGATTTTTGCACCAGAGCAGGGACTGGGGTCTCAGAACCGCTGCGGACCTGTTTATGCACGGACAGCACCAAATATGCCATTCCAAGCATACCAGTGGCTTTGGAAGGATACCTCTCCCAACCCAGTCACACCTATTTCCAAAGGGAGAGGGTGTAAACTCCCTCTCCAAAAATAAAATCCTTTGTTCTGCCTTCCTGAGCTTGATCAGATCAAGCAGCAGGAGGGTAGAAACCTTTCTGAGGGGTGGCAGCAGCTTGGGCTGCCCAGAAAACCCCAGAATACTGGTGGTAGCAATGCTGGCGTCCTCTAAGAAGCCCACAGAGTGCATGGGATCATACTTCCAATACTTGCAACAGTATTGGAGTATAGTTCCGACATGTTTGATACCAAGCATGCCTAGATTTGGAGTTACCATTTTGTAGCTGGACATAGGAAGCGACCTATGTCCATTACACGCATAAAATGGCGTCCCCGCACTCAAGTCCAGGAATATAGAACTGGAGTTCGTGGGGGCACCTCGGCTAGTGTAGGGGTGCCCTCACACACAGGTACATGCACCCTGCCCTCTGGGCTAGGAGGGCCTGCCACAGAGGTGACTTGCAGTGACCTGTAGTGATAAGGGTGCATGTACCCTTTCACGCAGACTGCAATGGCAGGTCTGCAGAACATTTTGTATGAGCTCCCCATGGCTGGCATGATGCATGCTGCAGCCCCTGGGGATCCTCTGGCACGCCAATGCCCTGGGTACCATATACCAGGGAATTACATGGGGGACCAGTGTGCCAAATGTGGGGAGAAAAAGGTACAGTTAACAAGTTTTAAGGGAGAGAGCATAACCACTGGGGTCCTGGTTAGCAGGATCCCTGTGGGCACAGTCAAGCACAAGGACAACAGGCAGAAAAAGGGGGTAACCATGCCAAGAAAGAGGGTACTTTCCTACAGGTGGAGTAGAGTCAAGTGGCACAGAGTGATACAGAGTAGAGCGGTGAGTACACTAGTACAGAGTAGAAAAGATTGGCGTAGAGTGCAGGATGTAGAGCAGCGTAGCACAGTGGCACTGAGTTCAGTTGCAGAGTGCAGTGGCATAGCGCTTAGTCGCACAAAAGGCAATGGTGCAGGAGTTGGCATACAGTGCAGTGGCGCAGAGTGCACTGCTTTTGAGTAAAGTGGTGCTGAGTGCACTGGTTTAGAGTAGAGCAGCGCAGAGCAGATTCTTTCAGAGTAGAATGCAGTGTCAGTGGTATAGTGCAGTGGCAGACAGTGCACTGTCAAACAGTGCAGTAGAGTGGTGCAGAGTAAAGTGCAGTGGTTTAAAGCAGAATGGCACAGAGTGGAGCAGAGTAGCGTAGAATGCAGTGGCACAGAGAAGATTGACTCAGAGTAGAATGAAGTGGCGTGGAGACTGTGTAGAGCGGAGTGGTGCAGGTTAGAGTGTAGTGGCACAGAGTTGCAGTGTACAGCGCAGTGGTGCAGAGTAGATCACAGAAAGGTGCAGAGTAGAAAGGCGCAGAGTAAAGTGGCACAGAGTGCAGTGTTACTGAGTGCAGTGGTGCGCAGCAGATTAGAGTGGCACAGACTGTAGTGGTGCAATGATGTAGATTGTAGTGGTGTAGAGTGCACTAGCGTAGGGTGGAGTAGAATAGTGGTGCAGAGTGGCGCAGTGGCACAGAGCAGAGTGGTGCTGAGTGGAGTGACGTATAGTTCAGTGGTGGAGACAGCAGTGTTTCAGAGTAGAGTGTAGTAGAATACAGTGGTGGAGAGTGCAGTGGAGTAGAGTGGGACAGAGTAAAGTGACGCAGAGTGCAATGGTGTTGGGAAGAGTGGCACAGAGTACCGTGAAGTTAAAGTAGTGTGATTGGTTTTGAGTAAAGTGGTGTGGAGTGCAGTGGCACAGAGTGTAGTGGCATAAAATAGAGCAGTGTGGAGTTGCATATAGTAGAATGCAGTGGCATAGAATGGAGTGGCACAGGGTAGACTGTAGTAGCGTAGAGTTGAGTGGCGCAGAGTGGAACAGAGTGGCATTTAGTGCAGTGGCGTACAATATATTGTTTCAGAGCAGAGTGCAGTAACAAAGTGCAGTGTCGTAGAGTACAGCGGTGAAGAGTAAGATGGCATAGAGTGGAGTGGCACACAGTGCAGAGTAGAGTGCAGTGGCATTGAGTGGAGTGGTGCAAATAAGAGTAGCGGAGAGTTCAGTGGTGGAGAGGGCAATGTTGCAGAGTAGAGTGGCATAGAGTGGAGAGGTGCAGAGTAGAATAGTGTTGTGCAGGGTACAGTGAAGTAGAATAAAGTGTAGTGGCATAGAATGCATTGGCACAGTAGA
The DNA here is from genome assembly GCF_031143425.1 of Pleurodeles waltl. NCBI lineage: Eukaryota > Metazoa > Chordata > Amphibia > Caudata > Salamandridae > Pleurodeles > Pleurodeles waltl. Next base: position 26,610,592 of record NC_090451.1, on the reverse strand, counting down.
GTGGTGCAGTGGTGTAGAGTGGCAGAGAGTGTAGTGTTGCAGAGTAGACTGTTGAGTCCAGTGGTGTATAGCAGAGTGGTAGAGTGTCCATTGGTGTGGAGTGCAGTGGAGCAGAGTACAGTGGCACAGAGTGGTGCAGAGTAGAGTGGTGTAGGCAGTAGTGGGGTAGAAAACAGTGGTGCAGAGTAGAATAATGTGGCTTTCGAGGCATGTGTGGCTGTAGATGCACATGCTCTGCAAACACCTGTCATCTTGTGTTGGGTTCGGATGTGTGCAGTTTGTTTTTCTTCAAAGAAAGTCTCTGGAGTCACAAGGTATAGTGACTCGTCCTTCTAGGTGATACTGCGCATGGGCATCAAATTCATTGTTATGTTGTTTTCTCTCCACCGTCGGGTTCAACGTGTGTGCTTAGGATTGAAGACTGCATCAGAACTCTCTTTCAGTTCTATTTCTGTTTAATTATCATCAATTGCATGTCTCCTCTCCCCATTTGGGGTCTTTGAACTCAGTCTCCAGTTTCATTTCCAGACAATGTCCTCCTGGTAATTGGACGCCGTCACCAGGAGGGCCCAACAGGTCTGCAACCTGTCTCTCGCTCCCAATCACAGGAAGGCAGATTGTGAGGCCTGTTGAGCCATCCCGCTTGAAGAAAGCACTTTGTGACCGGTTAAAAATGCAATGAAAGGGCACCGATGACCAACCTCTTTTGACATTAGGCCGTCGGGGAGGAACACCATGCAGAGGCTTCGATGGCTGAAGAGGAGGCTTTCTCAGTAGAGGCCAGCTCAGAATCTAATCCGGAGTTCAAGTTCGAAATCACCAACGTAAAACATGGAATCTCGTGCAGTGAGTACGCCCCTCAGCCTCGAATCAAGCCTTCAAAGAGACTAACACCTCCAGATAAATTTTCCCTCGGGCCATCACTGCCTGTAGGCCATGGTTGGCACCGAGAATTCAGTTTAAACGCCCCGCCCTCCAGCTCGATGCCGAGACACCATCCGAAGCCAAAACCCTGGTGCCAACGACCTCTACGGTCTCCATACTCTCCGTGATGAGCAGAGCGTCGGCATCTACAGCTTCGGCTCCAAGAAGATCTTTGGCCTGAAACAAAGTTGTCTTGCAGCCAAAAACATCGAAGTTGATGCCAAAAATGACTATGGAGGCTACAGAGAAGCCTATTCTCCGTAAATTACAAGAAAAACTGGACTCTCTGCAGCAGCAGATCCAACTGAAAACTGGACGGATTGTAGCCAAGCCACTGGCTCCTCAGCCAGCACTTTCCAAAAGACACTTGTCTTTCCAAGACACTTTGGGTCTCCCCATTCCACCCAAAGGCAAAAAGATGGAGAGGGCCCCTGGAGGGTGCAGTGCCTTACACATTTTCAGGCCTAGCAGGCCTACCACAACAAAATTACAGACAAGACCCCTAAAACACAAACTACTTCCAGCTGTAAAACAAAGATTCCAGCCATGAGAAAACTTAAAGAGACACAATGGTGGGAGCGGTTCCTATTTTGGGATTGTTCCCCCCAACCTAGGATGGAGACCCAGAGATGGCCTGGACAGTAAAGGTGTGTCATGCTGAACATTCTGATGGTGGTCCCATTGTACTAGGACCACCACATGGTGAGTTATGGGCAAAATGTCTTGTAAAAGGAATGCCCCACAAAGCATTATGGGGTGATTTTCCGAGTGCAGCGATTATTTTAGTATCTTGACTGCAATGCACAGAACAGCCCTTAGAGGACACCATAATAAAAATAGAATTTTTAAGAAACATGGTCATGTAACCATGTAGTCTGTCCTAAGAGGGTACAGGGGCATAAAAACAGAATGAAAGAAAGTAATGCAGAGTAATCATATATTTAGCTCCTAGAGGGCGTAGTGCCGTACACATTTTCAGGCCTACTGCAATACTATTACAAACAAGACCCTTAAAACACAAGCTACTCCTAGCTGTAAACCAAACCTGCCAGCCATGAGAGAGCTTAAAAAGACAGTACAACTTTGCCCCCCCCCCAACCAACCTGGACAGAAAGAGTGTGTCGTGCTGAACAGTTTGGTGGAGGTCCCATTGTCGTAGGCCTACCACAGGCTGAGTTATGGGCAAAAAGTTTTGAAAAACAAAATGTCCTGCAAAGCATAATAGGACGAGTTTCCCAAGTGCAGTGAATATTGTAGTATCGGCTCCCCGCTGTGCTGGGACAGCCATTTTGAGGATATCTGTCTTTATTTATGTAATACATGCTCCAGTTTGTATATTTCTCAACTGCTAAACTTGTCAAGTAAAGAGCTCCTCTGATCGAGGTTGCGCTATATGAAACTTCACGTAGTCACGGAAAGTGCTCCTCCTATTGGGTTTGCGCTACATTAACCTTTTTTAAAAAATTATAAAATAAATTTAAAAGAACCCTCCACCAGCTTGCAGACTTTGTGCGCAGACACCACAAACAACAGTGGTATGCCCAAAACAAGAAAGAGGAAGAAACAACATACAGCCATGTAGCGCGAAGCAGCGAGGCAAAAGAAAAAAAAACTGTGCGCCACACTAATGTATCTGGCTGATCATGCAATAATCCATGTAACAGGGGCAGTATGCAAAGCGTAACAAAGCAGGCTCAAGGCTGGACAAACGGAAAGCATTTACCTACAAAATCAAGGGAATTTTGAAAAGCAGGCCAAGGATCGAATGAACGAGATGGGCGTAGTTAAAGCCCACAGATTAGGTTACACCACGTCAAAGAACAGTGCTTGAGCTGCTAAACACGACCTAAAAAGGACACTGAAATGGCGAAGTCCATGGGAGCCCTACAAACCTCTATATCTAGGGGCTCCTTTCGCCGTTCCAGCTATCGCGGAGGCTCAAAAAACAGCTACTCCAGAAGCCTTCACCTCACACCAGTGTGGGCAGAGCCAATACTCCTCCCCCCATGCAATCGTACTATAGGGCCTCCTATAGAGCAAACACAAAAGGTAGGGGTAAAAGTGGGGCCTCCAATGGTGCCACAACTACCAGCAAATAATTACTTGCTCACTACCCCCCACCCACATGCCACTACACCTGTCGAGAGACACACACACAATTTTTACCCCACCTGGCAACAGATGATAACAGACCAGTGGGTGTTGGATATTATACAACACAGCTACTGTACGTAGCTCATTACCACACCTCCCAACATTCCACCTCACACTCATCGGCTCTCAATCAAACATCAAACATTACTCAAGCAAGAGGTCCAGGCTCTCCTTCTTAAAGGAGCAACATGACCTGTCCCTCTTCTACACCAGGGACGAGGGAAATATCCTCTATACTTCCTCATAACCAAAAAGGGCAATTCTCTGCAGCCAAACCTAGATCTAAGGCCACTGAACACATATACACTGTCACAGCATTTTCACATGGTCACGTTGAAAGACGTGATTCCACTACTTCAACAGGGAGACTTTATGACCACCTTAGATCTCAAAGACTCTTACTTTCACGTATCAATACACCCCACCCACTGCAAATACCTAAGGTTTATGGTGCACAGAAAGCACTACCAGTTCAAAGGCCTTCCTTTCGGGGTCACTACTGCACCACAGGTTTTCACCAAATATATAGCAGTAGTAACAGCCCATCTCTGCAGACAGAAAATACACGTGTTTGCCTACTTAGATGATTGGCTTATCAAATGCAAAGCAGTGTCACCAATATATTCTGGTTACAACTGGCCTGCTTCACAGCCTGGGATTCACAGTCAATGTTCCCAAATCACACTTACGACCTCTATAGGTACAACCATATAAAGGAGCAATTAAGAACACATAAATCAGGCTAGCTTACCCAGTGCTTAATTTGTAAATAAAAAGATGCCGGTGCCTAAAGCCCCCTTCTTAAACACGCGGCTGCTGCAATTAAATGTGCGAACATGGAATACTGAGTCAGCTTAATCCTGAAGCCATCTCAGGCCTCTTTAATCCATTTAAAGCCACACCCTGCCCCTTCAGCTCACTCTTGCAGCTTTCTACCTTCTCCCTTTGTGACACTATTTCATTTTTCCCGGCCTCCGTCTTTCCCATATGTGTCTTTTGCTTGCAGCAAATGCTTGAGACAGAAGAGTAGGCACCGGCCCTCAAAAACAAGTGTAGGTGCTCAGCACCGGAAACAACAAGCACAAATTAAACACTGAGCTTACCCCAATTCTGTAAGAGTTCACAATTTTCCTGGTTCTATTACCTCAATTTCAACCAACTCACAGATAACAGTAAAGACAGTCATGTGTCTTCTGGGGATGATGGCATGCTACATCAATATAGTAGCCCAAGCCCGCTTACAGAAGCGGACATTGCAAGAATGTCTAGCTCAGCTGTGGTCTTGGTCACAGGGTCACTTACAGGATCTAGTGTTGGTAGACCACCAAACGTGTTACATTTTGCAATGGTGGAATTCCACGTTCTGGACCCTGCTCCCCACCTCACTCACAGTTTGGGATGCACACATGAACGAACTGACAATACAGGACATACGGGACTCCAAACTCCATGGGCACCATATCAAGTACCTGTGCACCGAGGCCTTGGAAGCTTTCCTTCTTCACCCTATTCACAAGGCTGTCCTAATCCCAACGGACAACATGACAGCTGTGTATTATCTACAAAAACACTGTACAAGAGATTGTCTGCTACCTGCTTTACTTACAAAAAACTGGGTTAGCGTTCACATCCACAAGATTACATCTTGCTGCAAAGGCTGCCTATCTCCAAAATAGGCAACATCTTTCTTTGTTCGAGGTCTAGTGAATAAAACCTTCAAGGAGGGGCTCAAAAGTTATTCCATCATGGGTTCCACCCACACCCTCATGGAACCTCAATGCCGTTCTGACAAGACTCATGGGCCCCCCCATCTGAACCCCTACACTCATGCACCCTTCAATTCCTTTCTTCAAAGGTGGCATTTTTAGTTGCCTTCACTTCGCTTAGACGTGTCAGTGAGCTCCAGGCTTTAACCTTTGAAGAACTTTCCTTCCAGCTACATAGAGACAGAGTGGTTTTGCGCACCAACCCTAAATTTCTCCCTAAACTGGTTTCTCATTTTTACTTCAACCAATTGATTGAGTTGCCAGTTTTTTCCCCACAACCAGATTCTGTTGTGGAAAGAGCTCTTCATACACTAGATTCTAAAAGAGCTCTTATGTTCTTTATTGATAGAACTAAAACTTTCAGAAATACTAACAACTTGTTGTTGCTTTCTCACTTCCACATAAATGCAAACCTATATCCAATCAGGCACAGCCAGATCAATAGTGAAATGCGTTCAAACTTGTTTTGGTAAAGCCAAAAGACCTTTACCCACTCCTCCCAGAGCAGACTCTACTCGGAAAAAGGGAGCACCCGTGGCTTTATAGGTAACATCCCAACTGCTGACATGATGCAAGGCAGCTACATGGTCCACACCACACACCTCTACCAAACAATATTGTGTGTATGTTTTAGCACGCCAACAAGCCAATGTAGGTCAGGCAGCGCCACCTACTCTATTCCAAACAACTGCAACACCCACAGGTTAGCCACCGCTTTCCAGGGGGGCAGCTTTACCGTGTATGCAGAGCATGTGTATCTACAGCCACACATGCCATCGAACTGAATATATTACCCGGTAAGCATCAGTTTGTGGCATGCAGTGCTGTAGATTCACATGCGCCCTCCCTCCTCCCTGGACGCCTCTGCTTCTTAGTTACTTTCACTATTTGTCCACAAACACCCTTGAGACCCGTGGCAGCTGCAGCTGATTTTACTCCGTCTGACATGGACGTCTCAACTCACACTTACTCTACGCTGCATTCTCACCCTCCGGCGGGGAAACAACCTAACAATGGAGTCAATGCCCATGCGCACTATCACCGAGAGGAGGAGTCACTCTACCTCATGACTCGAAGGACTTTCTTAGAAGAAAAACAACCTACACACATCCTGACCCAACACTAGATGGAAGGAGTATGCAGAGCATGTGAACCTACAGCACTACATGCCATGAGCAGATGCTTAAGGGGTAAGAAACATATTCCTTAGAGTGCAGTGGTGTAGTGTCGCAGAGTAGAGAGTAGTGATGTAGAGTGTTGCTCAGTACACTGCACGGAGTGCAGTGGTGCAGAGTAGTTCGCTTAGAGTGCAGTGGCGCAAAGTGCACTGGTTTGGAGTAAAGAGATGTACAGTGGTTTAGCACAGAGTGCAGTCGTAAAGTGAGGAGTGGCGCTGAGTGCAGTGGCACTGAACGCAGTGGCAGAGTAGATTGTTTCAGAGTAAAGAGGAGTGCTGCATGGTAGAGTACAGTGGCGTAGAGTGCAGAGTAGATTAGAGCAGTGTAGAGTTCACTGGTGTGGAGTAGTACAGAGCAGATTGCAATGGCATAGAGGGCAGTGGCATGGGTGCAGGGCTGCACAGTACAGTGGCATGGTGTGGAGAAGAGTGGAGTAGCGTGGGGTAGACAGCACTGGCAGAAAAGAGTGGTGTAGAACAGAGAGACAGAGTGGAGTGGCACAGAGTCGATTGTGCAGAGTAGAGTGCAGTGAACACAGTGTGGAGCAGCGTAGCGTGAAATAGTGCAGAGTGGAGTGGCACAGAGTTGAGTGTGCAGAGTAGAGTGCAGTGAACACAGTGTGGAGTGGCGTAGCGTGGAATAATGCAGAGTTGAGTGTGCAGAGTAAAGTGCAGTGAACACAGTGTGGAGTGGCGTAGCGTGGAATAATGCAGAGTGGAGTGGCACAGAGTTGAGTGTGCAGAGTAGAGTGCAGTGAACACAGTGTGGAGTGGCGTAGCGTGGAATAATGCAGAGTGAAGTGGCATAGAGTTGAGTGTGCAGAGTAGAGTGCAGTGAACAGTGTGGAGTGGCGTAGCGTGGAATAATGCAGAGTGGAGTGGCACAGAGTTGAGTGTGCAGAGTAGAGTGCACTGAACACAGTGTGGAGCGGCGTAGCGTGGAATAATGCAGAGTGGAGTGGCACAGAGTTGAGTGTGCAGAGTAGAGTGCAGTGATCACAGTGTGGAGTGGCGTAGCGTGGAATAATGCAGAGTTGCGTGTGCAGAGTAGAGTGCAGTGAACACAGTGTGGAGTGGCGTAGCGGGGAATAATGCAGAGTTGAGTGGCACAGAGTTGAGTGTGCAGAGTAAAGTGCAGTGAACACAGTGTGGAGTGGCGTAGCGTGGAATAATGCAGAGTGGAGTGGCACAGAGTTGAGTGTGCAGAGTAGAGTGTAGTGAACACAGTGTGGAGCGGCGTAGCGTGGAATAATGCAGAACAGAGTGAAGTGGCACAGAGTTGAGTGTGCAGAGTAGAGTGCAGTGAACACAGTGTGGAGTGGCGTAGGATGGAATAGTGCAGAGTTGAGTGTGCAGAGTAGAGTGCATTGAACACAGTGTGGAGTGGCGTAGCGTGGAATAGTGCAGAGTGGAGTGGCACAGAGTCGAGTGTGCAGAGTAGAGTGCGGTGAACACAGTGTGGAGCGGCGTAGTGTGGAATAATGCAGAATAGAGTGGCGTGGCACAGAGTTGAGTGTGCAGAGTAGAGTGCAGTGAACAGTGTGGAGTGGCGTAGCGTAGAATAATGCAGAATAGAGTGGAGTGGCACAGAGTTGAGTGTGCAGAGTAGACTGCAGTGAACACAGTGTGGAGTGGTGTAGCGTGGAATAATGCAGAGTTGCGTGTGCAGAGTAGAGTGCAGTGAACACAGAGTGGAGTGGCGTAACGTGGAATAGTGCAGAGTGGAGTGGCACAGAGTTGAGTGTGCAGAGTAGAGTGCAGTGGTGTAGCGTGGAATAATGCAGAGTGGAGTGGAGTGGCACAGAGTTGAGAGTGCAGAGTAGACTGCAGTGAACACAGTGTGGAGTGGCGTAGCGTGGAATAATGCAGAGTTGCGTGTGCAGAGTAGAGTGCAGTGAACACAGTGTGGAGTGGCGTAGCGTGGAATAATGCAGAGTGGAGTGGCACAGAGTTGAGTGTGCAGAGCAGAGTGCAGTGAACACAGTGTGGAGTGGCGTAGCGTGGAATAATGCAGAGTGAAGTGGCATAGAGTTGAGTGTGCAGAGTAGAGTGCAGTGAAAACAGTGTGGAGCGGCGTAGCGTGGAATAATGCAGAGTTGAGTGTGCAGAGTAGAGTGCAGTGAACACAGTGTGGAGCGGTGTAGCGTGGAATAATGCAGAGTTGAGTGTGCAGTGTAGAGTGCAGTGAACACAGTGTGGAGCGGTGTAGCGTGGAATAATGCAGAGTTGAGTGTGCAGAGTAGAGTGCAGTGAACACAGTGTGGAGCGGTGTAGCGTGGAATAATGCAGAGTGGAGTGGCACAGAGTTGAGTGTGCAGAGTAGAGTGCAGTGAACACAGTGTGGAGTGGCGTAGCGTGGAATAATGCAGAGTGGAGTGGCACAGAGTTGAGTGTGCAGAGTAGAGTGCAGTGAACAGTGTGGCGTAGCGTGGAATAATGCAGAGTTGAGTGTGCAGAGTAAAGTGCAGTGAACACAGTGTGGAGTGGCGTAGCGTGGAATAATGCAGAGTGGAGTGGCACAGAGTTGAGTGTGCAGAGTAGAGTGCAGTGAACACAGTGTGGAGCGGCATAGCGTGGAATAATGCAGAGTTGCGTGTGCAGAGTAGAGTGCAGTGAACACAGTGTAGAGTGGCGTAGCGTGGAATAATACAGAGTTGAGTGGCACAGAGTTGAGTGTGCAGAGTAGAGTGCAGTGAACACAGTGTGGAGCGGCGTAGCGTGGAATAATGCAGAGTTGCGTGTGCAGAGTAGAGTGCAGTGAACACAGTGTGGAGTGGCGTAGCGTGGAATAATGCAGAGTTGAGTGGCACAGAGTTGAGTGTGCAGAGTAGAGTGCAGTGAACACAGTGTGGAGTGGCGTAGCGTGGAATAATACAGAGTTGAGTGGCACAGAGTTGAGTGTGCAGAGTAGAGTGCAGTGAAAACAGTGTGGAGCAGCGTAGCGTGGAATAATGCAGAGTTGAGTGTGCAGAGTAGAGTGCAGTGAACACAGTGTGGAGCGGTGTAGCGTGGAATAATGCAGAGTTGAGTGTGCAGAGTAGAGTGCAGTGAACACAGTGTGGAGCGGTGTAGCGTGGAATAATGCAGAGTTGAGTGTGCAGAGTAGAGTGCAGTGAACACAGTGTGGAGCGGTGTAGCGTGGAATAATGCAGAGTGGAGTGGCACAGAGTTGAGTGTGCAGAGTAGAGTGCAGTGAACACAGTGTGGAGTGGCGTAGCGTGGAATAATGCAGAGTGGAGTGGCACAGAGTTGAGTGTGCAGAGTAGAGTGTAGTGAACAGTGTGGCATAGCGTGGAATAATGCAGAGTGGAGTGGCACAGAGTTGAGTGTGCAGAGTAAAGTGCAGTGAACACAGTGTGGAGTGGCGTAGCGTGGAATAGTGCAGAGTGGAGTGGCATAGAGTTGAGTGTGCAGAGTAGAGTGCAGTGAACAGTGTGGAGTGGCGTAGCGTGGAATAATGCAGAGTGGAGTGGCACAGAGTTGAGTGTGCAGAGTAGAGTGCAGTGAACACAGTGTGGAGCGGCATAGCGTGGAATAATGCAGAGTTGCGTGTGCAGAGTAGAGTGCAGTGAACACAGTGTGGAGTGGCGTAGCGTGGAATAATACAGAGTTGAGTGGCACAGAGTTGAGTGTGCAGAGTAGAGTGCAGTGAACACAGTGTGGAGCGGCGTAGCATGGAATAATGCAGAGTTGCGTGTGCAGAGTAGAGTGCAGTGAACACAGTGTGGAGTGGCGTAGCGTGGAATAATGCAGAGTTGCGTGTGCAGAGTAGAGTGCAGTGAACACAGTGTGGAGTGGCGTAGCGTGGAATAATGCAGGGTGGAGTGGCACAGAGTTGAGTGTGCAGAGTAGAGTGCAGTGAACACAGTGTGGAGTGGCGTAGCGTGGAATAATGCAGAGTGAAGTGGCATAGAGTTGAGTGTGCAGAGTAGAGTGCAGTGAACAGTGTGGAGTGGCGTAGCGTGGAATAAAACAGAGTTGAGTGGCACAGAGTTGAGTGTGCAGAGTAGAGTGCAGTAAAAACAGTGTGGAGCGGCGTAGCGTGGAATAATGCAGAGTTGAGTGTGCAGAGTAGAGTGCAGTGAACACAGTGTGGAGCGGTGTAGCGTGGAATAATGCAGAGTGGAGTGGCACAGAGTTGAGTGTGCAGAGTAGAGTGCAGTGAACACAGTGTGGAGTGGCGTAGCGTGGAATAATGCAGAGTGGAGTGGCACAGAGTTGAGTGTGCAGAGTAGAGTGCAGTGAACAGTGTGGCGTAGCGTGGAATAATGCAGAGTTGAGTGTGCAGAGTACAGTGCAGTGAACACAGTGTGGAGTGGCGTAGCGTGGAATAATGCAGAGTGGAGTGGCACAGAGTTGAGTGTGCAGAGTAGAGTGCAGTGAACACAGTGTGGAGCGGCATAGCGTGGAATAATGCAGAGTTGCGTGTGCAGAGTAGAGTGCAGTGAACACAGTGTAGAGTGGCGTAGCGTGGAATAATACAGAGTTGAGTGGCACAGAGTTGAGTGTGCAGAGTAGAGTGCAGTGAACACAGTGTGGAGCGGCGTAGCGTGGAATAATGCAGAGTTGCGTGTGCAGAGTAGAGTGCAGTGAACACAGTGTGGAGTGGCGTAGCGTGGAATAATGCAGAGTTGAGTGGCACAGAGTTGAGTGTGCAGAGTAGAGTGCAGTGAACACAGTGTGGAGTGGCGTAGCGTGGAATAATACAGAGTTGAGTGGCACAGAGTTGAGTGTGCAGAGTAGAGTGCAGTGAAAACAGTGTGGAGCAGCGTAGCGTGGAATAATGCAGAGTTGAGTGTGCAGAGTAGAGTGCAGTGAACACAGTGTGGAGCGGTGTAGCGTGGAATAATGCAGAGTTGAGTGTGCAGAGTAGAGTGCAGTGAACACAGTGTGGAGCGGTGTAGCGTGGAATAATGCAGAGTTGAGTGTGCAGAGTAGAGTGCAGTGAACACAGTGTGGAGCGGTGTAGCGTGGAATAATGCAGAGTGGAGTGGCACAGAGTTGAGTGTGCAGAGTAGAGTGCAGTGAACACAGTGTGGAGTGGCGTAGCGTGGAATAATGCAGAGTGGAGTGGCACAGAGTTGAGTGTGCAGAGTAGAGTGTAGTGAACAGTGTGGCATAGCGTGGAATAATGCAGAGTGGAGTGGCACAGAGTTGAGTGTGCAGAGTAAAGTGCAGTGAACACAGTGTGGAGTGGCGTAGCGTGGAATAGTGCAGAGTGGAGTGGCATAGAGTTGAGTGTGCAGAGTAGAGTGCAGTGAACAGTGTGGAGTGGCGTAGCGTGGAATAATGCAGAGTGGAGTGGCACAGAGTTGAGTGTGCAGAGTAGAGTGCAGTGAACACAGTGTGGAGCGGCATAGCGTGGAATAATGCAGAGTTGCGTGTGCAGAGTAGAGTGCAGTGAACACAGTGTGGAGTGGCGTAGCGTGGAATAATACAGAGTTGAGTGGCACAGAGTTGAGTGTGCAGAGTAGAGTGCAGTGAACACAGTGTGGAGCGGCGTAGCATGGAATAATGCAGAGTTGCGTGTGCAGAGTAGAGTGCAGTGAACACAGTGTGGAGTGGCGTAGCGTGGAATAATGCAGAGTTGCGTGTGCAGAGTAGAGTGCAGTGAACACAGTGTGGAGTGGCGTAGCGTGGAATAATGCAGAACAGAGTGAAGTGGCACAGAGTTGAGTGTGCAGAGTAGAGTGCAGTGAACACAGTGTGGAGCGGCGTAGCGTGGAACAATGCAGAGTGGAGTGGCATAGAGTTGAGTGTGCAGAGTAGAGTGCAGTGAACAGTGTGGAGTGGCGTAGCGTGGAATAATGCAGAACAGAGTGAAGTGGCACAGAGTTGAGTGTGCAGAGTAGAGTGCAGTGAACACAGTGTGGAGCGGCGTAGCGTGGAATAATGCAGAGTGGAGTGGCATAGAGTTGAGTGTGCGGAGTAGAGTGCAGTGAACAGTGTGGAGTGGCGTAGCGTGGAATAATGCAGAGTTGCGTGTGCAGAGTAGAGTGCAGTGAACACAGTGTGGAGCGGCGTAGCGTGGAATAGTGCAGAGTGGAGTGGCACAGAGTTGCGTGTGCAGAGTAGAGTGCAGTGAACACAGTGTGGAGCGGCGTAGCGTGGAATAGTGCAGAGTGGAGTGGCACAGAGTTGAGTGTGCAGAGTAGAGTGCAGTGAACACAGTGTGGAGTGGCGTAGCGTGGAATAATGCAGAGTGGAGTGGCATAGAGTTGAGTGTGCAGAGTAGAGTGGAATGGCGTAGTGTGGAATACGCATGGTGCGAAAGCTCACTTTCATTACAGATAACACATTTTCAGTTGAAAGGACTATTACATTTGCACAGACATGCAGTTTTACTGATAAAACTATACAGCACACAGACGGTATTGTGTGTAAATGTAATTGCCTTGTGTATTGATTTGTTTTGATTGTTTTAAAATATTTGTTTTGACTACACTTTAGAATTACCAAAAAATAGCTTAATTTGGGCTTTTCTAATTCTGATACATTATAAAATACCTGCACAGTTATTTACAGACACATTTTTTAGTGTGCTAAAAAATAATATCGTACAGCCTTCCTCAAGCATTCACCCTGAGTAGCCAGCATGATTGTCACCCAAATCCTCTCTGAAGTCAGACAAAGAAAAGTAAACACCAAGCTACCTTGAAGAAACAGCTTGACATTTCACCTCTGGCTTTGCATGCACAGTAAATGTGACAAGAACAAGATTTAAAGGCCTATTTGCAAAAATCGAACACTGGAGGACGAATACAGTAAAAGGGTTTGGGAAAGGGAAAGGACAAACTCCAGCTGCACAGTTTAAAACCAGCAGAGCTAGCAAACAGAAAGCACACGAATGTGAGTTATAAACCACAAACAATGGGAGGAGTGCATTTGTAGAGAAGCTTTCCGAATGTCCTGAAGATGTTGTTAGCAAACCAGGCAGCTGTGCTGTCTGGTAGGCTTCGGCCTAAAAATAACAATGTCTTATCCAAACTCTTTTCAAAACTGACATATGGCACTATTAAAAGTAGAATTCTATATGCCCTTGACTCCGCTGACCCAGCAGAAAATATATATTCTGTTTACAGTTCTAATGAAATGTTTGCTTTTGGGACTCCCCCCCCCCCCCCCCCCCCCGGCATCTAAACATATTGCATACATACTATTTATTCCAATAATTATAACTTTTGCTGCAGAACAGATAAAGCTAGTTTTAAAAGCATGCAGCCACTTTTTAACTTTTGTCACTGGAATGTTACTATTTACTTAACTACATCAATTTCTGACTGAACATGTCCCAATAATTGTATTTAATCAATGAGGTTACTTCTGTTTACAATTCAAGCAATGCAGCTCAGCAGTTGACCTGGAGAGGTTGTGTTTGAATATTACATGGTTCCAATTTATACTAATATATCATAAACAATACTCACTTACTGAACATATTTTTACTAAAACCTTTAGAAAATTGGTCTTATCAAAGTATCAAATAAGATACAGGCAAAGTAGAAGAAAACTATGAATAGAGAAACACCATCATTTTAATTTTAATGTTTTAAAAGACCACAGCCACTTTCTTACTATGGCACTAGCACAAGTTCTAGAGAACCCACAGCATACAACTCAAGCCGGATGAATACATACCGTCAGTGGGCAGTCAGCAGAGTCCAGAATGTCGTCCATGATCTCGTTGGCATACGCCAGCCTTTCCTTCAGAGAATTCTTCTTCTTCAGCCCTGTCAGGTTGATGAGGTGGGTTTTCAGCCAGTCTAACCCATGCGGGCCCAGAGCCTTGCCCTCTGCAAAGAGGAGGATGGCTCTTGTGACGTCGCTGCCCAGGTGGTTGAAATAAGGCGGGCAGGGGTAAGTCCGCCCTCTGAAGTCCATGTTGTGCGGGAACCAAAAGATCTCGTCCCTCATGTGGTTTGCAATGGATAGCTTGTAGAGCGCGTCCATGCGCAGGCTGAACATCTCGGCCGTCTTCTTACGGCACACGGCCATTTCCCGCTTCATGGCCAGCTTGTCAACGGGGATGGCGTCTTCAAGGGGACAATATTTAGGTGCCTCTGTGAGGGGTGGCGGTATGTCCAGCTTCTCGTTGCCCTTCTCATTGAAAATTGAGATGATCATGTCCAAAATGGGTTGGTTGATTTTCCAAGGACAGTTGCCCAGCTGGTTGAGGGAGTCTAGCACTGGGTGTAGAGCGGCCAGAGGGCTCTGCTCCAGCCGCAGTTGGTGCTGGATGGCCCCCTCCACACAGCGCATCAGCTTCGTGGGGGTGAGGATATATGTGCCAAAACGGGGTGATGTCCAGGGAACGGGTGGGCACAGCATGGGCATGATGTAAGAATCAAAGGTGAGGGTGGTCTCCGCCGCATCAGACCGCAGCTGGGTGAGGATCGGGTGAGGTTTGATGAAGCCAATCTGTGAAAAGGTATGAAGGGAACACAGGGCTCAGAAAGCTCTTCTGCAAAAACCTTTGTAAGACTTCTGTAGATTTCCTGGCAACTAAATGGTGAAGCAACAACCAGAGAAAAGATGCAAGAGGGATTATATAATTTAGGCAGAGAGAAAAGAAGATCTGGACAAGGGCACAGGACAAGAGCTAGTGGAGAAGAGAGAGGGAAGAGCTGTTAGGAGATCACCAGAGGTTCATGTGTGTGTGTTAGAAAACAGACTCAGGGAGATAGGAAGCGCTAGGGAACACTGCGTTACAGTAAAAAGAGGCAGGAACAGAGAGGAGAAGAACTGCTGGGTAAGAATCAAATACAAAAAATGCTGGCCCGGATACAAATGGGAACAGAAATAGAAAGTATGCATCTAAGAAAGGGCGCACTGAGGATGGGGTTGCATACCCTCAAAATCATTTGAGACGTCACTGGAGTGAAACATCTGTGCAACTGATGTCAGAGGGGTGGAGCTCGACAATTATTCGCTTGTGCTGAGTAAGACATTTATGCACCGGGGCTGCAGGAAGGCACCACCCAACTCCTAGCCAGTCCATGCTGGGCGGGAGGCCACGTATGCATAGCTGATGCAGGACAGGTGGTCCTCAAGTTCTTGAGATCAGTGCTGGGAGGCCATGTATCTACAAGGCATGCGGGAGAGCGCTCTCTAGCTGTTTGCTGGTCAGTGCGGGCATGGAAGTCATGTATGTACAAAGGATTTAGCTGAGGTATTCTCCAGTTTCTGGCTGGCCAGTGCCTGGAATTCATATACGTGCAATGGATTTAGCAGAGGTGCTATCCAACTTCTGGCTGGTCAGTCTGGGGAAGGGAGTCATGTATGTGCAATGGATTTAGCAGAGGTGTTCTCTTGTTTCTGGCTGGTCAGTGCCTAGAATTCATGTATGTGCAATGGATTTAGCTGAGGTACTCTCCTGGTTCTGGCTGGTCAGTGCCTGAAACTCATGTATGTGCAAAGGATTTAGCTGAGGTGCTCTACTGTTTCTGGCTGGTCAGCGCCTGGCAGTCATGCATGTGCAACTGATGTATCGGAGTTGCTCCCCTGTTTCTGGCTGATCAGTGTCTGGAAATCATGTATGTCCAATGGATTTTGCTGAGGTGCTCTCCTGTTTCTGGCTGGTCAGGGCCTGAAAGTCATGAATGTGCAAAGGATTTAGCTGAGGTGCTCTCTCGTGTTTCTGGCTGGTCAGTGTGGTGAGGGAAGTCATGAACTGAACCGACAACGTAGCCCCATATTGAAAACAGCAGGATATCGACAGAGCAAAACACTGAAATGGTTTACAGCAGACCTACAGGAATCCAAGCGCTCCTACAGACGACTGGAACGGAAATGGAGGGTCAGCAAATCAACCGAAGACCGCGCAGCCTGCAAGAATGCAGTCACCATGCACCACCAGAACATCAGAGCAGCCCAAAAAGCTGCCATTCAAGAATGCATCAGCACTCACAACAGCAAAGAGCTCCTCGCCATCGTCAAAGAGTTCACAAACCCCTGGACAGGCACCTCATCCATCCCTCCCAAGACCTCTGTGACGACCTTGCCACCTTCTTCCACCAAAAAATCCAGGACATCTACGAAGACTTCAGGAACCAAAACCCACCAGCATCGCTCACCTCCATGGACCTAGCACCTCACCAGATACTGAACTCCTGGACCCCCATCACCAAAGAGAACACCCATAGACTGATGAACTCCATCCACTCAGGAGCACCCTCGGATCCGTGCCCTCATCATATCTTCAACCTGGCCAGCACCACAACAGCATCATAGCTCCGCCGAACTATCAACCGATCCTTCCAGACCACCACCTTCCCCTCAGACTGGAAGCATGCTGAAATCAACCCGATACTCAAGAAACCCACTGTCGACCCTAGGGAGCTTGAGAACTACGAACCCATCTCTCTGCTGCCTTTCCCAGCCAAGGTAATGGAGAAGGCCGTCAACCAGCAACTCACCGAATTCTTTAAGACACACCGTAACCTAGACCCATCCCAATCTGGATTCAGAAGCAGCCACAGCACTGAAACCGCACACTTAGCAGCCACCGCCGACATACGCATCATACTGGACCACAGAGGCACGGCTGCACTCATCGTCCTTGACCTCTCCGCTGCATTTGACACGGTCACCCACTCTACCCTCTGCGACAGACTACACAACGCGGGCATTCGAGATATAGCACTGGATTGGATCAGGTCCTCCCTCACCGGAAGAGCACATCAGTACCCAAAGAGACATGGTGCGGAGTGCCCCAAGAATCTTCACTCAGCCCGCCGCTTTTCAACATCTACACAGCCCCGCTTGCCAAGATCATCAAACAACATGGGCTCCTACGCTGACGACACCCAACTAATCCTCTCCCTGTCCGAGGACTCTGCTCAAGCCAAGACAAATGTCCACAACAGGATGAGAGCAGTCGCTGCCTGGATGGAGGCCAGCTGCCTCAAACTCAACATGGACAAGACAGAGATCCTAGTAATCGGCTCCACCCCTTCTGCTTGGAACGCTCCCTGGTGGCCCACCACACTGGGTAATGCCCCCACCTCCACGGACCACGCACGCAACCTGGGCATCATCCTGGACTTCTCTCTATCCGTGACCCACCAAGTCAAGGCCGTCTCTTCGTCATGCTTTCATACCCTCTGACTCCTGCAGAAGATTTTCAAGTGGATTCCCTCCGACACAAGGAAGACAGTCACCCACAAACTCGTCACCAGAAATTTGGACTATGGCAACGCACTCTATGCAGGCATCACCAAGAAACGTCAATCAAGACTACAAAAAGTCCAGAATGCAGCAGCCAGACTCATCCTGGACATTCCCCGACACAGCCGCAGAGACCTACACTGACTCCCAGTCAACAAGTGCATCACATACAAACTCCTGATCCACACCTACAAGGCACTGCACAACATAGGACCGGCATACCTCAACCACCGCCTCGCCTTCTACGTACCTAACAGATGCCTCCGTTCCTCCCAGCTCACTCTTGCAGCCGTTCCCAAGATCCGGAAAAGCACAGCAGGAGGAAGATCCTTCTCCTATCTAGCAGCCCCGACATGGAACGCGCTACCCCTCTAGCTCAGGAAGACGCATCTCTGAAGCAGTTCAGGAAGGACCTCAAGACCTGGCTCTTTGACTAGCAGCACGCCTTCATTCGACGCCTTGAGACCCTATGGGTGATTAGCCGCGCCCTACAAATCTATCATTGACTGATTGATTGATGCATGTGCAAATAATTCTGCTACGGTGCTTTCCTGTTTCTGGCTGATCAGTGTCGTGAGGGAAGTCAAGTATGCGTAAAGACTAAGCTGAGATGCTCTCCTGTTTCGGGCGGTTCAGTCCCTGGAAATCAAGCTGAGGTGTATGTGCAATGGATTTAGTGGAGGTGCTCTCCTGTTTCTGGCTGGTCAGTGCCTGGAAGTCATGTATGTGCAAAGGATTTAGCTAAGGTGCTCAGCCATTTCTGGCTGGTAAGTGCCTGGAAGTCATGTATGTGCAAATAGTGCAGGAGAGGTGCTATCCAGCGACTCATCTCTCGGTGTAAGGGAAGATGTATAAATGTAATCTGTAGCTGTGGGGGTATCTGCATACAAAAGCAGAATTTAGAACAGAACATCTTGGCCACTTCACATAAGAAAGAGAAATATTTCCTTTGTGACTTTCTAACTCTAACGGTAGGTTAATTCCTGTGGAAGCCAAAGACAGACTTCCATCCATCGCTTTACACAAAATAAGGTATAATCATGGCTAAGTCTTAGCGGGAAGGAACCCAAACGACTCACCTGCCGATGGCTCCGAAAGGTGTACATGTGATACAGCACAGGAATTGGTTTTGGATCTGGGGCAGTATTTATCACCTTAATGGCGCCCACCATGAGATCGACCAAGTGTGCGCCAAGCTGCACCAGCAAGATGTGTGGCCACGGACAGTCATCAAGCACCAAAGAAGGGCCTGAAGCCATCTCAGACTCCAGCTTCTGCCAGTATTCACGTGGCAGGTAATCGTTGACCTATGGGGGACAAGTGCAGAGAAACATGAGATGAGGATGAGATGAGGCACTCAGGCCTGTGCCACAGCGAGGCCTGGGCTGACTAACACAACATACAAGAAAGCTGCCATCACGAAGCAGGAGATGGGAAACTGTGGCCTATTGCAGATAGGCATCAGGTGGCCCGGGCATGAGTAGGGGAGCTAAGGTCTGCATTTTACACCAGGCCAAGTGTCCCAGCCTGCTCAAAGCTCTATCAAGGAAGCTACAATACAGTAGGATTGCAGTAGCTCACTATGTGTGGTCTATACAAGATGCACCCACAGTTAGAATAGGCACATTCCTGGAGACACCAGTCACAATGGTGGAATCAGCACATTCCTGGGCATATCAATGAATACACACTGGTGGAATGGGCACACTCCTTGACACACCACTGACTACACACTAGTGGAATGGGCACACTCCTTGAGACACCAGTGAACGCTGACTGGTGGAATGGGCACACTCCTGGACACACCACTGACTACACACTGGTGGAATGGGCACACTCCTTGACACACCACTGACTACACACTAGTGGAATGGGCACACTCCTTGAGACACCAGTGAATGCACACTGGTGGAATGGGCACAATCCTGGAGACACCAGTGAACGCTGACTGGTGGAATGGGCATACTCCTGGACACACCACTGACTACACACTGGTGGAATGGGCACACTCCTTGACACACCACTGACTACACACTAGTGGAATGGGCACACTCCTTGAGACACCAGTGAATTCCCACTGGTGGAATGAGCACACTCCGTGACACACCAGTGAACGCTGACTGGTGGAATGGGCATACTCCTGGACTCACCAGTGAATGCCCACTCGTGGAATGGGCACACTCCTGGACACACCAGTGAATGCCCACTGGTGGAATGGGCACACTCCTGGACTCACCAGTGAATGCCCACTCGTGGAATGGGCACACTCCTGGACACACCAGTGAATGCCCACTGGTGGAATGGGCACACTCCTTGAGACACCAGTGAACGCTGACTGGTGGAATGGGCACACTCCTGGACTCACCAGTGAATGCCCACTCGTGGAATGGGCACACTCCTGGACACACCAGTGAATGCCCACTGGTGGAATGGGCACACTCCTTGAGACACCAGTGAATTCCCACTGGTGGAATGGGCACACTCCTGGACACACCAGTGAATGCCCACTGGTGGAATGGGCACACTCCTGGACACACCACTGACTACACACTGGTGGAATGGGCACACTCCTGGACACACCAGTGAATGCCCACTGGTGGAATGGGCACACTCCTGGACACACACTACTATAATCCAGGTTGGACAGGACATGTTTGCAGCCATCTTACAACTAATGCTGTTTACTATGAGGAACATCTTACTGTGAATGCTGTGAGCAATTTTCTGTAAACATCACTGAAACATTAACCATTCATTTGTTATTTTAGTGGCAAGAGACATATCTAGCTCTGAAATATGTTATTCTAAATCTCAATGTTCTCATCATACAAAATACAGAGAAAAGGCAAAAGTATGAAGGCAGTTTTTTGATATACCACAGATCTAGCCGGCTCAGTGGGCTAGTGCATCCACGGCAGAGATCAGGGTTCGACACCATGACCACAAGTCTGAATCCAGAAAGGTCCACTTATATTTCTGGGTGAAATGAGTGCCGTTGAGTTGAGTGACAAAAACATCTGCTAATTATGCACCAAGATAAACTTCTGGGAAAATGTGCACTTTTCTGATAAACAGACAAAAATGTGTTTTGTTTCACAAACCCCATCCTATGTACTGTCATTCTTCCCATCATCCAGATCTTGGGACCCTCCCTCTGCAGGAAGAGTGGGGACCTCCAGTCACATCTGACTCACCTGGGTATCCTTCGCAAGCAGCTGAACATACTCTACATACAGGGCCTGCAACTTGCTCTCCACCTGGCAGCGGGTCTTCCTCCGGATGGAATATTTGTTGTAGATTTGTGTACCCAGGTCTCTGGCGACAACCAGCAGAGAGTCTCCGCTCGGAGGGAGGTTAGCCAAGCTCTGCAAGCAAAGGTATTTGAGAAAAACTGTGGTATGTAACTAATAATGAAGCATTTGCCTTTCCTAGAACAAATGTATTTTATTAGAGGCAACTTCAAGCATCAGACAATCCAAGCAAGGTTTCCACTCAAGAGGACAGAGTGCTCAAACACACCACCAAGAAAGATGCGCATTTCAATGTGTGTCTAAGCAGCAGGGGACAGCTCCTGGATAGAAGGCGCTCATGTTCACAAGTGGGAGGCGCTCATGTTCACAAGTGGGAGGCGCTCATGTTCACAAGTGGGAGATGCACATGCACTCTCTCAAGTACAACAGTCTCACTCTGTACCCGCAAAGCTACCAGTAGGGTGCGCTCCCTTCGATGCAAGATCAGAGCAGCGGATGAGGCAGGGGGAAGCGATCCTACCTGTAGCATGATATCCACGTACTCCTCATCGTCGAGAAGGCACAGGAAGGGGTGGAGGTTTAGGCGCTGCGTCTGGTTGCCTAGTGCAGCCGTGCGGACCTTGGAGTCATAGAAGGCTCGGCGAAGAGACTTCCGCCAGCGGGCACGCAGACCTTTCAGCAGCTCTCTCTGCAATGGAATACAGGATAGGGTTCTTCATCCTACCGATTTCACAAGATGTGTACATTTCCACCAACTAAAACAATGTATAGTCCCACTAGTGAAAAAGGATTGTCAGACCGATGCGTCCCCAGCAATCAACTGGAGGAAACTGCTTCACATGGACCACTTCACAAACAAGTTCTCCAATCCATCCAAGACATACCCAGGAGATCACAGCAACCCTTTCAACTTCTAACTAAACCTTATTCCTGCACTTCTTCTGGGCCCTTGTTATCTTTCATCCTACAAGGATACGAGCAACTTCTCACACTAGGAGACCCAAGAACACATTCCAGCACCTCTGGACAAACGTCCCCAAAGCACCGCTGCCATTCCCTGCCCCTGGCAAAACGTCCCTTTACCCCCATCTAGAAAGAACATCTGCATGATCTGTTCTTTTCTCTCTTGAAAGTTGAGTTAATCGACAGTTTCACCAAAACCCTTCATTGATAAAGTTCCATCAATAAATTAAATTTGATAAATGCAGTTTCATTGATAAATAAAGCCTTTCAGAATACTTTTTTTCCACTATGGAGCTATATCAGTCTAGCAAGTGATTCATCATGCTGAGGCGGTATTCACTCAGTTACAGAATTAAAACTCCTGTTTTAACGACCCCTAAAGAGAAATAATATGAGCTTTGGTTAACAATGCCACACCGTTTCACAATTAAATTGCGGAAGTTAATTCTATACACAATGCATGTTTTGATAATGTTCTGACGCAACCAATTTTAACCTTACCACCAACCCTCAACACTTCCAAACAAAATCCTGCTCCTGATTACAACCACTCTGAGCCTAATCTTGTTAGCAATCACATACCCTTCCAAACCCACTCTTACCACCAATCACTAACCCACCTGTGTCTACCTGTACTATCAATCGCCAACCCCTCGGTGCAGCCACCAGTCACCCACAAGGACCACAGGGGCCAGGAGAGCCCCCAAAAAGTATTTGTCACATCCAAACCGCTTCTGAGGACCAACTCCTGGAGCAGGTGGTACCCAAACTGCTTACAGCCCATTTGAGACCAACGTCAGAGTATGACTTTCAATCAGTGCTCTGTCCAGAATACACTGCTTAATGTGTGTGATCTCTACCTAGAAAGAACGGCTGCAAAATTACCAAAAATGACAGCACTGTCTTGGTGCTCCTGAATCTTCAACACGGGTGAACTGATCCTCCTGCTGCTAGAGTGCTTGGATCGAATATGCTGGCTATTTCAGAGAAAGACAATCAAAAGGGGCTTTACCACAACTACTAAGGACATCTCTGGGCTGAAATCCTCTCTAATGGTCTGACTCTCTGATTTTCATATCAAAAAGGAAACTTTCACTGACCACAAGCAAGAGCCGTGGGAATTAGCTAGACCACTGGCGCCTTCCTTTCCATCATGCAAGCTCTACACAAGGCTGCGTGGAAACTATTGCACCCTAGCTACAGGCGTCCTTCAAGCCCATCATTGTATGTGCCAAGGAACCAGACCACTCCTACCATCTCTCTACGTGTGTCCTTCAAGCCAATCATTGTACGTGCCAAGGAACCAGACCACTCCTACCATCTCTCTACGTGTGTCCTTCAAGCCAATCATTGTATGTGCCAAGGAACCAGACCACTCCTACCATCTCTCTACGTGTGTCCTTCAAGTCTATCATTGTATGTGCCAAGGAACCAGACCACTCCTACCATCTCTCTACGTGTGTCCTTCAAGCCTATCACTGTATGTGCCAAGGAACCAGACCACTCCTACCATCTCTCTACATGTGTCCTTCAAGCCAATCACTGTACGTGCCAAGGAACCAGGCCACTCCTACCATCTCTCTACATGTGTCCTTCACGCCTATCACTGTACATGCCAAGGAACCAGACCACTCCTACCGCTTCTCTATATGTGTCCTTCACTCCTATCATTGTACGTGCCAAGGAACCAGGCCACTCCTACCATCTCTCTACATGTGTCCTTCACGCCTATCACTGTACATGCCAAGGAACCAGACCACTCCTACCGTCTCTACATGTGTCCTTCACGCCTATCACTGTACGTGCCAAGGAACCAGACCACTCCTACCGCTTCTCTATATGTGTCCTTCACTCCTATCATTGTACGTGCCAAGGAACCAGGCCACTCCTACCATCTCTCTACATGTGTCCTTCACGCCTATCACTGTACATGCCAAGGAACCAGACCACTCCTACCGTCTCTACATGTGTCCTTCACGCCTATCACTGTACGTGCCAAGGAACCAGACCACTCCTACCGTTTCTCTATATGTGTCCTTCACTCCTATCATTGTACGTGCCAAGGAACCAGGCCACCCCTACCATCTCTCTACATGTGTCCTTCACGCCTATCACTGTACATGCCAAGGAACCAGACCACTCCTACCGTCTCTACATGTGTCCTTCAAGCCTATCACTGTATGTGCCAAGGAAACAGACCACTGCTGTCCTAGCTGAAGGAATCCTTCAAGCATTTTTCTGCATGTGACAGGGTAACCTTCCTTCCCAACAGACGCCTACTGGAAAACATTAGTCAGAGAACATACCGCTTTATGGTTCTGGTCAGTCAGAGGTTTCACCGCCTCCACAGAGTCAATGGTAACCACGCCAGCCCTCTCCAGAGCAAGCTGCTTCTGGAAGCGCTCCTGCAGGTCCGACGTTGAGAAGTCCAGCTTCGGATAGGACACTGGATTCATCTAGGAAAACAACCAACAAGGTAATCATTGCATCTCATGACGGTCACCACAACAGCCCTGCAGGGCGATCTGGCAGACAGCATACTTCATCAGTGGAGTGAGCGCATCCGATTATACTTCACACAGGTGGAGAGACTGATCACTCCAAGGTGTATACTGTGGCTGAGGTCGCTGTGTCGGCTCACTTCAGTGCATCCCGTGGCTGCTGTAGCAATGCAGTCTTACTAAGTCTGAGTCAGCCCAAACAACAGATAGTGCACAAGAGACAGACTGACTGTCCATAAGCCTGCAAGGCAGTTAGACTGCAAGACTAATAAAGTTAAGATATTGGTCCATGAGGGCAACTAGACAGCATTCAGGTTGTACAGTAGGCTGAAGCAATAAGAAGGCAGTGACCTATACACCTTACATAATGTGCAGAGCACAGTAGGATGGATATAAGGGCCGTGATGCTTCAGCCTAAAGCAAACCTAAAAATCCATCCACCCGAGCCAGAAAGGCCTGGTTTCATCAGTGACACAGTCTGTCTCACTTGGAAAGCTGGACATAGCTTCAGGAATGCGGCTAAAATACGACTAGCACCAAGAAGCAGGAGCCAACAACTGAGGCATGAACTACAGACAGGATAAAGGCCTGCCCTGCAGACAGCGCGTCTGTAGCAGGAAACTTGCAGCAGGGACCACGGCAGACAGAGAGGAGAGCTACTGCAGCTTCCACCAAGGTCTGTCCCGCAGGGGTCGCAGCGTAAGCACAACCAGCTACCCACGGCATCCAAGGGCAGCTCCTGCAGCAGGGACCACAGCCGACAGGGATGAGACCTACGGCAGCTTCTACCAAGGTCTGTCCTGCAGGGGTCACAGAGTAAGCATAACCAGCTACCCACGGCATCCAAGGGCAGCTCCTCCGGCAGAGACCACGGCCGACAGGGATGAGACCTACGGCAGCTTCTACCAAGGTCTGTCCTGCAGGGGTCACAGAGTAAGCATAACCAGCTCCTACAGCAGGGACCACGGCCGACAGAGCTGAGCTACTGCAGCTTCCACCAAGGTCTGTCCTGCAGGGGTCACAGCGTAAGCACAACTAGCTACCCACGGCATCCTCCGGCAGGGACCAAAGCCGACAGAGATGAGAGCTTCTGCAGCTTCCACCAAGGCCTGTCCTGCAGGGGTCACAACGTAAGCACAACCAGCTACCCACGGCATCCCAGGGCAGCTCCTCCAGCAGGGACCGCAGCTGAGATCAGGCTACGGCGCCTTCAGTCACAGCCTGTCCTGCAGGGAGTACAGCTGAAGTCGCTACTCTGTCTAGGAACTTGCACTGAAGCAGGAACCAATGCTTTACAAACACGGAACATCTAACTCCTGCAGGAACACCTAACTCCCACGGGGGGTTGGGCATGTGATATTAAGAAAGGATTCTACTCTAAATTCAATACTCAACTCTTAGTACTCATCCCAATACCTATATAGACAAAACACCCCCCTTCAACAAAAGCACCCCATTAGTAATCGTAACCCACAGCTACAAATCACAGGGTCTCCGACGAACAGCAGCAGCTGTACTGCCTCTTGAGCAGGGCACAGCTACAGGCCACCCTCTGCCAGTACCTTGCCGTAGGCCACCCTCTGCCAGTACCTTGCCGTAGGCCACCCTCTGCCAGTACCTTGCCGTAGAAGTCCTTGAGTAAAGGCGAGGTGCACTTTTCTTTATGCATGAAGATGGGAGGCTGGAATTGGGGCTGGACCGTATGGATGGCCCGCAGCACCATCTCCTTCTCATCCAACTGGAAGGGGTAGTCCTGGAACAGCTGCTCCAGGTGTAGCCCATCCTCAGCCAGCTGCAGCAAACACCTGCAATACAAACAGGAACGTGGTCAGCCACGGGCAAAGGCAGGGAGAGAAGCGGGGGCAGGAGGAAGCACATCTAACAGATATAATAGCACCTAGGCTGTATCCCCAATGAGACCCAACAAAACTAGAAAGCAGGATGACTTGCAAAACCTTCCTTTCCTTCCCCACGACCAGAAGTAAGATGTCAAAATTATTTCCATCCACTCCACTCCTCAGTCTCGCAAAAACAAATGCTAAGTGCCTCACAAAGAATGTAAAAGTCCATGGTCCAAGGCCTTCGCTTTCATATATTTTTTTTATTGAAAGGAACAAACGTGGGGTTTAAGTGTAGACAAATTTGGCAACATTTTATCCACGTTTTTGTAGCCGTCTTGCTAGTAAGGAGTTCTCTGGAAGAACCAATTTTTAAATGCCTAAAGACTGAGATCAAAAAGGTGTTTTACACCATTCACCAAACTTTACAAAAGGGAGGGCCTGTGACATCCAAGAAGATATTCCAAATTTGGAGAACTTGCTAAAGTTATCAGTAAAATATGACTTTTGACTTCTTTATGGAAAGTGCAACATATCCTTTACTTACTATTACAAGGTGTGTGAATATAAACACACAGTACGCGGTAGGAAACACACATAGTACGTGGTAAGACACATACAGGCACAAAAAGGAGTAAAGATACACACACAAATGCAACTCGAAGGAGTGCACTGGTGCCCTTGAACATCAACACCATCATTATAACCTCTTCCTCTGAAGAAGGGAAGAGACCAATAGACCATCCCTCATCAGGGTCAAGCAGTTTGCATCAGAGAAACCAAAATGGCACAATCCACTGCTCCAAATGCTGCAGTCAAGAGCCATAAAAGGCCATTTAACATCTGTTGCAGCCAAGAATCTGCCTCCAATAGTAAGCAGGGGTGTTTCAGCAGCTCATGTTATAGGGTACACTTGAGAGATCACGGGCTTGTAAACAAACACCTGAGCTTGCTGTCAGCCCACGCCTCCAACAGCCTGGAGGTGAGTAGTAAACACTGAGTGGTAGTAAACTGCAAGGCTTCACCCATCCAGATGTGGCTAGTCACCAGCGAAGCGACAGCAACTTCAAGGCAGCAAAGTGAACATATTTCTTGAGAAAGATACTACGAACCACTGAGGTGAGTGCAGCAAGACGCGCAGAGCCTGACTCTGCGACTATACAAGGCACACTTTAGCACAAGGTAATAGATGGATTTCTACCAGACAGGGTCAGCAGATGGAGTCAGGCAGGTTTAGGGAGAGCTTCCAACTTATCAGTGACAGCACTGTTCTATGTAGAACCACAGTTTTATCTGTAAAAGGTTTGATGGTGCTGAGTCGGCCGACTCGTGCTCGCGCCTGGAAGGGTGCTGTAGCTTACGGTACATAAGGTCCTTTCAGCTTTCAGAAAGTCCGATAAACATGAGCTGCTGTCACCTGACAGAGGGATGCCTGCAGACGGCTTGCACCACCCTCCCTCCAGACAGTGTCTGTGATGCCCGTCCTGTGTCATTTATCCTTCTGAAGCTCTTTCATGGCTGCATTTCATCCGCAGCGGAAGAACACATTCCATTATTTTCATAATGAAACTACAGCCTTGTCCAGCACCCGTTTCTGTCACCAAGGACTCAGAGAGGAAAAGGCGGCAATTCAAAAATGGTTTGTACCTTGTGTGACACCACAACAGGAGCTAGAGCGTCTTCTGGGAGCCGAGCCTGCGGTACGGAGGTTGGCAGGGTCACCAGATGTTAGGTCCTGGGCACACTGAGCCAACCTAGAGGCCTCGAACCACAGTACGGGCGGCCCCAGGAGCCTCACTCAGACAGCACAAGAGGGCAGTGCTGGGGATTACACGGAGAGCTTTAAAAAATGAATTTTTACTTTGTTGAAACTGGAAAAAGTACATGACCCCTTGTTATTTTGCCTTAGTGTAGTTCACTTTGAAAATATTAAATGAACTTTTAAAAAAATAGTGAGCACGTGGCCTGTGATCACACCTCAGCTGCAGATTTTATTTAGGTTCCTGATAACAAATAGAACTTCGTCAACAGACGAGGGCTGAAGCCCAACAAGGATGGCATGAGCTGCAGAGCGAGCTCCATGGCATGACCCATGGTAAGAACTTCTCACATCATAAAAATCCAGAATAAGTGATGTTTGGGCAGCCCTGAAGAAGTCCACTGCATTGTAGGCAGAACTGACGAAACATGTGTTCGCATGACATGGGCAATGAAGATATGACTGGACCGAAATAAAGTTTATCTGAATAATCAATACACAGCGTGAACGTACGTTTGAGCGCTGGGAGCGTCTTTGTAAAAAAATAATTTTAAAAAAAAGGGATTCTCCCTATAAGGAAGTTATTATTTTTTTTTTTTAAACATGTTTTTATTGATTTTTCAAGACGAAAGCCATACATTTTCTGGCATACATAGTCATTGATAACAAATTATCATTGGTTACAGTCTATCGTCTGGCTCTCCCATATTAATGGTCAATGTATATATCAAACTGCTAAGAACTTGTGTGCACTTCCCGGTCCGCTGATTCTGCCCATCACTACCGAGGTTGCCACCACGTAGGGCAAAGCTTTCAGTTGCAATGTGATTCTATTACCACTAGCGACAGGGGCCCACGTGACCACACGGGCGAGGTCGGGGAGCAGAGGAGACAGGGGGGGACGACGAGGCGGAGGGTTATGGCACAGTAGGTTTTAGCACAGGTGTCTATTAATTGATTATGCAGGCCTTTTGGTGCTGTGGCATGCTTGCATGGGGGGGATGGGCTACTAAGCTGTCAGTGTTGGCGAGGCATTGATGAAGGGTATGTATGCGTCCCCAAGTGTAGTATTGCCTTTCTGCCGGGGGCAGGGCCCGCGGCCTTCCAGGTGGATACAGCTATCTGTGATTCAGGGGGGTCTTTCATCGTTTTTGGCTTCTAGCCTAGACACTAAGACGCCCCAGGTCTCGCAGCCCGCCTGCCGCAGTCCCCTACGGGTTAAGTTTGTTAATACCTGATGCTCAGCTCGAGCCCAACGTAACGTAAGAGCAAGCCAGACTTTTAAGTCCGGCGCGTTGCAAGCCTTCCAGTTCATTGCTATCAATCTTTTGTACATTACATACGCTAGATCTACAAACCTGTGCAAGTGTTTATTTCTTTTCGTCCTTGTCCTTAATCCGAGTAGACAGGATTTGGGATTCGTGTCCAGGTTGAGCCCCGTGATTTCCGCTAAGGCTGTGACCACCCCCTCCCACTCCCCCCTTAACCGCGGGCACTCCCAGACCATGTGATAGAACTGTGCTGCTGGTGTTTTACATCTGGGACAGGCTGGATCCGATCCGGGGAACATGCGTTTAATCCTGGCTGGCGCCAGGTATGTCTGATGTAGATAATTGAACTGTGTATATCGGAATCTGGGGTTTCTTGAGACCTCACGTGTGTGACACAGAGCTTTTGGCCAATCTGTCCCTGAGAGCGGATTAGGCAATACGATGTTCCACCTCTCCCTAGCTTTCTGCAAGTTGTCTTCCGGGGGTCGATTCAGAAGTTTATAAAGGTTTGAGACTGCTTTTCCTTGGGGGTCCCAGTTCAGCATGTGGTGCAGGGTGACTGAGATATCAGGCTCTACGTCGCCAGATGCCCACGTTTTCCTGATTGCATGGCATATCGCGTGATATGCCAAGAATTGCCCCGGATTGATCTCTGTGAGGGCCTGTATAGCTTCGAAAGTCATTAATTTCCCTTCCTCGAAACAGTCTCCTACTGCACCAATACCCGCGTCTAGCCAGGTTGTAGGTGAATATGAGCCAGCTTCCACCCGCCCGGGGAGCCTATCCAGCGGGAGGAGTGGTGAGTAGGGTAGTTTTTTAACTCCTTTTTGGATATACTTCTTCCAGTATGTGTGTGCCACTATCATCAGCGGGTTTGTGCATGTGCTTTTAGTCTGCTTATCCAACAGCCAAGCTAGTATGGGAGCGCCTTGGAGTTGGGATTGTAACCATATAGTTTCTGCTGAGCTAGGTCTGTGGAGCCAATTTAAGATCCACTGCAACTGTGCGGCCGCAGAATAGAGCTCAAAGTTTGGGGCGCCCAGTCCACCCATTGCTACCGGATGATGTAGCGTGGTAAGTGCAACTCGCCTTCTGCCCTCTCCCCAAACCAGTTGTAGCAGGATGGAGTTCAAGCCGACGAAAAAGCTTTTGGGGATAATGATTGGTAGGGCCGCAAAATAGTACAGCAGTCTGGGTAATATCAGCATGTTTGCTATAGCTACTTTACCCAGTGGGGAGAGAGGTAATTTATTCCAGAAGCGTAGTGAACTCTTAACAGAGGACACCGCTTTCCCCAGATTCCCATCCCTTAAATCTTCCGCCCTGTGGTATACGTTGATTCCTAAGTATTTAAATGTGTTGAAGCACCATTTAAGGTGGCCTGGTGGGGCACTTTCTTGCCTCGCAGGAGCCCAGCTGGTTAGTGGGAATATGCAGGATTTCCCCCAATTAACTATTAGACCAGATACCCTTCCGAACTCAGACAGCAGCGACATCACTGGGGGCAGCGACTCCTCCACTCTACGTATGTATATCAGGGCATCATCTGCGTATAGTGATATGGAGTGGAGAGTGCCGTTCCTTGACACCCCCCATTCTTCTTTTTTGGCCCGGACGCGTGCAGCTAGTGGTTCCATCGCTAAGGCAAATAGGAGGGGGGAGAGGGGGCAGCCCTGTCTTGTTCCCCTGTTAATCGGAAAGCTTTCTGATATTTCTCCTCCCGTCTTCACCCTAGCCTGTGGGGCAGTGTACAGAATGCGTACCCAGTTTGTGAATTTTGGACCGATACCCAGTAACTGCATAGTGGCAAACAGGAAGTCCCATTCTAATGTATCAAACGCTTTTTCTATGTCGAGCGATATTACCACCTCCTCGAGTGCGGTCAGGGGAGTGTCACCCATCACACTGAGCAGCCTCCGAATATTTAGGAAGGTGTTACGTTTCGGGATGAATCCATTCTGGTCATCGTGTACCAATATATGCATGTAGGGAGCTAGTCTGTTAGCCAGGATTTTGCCAAGTATCTTGCAGTCTAGGTTCAACAATGAGAGAGGTCTGTAAGACCTGACGTCAGTGGGGTCACGCCCCTGCTTTGGAAGGACCACTATCATTGCCTCTCTCATTGAGGGAGGCAGGATACCATTGGTCCCTGCTTCTTCAAACGTTTTTAGGAGATGTGTGTTAAGGTGCGCCGCGAAAGTGGAGTAGTATTCCGACGGCAGGCCATCTGTCCCTGGGGCTTTATTCCTGGGTAGTTGTTCAAGAGCCTTATTAAGTTCCCCTAATGTGATGGGGGCTTCCAGTGTCTCTCTATCGACATGCATTAGTTGGGGCAGGGGGGAATCTGCTAGAAAGGACTCAAGTTGTTGGATGGTACATGATGTGCTTTTGGTGTATAATTGTGTATAATATTCCCTAAACGCATCATTTATTTTTACCTGTGTAGTAGCTATTGCACCTGCGCCTGCGCCTGTTCCTATCGCCCCGATCGGCGAGCACCGCCGGTCCTCCCGCAGCAGCCATGCGAGCAGCCTACCAGATCTGTTGCCCTCCGATTGTAGCCTAGCCACGTGGTGTTTGTGGTCGTGAAGGCGTAATGTAGCATCAGCCTTTGCATGTTCCGCGCGCATTTCCTTCAGGGCCGTGTATGGCGTTGCATTGCGGGCAACTGCGTTTTCTAGTGCTCTTAGTTTCTTCTCCAGCTTGCTAACCTCTGCATGGAGTGTGCGCCTCACCCCCCATGTAGTGGAAATACAATGTCCACGGATCACCACTTTGTGTGCGTCCCACTCCATTGTTCTTAATTTTGTGGTGCCAGTGTTTAATACCCAATACTGTTTCAGCGCTGTTCTCAGTGAGTCTGTGAACGCAGGGTTGTGTAAGGCTTCCGCTTGTAGCCTCCACGTTGGGATAGCCTGGCGCTTCCTGCCCCAGTCCAAAACTATTTTAAGCGGTGAATGATCTGATAATGTCTTGGCTAGGTATTCTATTCTACTGGTCCCTGTGCAGATCTCCTGGGTGCCCCACATCAAGTCTATCCTGGTGTGTACCTTATGTGGTGCTGAATAAAATGAATATTCCCTGTGTCGTGGGTGTTTCATGCGCCATATGTCATGAAGGCTCATGTTACTAGCCCATATCGATAATGGGCGGCTGGGGTGTCTGATGACTATTGAATCTGTGGGGGATTTGACCTGTCCAATGCTGGATCTGGCGTGCAATTGAAGTCACCTCCCCATATGGCGGGTGTTTCAGGGTTCGTTAGTAACGCTGGAGTGAGTGTGCTCAGGAACTCAGGCAGTGCGCTATTGGGAGCGTATACCCCTATGATTGACAATTGTCTGCCGTCCAGCTTACCCTCCACTACCACATATCTGCCCTCGTGATCTATCTTGTGTGATGTTTGGATAAAAGGGACATTCCCTGCTATCCATATAAGTACCCCCCTCGCGAAGGTTGAATAGGATGTGCCCACAATCTGACCTCCCCATTTACTGCGTAGATCCTGCAGGTCTGGGTCCCGCAGGTGAGTCTCTTGTAGTATTGCAATATGTGTGCCATGGCGTTTGAGTCGTGCATGCACCCTGGACCTTTTGCCCGGATTCCCCAGTCCCCTGATGTTCCAAGTGACTATGTCATATTTGTATGCGCTATGGGTTGTGGATTGGGCCATATTCAATTTGTGAGTGCATATCTTGCACCCCGGATCCCGGGAAGGCCCATTGGGTCCCCTCCGCCCCCACCGCCCCCCCGTGCGGGCCCCTTGCCTCCGGGCGTTTATCCAGTGTTGCGAGCAGACCGGTAGTGCACAAACTAATAGTTACCCTCTTTCCCTCCCCAACTGGATCCCAACCCCAACTATGAACTTGCAACAGGCTACACACCCATTTTAGGTGCGTGCCAAGGTGTATCCGTATGGATATCTGCGGGGGAGCAATAATACTATCCGGATGCGGCTCATTTTAGGGGCTCGCATCCTTCTGCAGACACGGTCCGCAATTGGCTTGGGGCACTCCCAGGGCACAGCCATCCGCCCCCCCACCCCACACCGCCCGCCGCGCACAATATGAATAAAGGAGTTATCTCCAGGAGCAAACGTGCAAGGATACATAAGTTCAGGTGATGTGACCACCCACATCAGGAGGAGGTCGCAAAGTTCAGTTCTGTATTCAGGCTGTGGCGGTTGGTCCCCCCCGGGGGGGGATAGTTCAGTAGTGTTTGTTCAGAGTGTGTCTGCGGACCTGGGGGTGAGCTCCGGGCCCCTCAATGCCTCCGTTAATGTAGAGTCCGAGCTGACCGAGTCAGAATCCGAGCCCTCCACTGGCTGGGTCCTGAGCGTCTCAAAGGAATTCTGAGTTAGTAGGGGGGTTTCTTTAAGGGCCCTGGCTCTCTCCTCTGCAGCCTGTTCTACCGTGGGTTGACCCCTGGCTCGCCTTTTGGATCGTTTCCTAGGTTTCATCGTTGACCAGTTCTTGCCGGTACCGGCTGCCTCGCGGGGTTGGGCGAAGCCTTTGGCATGCATCCACGTCCAGGCATCTTCCGGTGAGGTGAACATATGAATGCGCTCATCTGTTGTTACACGTAATTTAGCGGGGAACATTAATGCGTATTTTATGTCATACTCCCGGAGGCGTTGTTTAACTTGGGTGAAGGAGTTGCGTTGCCTTTGCACTTCCTGAGTGAAATCTGGATAAGCGTAAACAGTTGAGTCCTCATACCTGTATGGACCTTTGCTGCGGAACTGTTGAAGTATCGTATCCCGGTCCCTGAAGTTTAGGAACCTAGCTATCAGTGGTCTCGGAGGTTGGCCCGGTGCCGGGGGGCGTCCGGGGATTCTATATGCTCTTTCCACTGAGAAGAATTTGGATGGGTTCCCATTCAGGACCTCTTTAATTAGCCAGTGTTCCAGCAGGAGCTCTGAGCATTGATCCAGTGATTTTTCAGGAAAACCAAGAAAACGTATGTTGTTGCGACGGGATCTGCCCTCCGCCTCCTCTGCTCTTCTCATCAGTGACTTTACTTCTGCATCTAGACGGAGAACTTGTTTTTGGTTATCCGCTACCGAGGGGGCCAGGTCACTTAGCACTGCCTCCGCTGTCTTCACTTTATCAGATAGTTTGCCATGGTCTACTCTGAGGATGTTCAGGTCTTGCGATACCGTGTCTATCCTGGTCTCCAGTGAGGTTTTAGTGTCCATGATTGCTTGTAGTATTTTCTCGAATTGCGAGGAATGTGACATGAGCGTGGACTCCAACGACTGCAGAGAGGGCGTATGCTGCTGATCTCCGGGAGCCTGGCATGGCGTGTTCCGGTCCTGGTTTTTAGCTGATTTGAGCCTTCCGGCCATTTTGACTGATCTGTTGCGACCTGCTTCTTCCCAGAATCTCGCGCTCACCTACTTTCTCTGGGCCCTGTAAGCGAGGAGGGCATATATGTCCCCGCGGGGCCACGCCGGTGCAGATTTCAGTTTTTGAGGTTTCGGCCCTACTGTTGGTTCTCTTAATGAGATCTCATTCAGGTGGTCTAGTGCCTCCCGACGCTGGGTCCACGTGCGTGCCCCGAGCCCCCGGTCAGCAGCCAGCTCCAGGCTCTAGGTCCACTTTCAGTGTGGAGTAAAGGAGTGATATTCCCAGGTGTGTTTACTTAGTGTGATGTGGGCTCGCACAGTTCTTTAAGCACTGTTCCTCCCTGCGGTGCAGGTCGGCGCCATTTAACAGAGGATATGGCTTAGCTTGATCCTGGTCGACCCTGCGCAAACCACGTCTATGGTAGCTTCGATATCCAGCTGCAGGTCCAGAGACGATTCCTGGGACGGGCGCTCCACGCCAACCGCTATAGGATAGGGAGGCACCCCCAGTGGCCCACAACAGGATTCGTCTCCCGTCCTTCTTCCCTCCTTGCGGGCAGGAAGGGGGTAGGCGATGCAAGGCGAAGGCAGTGACCAGTTCCCCTCGCAGCGGTCCCCGCAGACGCCGTACGTCCGTCTCGCCGTCAGGCCCTCCAAATCTGGCGCAGAACCCCGCCCCAAGGGGAGACGGCGCCAGCGGCCTCCAGGAGAGGGCGCGTCTGCTGTGGCCGAGCGCACAGCCGCCCGACAGGGCCCGCGGCCACGCGTAGCAGCTAGGGAGTCCAAGGAGCGGATCCCGACCCGCTCATGTAACAGATACGCCCCTGGCCTGTTGTTGTGGTCCCACAGGGCCTTTTGCGGAGGGGGAGGCGCGTCTCTCCGCTCGCTTCCAGTCACGGCGGGGACATCCACCCGGGGTCCCTGCAGTCCCCGCCGCTGAATCGCCGCTGCTCCTTGGGGCTCCCCCACGCCTGATTGGGGGGAGGGGAAACTCCGGCGGCCGATTGGCGTCGAGGAGGGGGGGGGGCACCCAGGGCGGAATTAAAGCTTAATATGGGTTTATCACCCTCGCGAGGTGGGCCGCTCCCCGCTTCCGCGCACCCACCTCTCCTTCAGTCCTTAAGGCCGCATCCAGCCCGACGCGGCCAGCAAAATGGCGGCCGCAGCTCCCGGCTCCGAGCCGCTCCGCGGCAGTCCCTCTACCCGGCCGCTCGATCACGGCCGGAGCCGCCGACGAGAGGAGAGCGGTCCCAGCCGCGGATCCCGCCGCAGGGCTGCGACAGCGGCGCCCCAGAAGCGCCCCACAATTATTTACGAGGCGAGCCCGAGAGGAGCGCTTAATCAAGCGTCCTTCCCGGTCGCCATCTTGGCTCCGCCCCCCCCTATAAGGAAGTTAAGGTGGCTAGTCCTCTTTCCTGGAGCACCGGATGTTTAATCAGTTTTAGATAACCTCTATTTCAAAAGAGTGAGCGCTGTTATTCCCAGCCACCTCAGTTTTAAAATATAATGTTTGGGCAGGAACTGTGCCAGCTTTCCTCTAACGTGGGCCAGACACGGCACAGTCAGAAGCTCTACTAAGGTGCCTTCCACACAGTCAGCAGATGTGCAAGCCTCCCTTGCAGACATCAGGCAGTATTGCAATTTCCATCACACACAGAGCATGCACAGCAAAGGGAGCAACAATGCAACGTTGTCTCACACATTGCAGATACAGTGCTGGGAGCATTAGTGCAAGCTTCCCTCACACACAGAACTGACACAGCACATCCAGCAGTGTGAGCTTCCACCACATGGAGAATTGGTACAGCACAGGGAGCAGCAGTGTGAGCTTCCATCACATGCAGAATAGGTACAGTGCAGGGAGCAGCAGTGCGAGCTTCCATCACATGCAAAATAGGTACAGCACAGGGCGCAGCAGTGCGAGCTTCCATCACATGCAGAATAGGTACAGCGCAGGGCGCAGCAGTGCGAGCTTCCATCACATGCAGAATAGGTACAGCACAGGGAGCAGCAGTGCGAGCTTCCATCACATGCAGAATAGGTACAGTGCAGGGAGCAGCAGTACAAGCCTCTCTCGCTCATTACACATAAAAGACAGAAGCTGTCCTGTTTTAATGAGACCCTGGCAGAACTCTCCAGTGAACTGGCAGTGCTGGCACCAAACCTCAAACAAACTTTGGCCAGACATCCCCATGAAACTCAGACAAACTTCCTGTGGGAAAGTACCCTCTTTCTTGGCATGGTTACCCCCATTTTCTGCCTGTTGTCAGTGTGTTTGACTATATTCACTGGGATCCTGCTAACCAGGACCCCAGTGATTATGCTCTCTCCCTTCTAATTTGGTAACTTGGTTACTTACACCCCACATTTGGCATACTGGTGTCCCCCTGTAAGTTCCCAGTATATGTACCCAGGGCATTAGGGTACCAAGGGATCCCCATGGGCTGCAGCATGCATTATGCCACCCATGGGGAGCCCATGCAAAGGGTATCTGCAGGCCTGTCATTGCAGCCTGCATGAAAGGGTGCATGCACCTTTTTCACTACAGGTTACTGCACCAGTTCACTGTAAGCCACCCCTATGGCAGGCCCTTCTAGCCCAGAGGGCAGGGTGCAGGTACTTGTGTGTGAGAGCACCCCTGCACTAGCAGAAGTGCCCACACATACTCCAGCTCCATTTTCCTGGACTTCGCAAGTGCGGGGACACCGTTATATGCATGTACAGGACAAAGGTCAATACCTATGTCCAGCTACATAATGGTAACTCCAAACCTAGGCATTTTTGGTATCAAACATGTCCGAATTATACTCCAATACTGTTGCCAGTATTGGAAGTATGATTCCATGCACTCTGGGGGCTCCTTAGAGGACCCCCACATTGCTCCTACCAGCCTTCTGGGGTTTTCCAGGCAGCCCAAGCTGCTGCCACCCCTCAGACAGGTGTCTGCCCTCCTGCTGCTTGATCAGCTCAAGCCCAGGAAGCCAGAACAAAGGATTTCCTTTGGGAGAGGGGGGTAACACCCTCTCTCTTTGGAAATAGGTGTTAAATGGCTTGGGAGGGGTAGCCTCCCCAAGCCACTGGTATGCTTTGAAGGGAACATTTGGTGCCTTCTATGCACAAATCAGTCTACACTGGTTCAGGGACCTCCAGTCTCTGCCACGAAACTGGACAATGGAAAAGGGAGTGACCACTCCCCTGTCCATCACCACCCCAGGGGTGGTGCCTAGAGCTCCTTCAGCAGGTCCCTGGTTTCTGCCATCTTGAATCCGAAGTTGGCAGGGACCTCTGGAAGTATCTGAGTGGCCAGGACAGACCGGTGACGTCAGAGCCCCCTCCTGATAGGTGGTCACCAGACTAGGTGACCAGTCCCCCTTTCAGGGCTATTTAGGGTCTCCCTCTTGGGTGGGTGCTCAGATTCACCTTGCAAGATTCCAGCAGGACTCTTCTGCAGCCTCCACTTTGACTTCTGGCCACTGGAACAGCATTTAGACCCTTCAGGAACCGACAATCTGCATCCACGACAAAAGCTCTGCTTGCAACATTGTTTCCACAGCTCCTTCCAGCTTCTGCAACATTTGCCCGGCTGTTCATTCTCTGAGGGTGGCAAGTCTTTGAGTGAAGGAGTCACTCCCCTGCACCGCAGGCAGCAACTTCAATGAAGACTGGCTGTGTGGATCTCCTCTCATCCTGAGCTACGTGGATCCTGCATCATGGGTGGTGGTTCGAAGTCCTCTTGGTCCTCTCTACCAGCTGTCCAACTTTGGTGGAGGTAACCCCTTGCATTCCCATGAAGGACGTACCGCCATGCACACCGTCTCTTGCAGCTACCATGGCTTGTTTGCTTCACCTCCAAGGGATCTTCAGGCTTCGTGTAGCCCCAGCCCTCAGCACTCCTTCCTGTGACGCACAGTCCTCTGCATGCTTCTCCTGCGGCGTGGGACCCTTCTCCAGTTGTGATGCGTCGGCTCCTCTTTGACTCCTGGTTCCTAGTCCAGTGGGTCTCCTGTGGGGCTGCCTCTCGTTTGGACTCTTTGCCTTGCTGAGGGTCCCCCGACGAGTCCCCCTATGGGTTGAGTCCTCCTGAACCTTGCTGGACCTCGGCAGCTCCACTTCTGCTTCACTGTGACTTCTGCCTTTGCCAAGGCTTGTTGGTGGCTTTTCCACGCCAATGACCGACTGCAATCATCCAACTGGCGTGGGATATCGACTGCATCCACCAGAAACTCTTCACCTGCCCCAGGGCTGCATTGCTGACCATCTTTGTCCTACTGTCGACCAACTCCTGCAACCACAGCTGGGTGAGTAGTAGCTTCTGCTCCCTCGGACTCTTCTGTGACTTCTTGGCTTTGTCCCCTCTCTCCACAGGTCTTCCTCTACAGGAATCCACCACTGATTTCTTGCAGTCTTATCTGGGTATTGCATTTTCTTCTTTTCCTTCCTTTTGCGTAGTTTGGGGAGAATCCAGTAACCTACTCCTTTGTTCCTGGTCACTAGGGAGCACTTTCGTACTTACCTGTGGGGTTTCCTAGTACCCCCAGCTCACCTAGGTGGGGTCCTGTGCTTGTATTCCATTTTTTAAAGTATATGTTTTGGGCTCCCCCTACGGTCACTGTGGTCTCGCGCCATTTGCACTGTTTTGTATCACTTTCTATGCCTAATGCTGATAACTTGTGTATATTTTTAGTGTGCTACTTACCTACTATTGGAGAGTTGCCTCTCCAGCACTTTTTGGTATGTGTGTCACTAAAATAAACTACCTGTATTTTTGTAACACTGTGTTTTCTTTCATGAGTGTAAGTGCTGTGTAACTACAGTGGTACTGGACGAGCTTTGCAGGTCACCTAGATAAGCGTTGGCTGCTCATCCACAGCTACCTCTAGAAAGCCTGGCTTCTAGGCACTGACTACACTTCACTCATAGGGGACACCTGGAGCTGGCATAAGGTTTACGTACCTGAGATACCCACCACACATCAGACCAGCTTCCTTCCACACTTCTCACAGCCCAGGCAATACTGTGTGTCTCTGTATAGTAAAATGTTTTAATATGTTTCCATTAATGTCCTGGAGCTATCTCTCATACACTACACACTATTGTGATCTAAAAAGGCGTTTGTATGTTGGATTCAGTCACACACCTAATGTGGATTATATGCTGCTTACTCTCTTGCCCACACTCAGGGAGCTGCAGTATCTGCCCTCAGTATCTCCAGCAATCAACCTGTGCTTTCTGACCTTCAAAGACAACCTCACTGGGACTTTACTCAGTGCTCAGAGCCATGGACTGTGGCATTAAAACATGTACTTCTTGCTTAGTGGAAATGAGAAATTCATATTTGACATACACATTTTGGAAACAAAGCCGCCACGGCAGGGATAACCCACATTACAGACGGAGTTTTGTTAGGGTGAACCATCCGCAGCCGAGACCATGACATGGCTCGGATCACACCACACATGGTGACAATGGGAAGATGGAGAAGGCTCAAGCGAATTGTTCACCACCTAAAAATTGTTCACCACCTAAAAGGGCAATCTGCAATGATGGATCAGTGCAGTGGTCCATCTTCCAGCCAACGACTGAGCCTCCACACAACAGCTGCTCTCCCACACAGGTTCCCAGCTTTAGCAGGGAAGGGAAGCACATCTCAGGACAGGACGGTTTATTTTCTGATAACTCTGGATTACGAAGCTGCCAGTGATGGATGAGTAGCCCAATACCGAACCTCTGCCGGGCAGTTCAGCAGCTAGACTCGGTAGTACAGTGTCCCTAGCCTCTATGTGACAGTCCAGCTGCTGCCAGTCGTACAAGTCACTTACCTTCGATAACGAAACATCTGGTAGAGACATATTCTAGTTGCAGATTAATTACCTTCGAATTCTCCCCAGGCGTCAGACTGGATCCAGAGATTTTTCTTCAAGCAATACCCCTGCGCGTCTGTAGGTGGTGTCGGTCGACTCCGCAGGCGTCGTAGGCATTGTGGTCGCCATGATGACGTCGGGAGTAGTACATAGACGCTGCCCTAGCGCAGTGACGTCAGTTTCTTTTAACGACTTTCCACGCCAGAGCCAGAGCTGCCAAGAACACTGAGTTTGGTGTGCCAGAGCTAAGGACCTGAAAGGGGGGAATCCCTGTCCCTAGAAATCAGTTCGCAAGAGGGGAGGATGGGTGGGCGGTAAGGAATCTGCAACTAGAATATGTCTCTAAAACATATTTTGCTACCGAAGGTAAGTAACTTGTACATATGATAGAGACTTCTAGTTGCAGATTCCTTACCTTAGAATAGATACCCAAGCAATGCCATCCTCGGTTGTGGGCTGCGAACCAAGATCATACTAGGAAGTCCTGCAGGACAGAATGACCCAAGTAATCGTCCAGACGGACCTGACTATCCAGGCAGTAATGCTTAGCAAACGTGTGCAGGGACGCCCACGTAGCTGCCTGACAGATATCCAGGACAGGAACTCCGCGTGCTAACGCAGTGGATGCAGCGGTGGCTCTGGTAGAATGAGCCTGCAAGCCGTCAGGAGGTTGCTTTTTTGCCAAAGCGTAGCACATTTTGATGCAAAGAAGCACCCATCCAGAGATGGTACACTTCTGCACCACCTTCCCGTTCTTCGCACCCAAATAGCCAACAAAGAGTTGTTCGTCCACCCGGAAGTCTTTAGTACGATTGAGATAGAACGCCAACGCTCTCTTTGGGTCCAGGCGGTGGAGTCTCTCCTCCTCATGGGAAGGATGTGGGGGTGCGTAGAAGGTAGGCAAAGTGATGGACTGGCCTACATGAAATGGTGTAACCACCTTAGGAAGGAAGTAAGCTCTAGTGCGTAACACCACTTTGTCAGGGTGCACAGACAAGTATGGAGGCTTTGAAGAAAGGCCTGAAGCTCACTCACCCTGCGAGCAGAGGTGATAGCGATGAGAAAGACAGTTTTGAAGGTGAGGAGCCACAAGGGACAATTATGCATTGGCTCAAAGTGGGTACACATCAAGTAAGTACAAGATCATGATCCCACTGAGGCATGATGAAGGGAGTGGGAGGGACAAAGTGGGTGAGGCCTTTTAAGAATCTACTCACAATAGGAGATTTAAAGAGTGAGGGCTGATCAGGAAACCTAAGAAAGGCGGAAATGGCAGACAAATACCCTTTAAGGGTCCCCAATGCAGAGGCCTGCTGGGCTAAAGAAAGAATGAACAGAAGAACCTCTGAAAGAGGGGCAGAAAGGGGGTCAACAGATTTGTTGGTGCACCATGCCACAAATTTATTCCAACGACAGGCGTATACAGTTTTAGTCGATGGATGCCTGATGGCCAAGATAACATTGTAGACTTCGGGTGGAAGGGCAAATGCCATCAACTGTTGCCGCTCAATCTCCACGCATGAAGGTGGAGGTTGGACAGGTTCGGGTGGAGGACCGTCCCCTGCTGCTGCGATAGAAGATCTGCCCGAAGAGGCAGTCTGTGTGGAGGATCGATGGACATGCTCAATAGCTCTGGATACCACACTCTTTGAGCCCAGTCCGGAGCCACCAAGATAACTTGGGCCCGGTCGGACTTGATTTTCTTGAGAAGTCTGGGCAGAAGAGGGATAGGCGGGAAGGTGTAAAGGAGGCCGGAGTTCCACTCGAGACGAAAAGCGTCTCTGAGTGAGTGCCGCCTTGGAAACTCTAACGCGCAAAATAGCTGACAATGCACGTTCTCTGCGGAGGAGAACAGATCTAACCAAGGATCTCCCCACTTGAGAAAGAGATCTTGCGCCACCTCCGGATGGAGACGCCATTCGTGATAGACAGTTCGTCTGCTCTGGCGCTGAGAGAGCCCGCCAGATGTTGAACCATTAGGATAATGCCCTGATGTTCCAGCCATGTCCAGAGGCGTAGTGCCTCCTGACAAAGGGTCCAGGACCCTACCCCGCCCTGTTTGTTGGAGTACCACATGGTGGTAGTGTTGTCCGTGAACACCTGCACTACTTTCCCTTTGAGAGAGGGAAGGAATGCTTTCAACGCAAGTCTGATCGCTCGGAGCTCCAGCATATTTATGTGGAGTCCTGACTCCGCTGGAGACCAGAGGCCTCTGATCTCCGCCCCTCCCATGTGGCCGCCCCACCCCAGAAGTGGCGCATCTGTCACTATAGAGAGATCTGGTTGGGGGAAGGGAGAGGGATCTGCCAGTGACCCAATTGGGATTGGAAAGCCACCACTGCAGGTCTTTCGCAGTCACCTCTGAGATCTGGACCATGTCGGAGAGATTCCCCTGATGCTGCGCTCACTGAAACTTCAAGTCCCACTGCAGAGCCCGCATATGCCACCTGGCATGTGTCACTAGCAGGATGCAGGAGGCCAAGAGGCCCAGTAGCCTCAGAGTCTGTCTCACCGAAACCCAAGACCAAGGCTGAAAGATCAGAATCATAGCCTGAATGTCTTGGACTCGCTTTTGGAGAGGATAAGCCAGAAACAGCACTGTGTCCAGAACTACTCCGATGAAAGGGAGCATCTGAGAGGGAGTCAGGTGTGACTTCGGCAGGTTGATAGTGAACCCCAGCTGGTGCAGGAGGTCCGCCGTAGTCTGGAGGTGGGAGACCACTGTCAGGGTCGAAGGCGCCTTCAACAGCCAGTCTAGGTAGAGGAAGACTGAGACCCCTAACCTGCGCAGATGAGCTCCAACCACCGCCATCACTTTCGTGAACACCCGGGGGCACTAGTAAGGCCGAAAGGGAGCACGGTAATTTGAAAGTGCTCGTGATCTACCACGAATCGTAGGTAACATCTGTGGGCAGGCAGGATGGGGATGTGGAAATAAGCGTTCTGCAAGTCCAACGCTACCATCCAGTCTCCTGGGTCCAAGGCAGACAGCACCTGAGCCAGGGTGAGCATTTTGAACTTCTTCTTGAGGAAGTAGTTCAGGTCCCGAAGATTTAGGATAGGGAGCAAGCCTTTGTCCTCCTTTGATATCAGAAAGTAGTGGGAATAACAACCACGACCTACTTCTGGCACAGGGA
This sequence comes from Pleurodeles waltl, assembly GCF_031143425.1. Taxonomy (NCBI): domain Eukaryota; kingdom Metazoa; phylum Chordata; class Amphibia; order Caudata; family Salamandridae; genus Pleurodeles; species Pleurodeles waltl. The sequence continues at coordinate 26,567,477 of NC_090451.1, read as the reverse complement.
CCCTTTCTATAGCTCCCTTGGCCAAGAGAGCCGCGATTTCCTGGCGGAGAAGCACCAAATGATCCTCCGGAAGGTGATGGAAGGATGGTGGCATGTGTGGTGGTGCAGATTCGAAAGAGAGGGAGTAGCCCTTCCGAATTATTTGCAAAACCCACCCATCCGTGGTTATAGGTTCCCAGTGGGGCAGGTGATGGTGGATTCTGCCACCAACTGGGAGTGAGGGGACGGACTAGGAAGGTTTGGAGGCTGCTGCGGGGGCAGAGGTGGACTGGACAGACCTCTGGTTCCCTGTCCCGCGGCCACGTGGGATTCCGCGCCCCCGGCCACGCATAGGCTGTCCAGCGTGCATGGCACAGTGGCTGGGTTGGGAACGCGACAGGGCGCCCCTTCCGTGGCCACGAAAGGGACAAAAAGCGGACTGTGGGGGGCGTGTGGCAGAAGAAAGGCCAAGGGACCGAGCATAGCCCGGGAATCCTTGAACCTCTCCAAGGCCGAGTCCGCTTTGCCTCCAAAGAGACGGGTGCCATCAAAGGGCATGTTCATGAGTGACTGTTGGACATCCGCAGAGAAGCCAGAAGTACGTAACCGGGCATGGCGCCGTAAGGCCACTGTCGTTGCAACCGATCTGCCCAGAGAGTTGGTTGTATCCAGCCCACAACGGATCGTGAACTTTGCCGCATCTTTCCCATCGTTGACTGCTTGGAAGACGATAGCAAGGGCCTCCTCCGGTATCTGCGGCAGGACTTGCACAACCATATCCCACAGTGAGTGGGAATAACGGCCTAAAAGGCATGCGGTGTTCACAGACCGCAGCGCAAGACTGGAGGAAGAAAACAACTTCTTACCAAATTCTTCCAGCCTTTTGGATTCCCTATCCGGGGGAGCGGAAGGGAACGCACCAGAAGAAGAGGACGAGACTCTCAGGCGTAGGATGTTGGGACAAGAACTTTGGGTCGTTCGACGCAGGCTGCAAGCAATAGACGTGTTCACAGGAGCCCCTGTGTTGGGTTTGGACCATGTATCCAAAAGGACATCAGTGAGGGTCTCATTAAATGAGAGAAGGGGTTCAGACGTAGAAGCCCCAGGCTGAAGCACCTCCGTCAGGAGATTAGACCTGGCTTCGACAGTAGGTAGCTCAAGGCCAAGGACCTCAGCCGCCCTACTAACACGGTAAGAGGAGACAACATGCTAGCGTCAGGAGAAGTATCCAGACCACTGGCTTCGCCCAAGTCCTGTGCCCAGTCCATAGTAGGGTCTTCCTGGTATTCATAAGGGTCCAGGGATCCCTCCAATTCCTTCCCGTATTCGTACCCATAGGAAAATGGGTCAGAATCTGACTTCGGGCGAATAGGGCCCACCGAAGCCGATGGCTCCGACTCCAAGTCGTCGGGAATGAGAATCAGGTCGACGTCGGTAGTGGGCACTACCGACGTCAGGAGCGTCGATAAACGACACAGCGCCGGGGAAGGTTTCAATTGTGCGACCGGCGTCAGTGCGGATCCGCGCACGGATCCGGAGGCGACCTCGGTGACCGGGGCTGAAGTCGTCGGCGCGGAACCCGAAGGCCCCTCAGCCAAGCCCCTTGGGCCCAAAGGCGCCGTATCGGGGTCAGTACGCCCAAAGATGAGGCGCTTCGCCTCGTAGAACTCTGAGTTGGGCTGGGGTCGCTCCAGCTCCGGGAAACTAGGGGAAGCGCAGAGTCGACCCAGACGTAGGCTCTGAGAACGGAGGCCTAGTGTGTGGACGCTCATCCTGCGTTGCGTCGGCCGAGCGACGGGGTGAAGGCGGAGCTTACCTTGACCCAAAGACTTCGAATAAGACGAGTGGTGATGGCTCCGCGACCGATCTCAAGACCTTCCTCTTCAAGCGAGATCGGGATCTACGCGGAGTCGAGTGCCGGGCCGCTATCAGCTTTAGGGACCACTCCCTCAAAGCCTTTGGATGCATTGCCCTACACTCGGAGCACGACTTCGGGTCATGATCGCGCTCGAGGCACCACAGGCAAACACAATGAGGGTCCGTCACCGACATCATTCGGTGGCAGTCCTCGCACGCCTTGAACCCGGTCTTCGGGGACATCCTCGACGCACCAAGTATCGCACCAAAAAAGTTCGACAAAACGGTCTAATTCGGCCAAAAAATAGCTGGGGGTAGCTCTCTCTCGGATCAGGGCGTGGCGCGGAAAGAAAAGAACTGACATCACTGCGCGAGGGCGGCGTCTATGTACTACTCCCGACGTCATCACGGCGACCATGACGTCGACCGACGCCACCTACAGACGCACAAGGGTATTGCTCGAAGAAAAATCTCTGGATCCAGTCTGATGCCTGGGGGAAAATTCTAAGATAAGGAATCTGCAACTAGAAGCCTCTATCAAATTCAGTGGTACAGCACACCTAGTCTCTGCAGGACTATCCACCTGCTAGTGTCAGCAGTACAGTGTACCTAGCCTCTGCAGGACAGACCAGCTGCAAGTCTGTGGTATAGTGCACATAGCCTCTGCGGAGAAGTTCAACTGTTGGTCTCAGCAGTACAGTGTACCTATCCTCTGCAGGGCAGTCGTACTGCTGCTACAGTGTACCTATCCTCTGCGGGGCAGAATTGCTGCTGCTACAGTGTACCTATCCTCTGCGGGGGCAGTCCTGCTGCTGCTAGTCTCAGAGGTCCAGCGTACCTATCTTCTGCGGGCAGTCCTGCTGCTGCTACAGTGTACCTATCCTCTGCGAGGCAGTCCTGCTGCTGCTACAGTGTACCTATCCTCTGTGGGGCAGTCCTGCAGCTGCTACAGTGTACCTATCCTCTGCGGGGCAGTCGAGCGGCTACTACAGTGTACCTATCCTCTGCGGGGCAGTCGTGTGGCTGCTACAGTGTACCTATCCTCCGCCGGGCAGTCCTGCGGCTGCTACAGTGTACTGATCCTCTGCGGGGCAGTCCTGCTGCTGCTACAGTGTGCCTATCCTCTGCGGGGCAGGCGTGAGGCTGCTACAGTGTACCTATCCTCTGTGGGGCAGTCCTGCTGCTGCTACAGTGTACCTATCCTCTGCGGGGCAGTCCTGCTGCTGCTACAGTGTACTGATCCTCTGCGGGGCAGTCCTGCTCCTGCTACAGTGTACCTATCCTCTGCGGGGCAGTCCTGCTGCAGCTACAGTGTACTGATCCTCTGCGGGGCAGTCCTGCTGCTGCTACAGTGTACCTATCCTCTGCGGGGCAGTCCTGCTGCTGCTACAGTGTACCTATCCTCTGCGGGGCAGTCCTGCTGCTGCTACAGTGTACCTATCCTCTGTGGGGCAGTCCTGCTGCTGCTACAGTGTACCTATCCTCTGCGGGGCAGTCCTTCTGCTGCTACAGTGTACCTCTCCTCCGCGGGGCAGTCCTGCTGCTGCTACAGTGTACCTATCCTCTGCGGGGGCAGTCCTGCGGCTGCTACAGTGTACCTATCCTCTGCAGGGCAGTCCTGGTGCTGCTACAGTGTATCTATCCTCTGCGGGGCACTCCTGCTGCTGCTACAGTGTACCTATCCTCTGTAGGGCAGTCCTGCTGCTGCTACAGTGTACCTATCCTCTGTGGGGCAGTCCTGGTGCTGCTACAGTGTACCTATCCTCTGCGGGGCACTCCTGGTGCTGCTACAGTGTACCTATCCTCTGTAGGGCAGTCCTGCTGCTGCTACAGTGTACCTATCCTCTGTGGGGCAGTCCTGCTGCTGCAACAGTGTACCTATCCTCTGCGGGGCAGTCCTGCTGCTGCTACAGTGTGCCTATCCTCTGCGGGGCAGTCCTGCGGCTGCTACAGTGTACCTATCCTCTGCGGGCAGTTGTGCGGCTGCTACAGTGTACCTATCCTCTGCAGGGCAGTCATGCGGCTGCTACAGTGTACCTATCCTCTGCAGGGCAGTCATGCGGCTGCTACAGTGTACCTATCCTCCGCCGGGCAGTCCTGCTGCTGCTACAGTGTACATATCCTCTGCAGGGCAGTCGTGCGGCTGCTACAGTGTGCCTATCCTCTGCGGGGCAGTCCTGCTGCTGCTACAGTGTACCTATCCTCTGCGGGGCAGTCCTGCTACTGCTACAGTGTACCTATCCTCTGTGGGGCAGTCCTGCTGCTGCTACAGTGTACCTATACTCTGCGGGGCAGTCCTGCTGCTGCTACAGTGTACATATCCTCTGCGGGACAGTCGTGCTGCTGCTACAGTGTACCTATCGTCTGCGGGAGCAGTCCTGCTGCTGCTAGTCTCAGAGGTTCAGCGTACCTATCCTCTGCGGGGGAGTCGTGCTGCTGCTACAGTGTACCTATCCTCTGCGGGGGCAGTCCTGCGGCTGCTAGTCTCAGCGGTCCAGCATGCCTATCCTCTGCAGGGCAGTCCTGCTGCTGCTACAGTGTACCTATCCTCTGCGGGGCAGTCCTGCGGCTGCTAAAGTGACCTATCCTCTCCGAGGTCAGTCTGCGGCTGCTAGTCTCAGCGGTCCAGCATGCCTATCCTCTGCAGGGCAGTCCAGCTGCTAGTCTCATAGGTCCAGTGCACCACTGGGACTCTGTGCGCTGCTTGCCTCCTCGGTTCAGGCGGTCAGCTTGTTGGTCAGTCAGCGTTAAACAGTCCAACTGCGACAAAACTAAACATTACAAGAAACCATCACGGACAGCGAAAGGGGAAAACAGGTGTAAGTGAGCCGCCACCTCGTCCCTACCTTTACCTGCGGATGACTTTGGGCGAGACATTCCCCCGCCCCATGCACTCCAAGGCTGCTGCGTAGGAGCTCAGGTTGGGCTTCAGACCGGCTTCCTCTATCATGTTAAAGAGCCGGCCAATTGGCTGCAAGGAGCCCTGGACATATAGGAAGAAATAATGGTAATTAGAGGTGAGCCCTTACACTCTGCGAAGCAACGATGATGCCAGCACATTAGTCAGTGTGAAAATCCAAGCTTAACAGCAGTGATTCCCACTTCAAGACACAAAATGACAAGTTTCACATCTTGTAACTGCAACAAATGTCACTTTGTGAACAGTGGCACAGTCTGCATGGTCACTGATTTAACTTATACAAAGGCATGAACAAACACACGCATGCACAATTAAAACACGTTAAAGATACAATAAAAGTCCAATTAGTCTGCACTCTCTGAGGGTTCGATGCGTCTGATCCATCATTATCTCATTGCACCGCTTCTCTGCGCTTGCTGTTGTCAACTGTAACCTAAACGTAGAACAATAGTCCTTACATGTACGCAACACTGCATATTATCTGTGTCAACTACAGCCCTCATTTGGTTTCACAGCAACGATCTCACAGACCTAACTCCTTCACTGGGGCTTCTTCATCACGGATGTAAACATCCCTGTCCTGCTCATATTTCTTTGTCTTATATCGCTTCATAGGATACCTCTGAAGGGCTGTCTCTAAATTAGATTTATCTGCAGTTTTCACGTCTATGTGATTTTGTACCTGTGTGGGTCTCTTCTCTTATCACCATGTACTAGTATCATTATGCTCTTTCCAGTCACTTCTTCCTGGTGTTAGATCCTGCACAATGTCCTTAACGTACAGGCCCTAAAAGAACAACTGGACTAGCTCTCGCTCTGGTCTTTTCTCACTAAATCTATCTTCCGTCCACCTTCTGAAATTAGAACTTACTGGTAACTTTTTGAGAACAGAATTAAGTAACTGAGTTTTGGACGACTTTATGCTACCTGTAGCACAGTCGAGCCAGAGGTCTGACTCGGCTCCTAGAGATACAGAACGAGCCAAACATGGTCATGCTGTGAAAATGGATGGGGGGGGGGGGGTGAGGAGGAGGTGAGTACAGTGGAGAAGAGTGGATATGGGCATGCTGTACCAATCTGATGCCCCTGAAAGGCTGGAAGAGCAGGCAGTCACAACTCTCTCTACTGACTCGGTCCCAGCACTGCCTGCTTTTCATACTCACCCGCTGCAGTATCACTCTACTTCCACGGCGTGTCTTTCCTCCCCCTGCTTTCTCTCTGCTTTTATTTCTCACCACTCCCATGATAAGTTTAGTTCCCTATTTTTCTTGCTCACATGCCCCTGAATGTGCTGTCCATCTCCTTCTGCCCTGAATCTCTTCTCACTGCAGACAGGCTCAAGCCTTCAGCAGCTCGCCCCCTTCTACACATGCTTAGAACACAAGGACGTGAATATGAAAGGGTCTTCGCTATTTGCTGGTACACGTGCATCATAGGACGGAGATTTCTGCACACACAAACACCCCCAATGGGGAAAGCAAAGGGGCTACCCAACATGCTTGGGATCCTGGGTAATGCTACATACGTGAAGGGAGTACCTGTCCCTTCAGAGTCATTTGAAAAACAATTCGTCTTTTTTTGAAGGTCAAGTAGACCGCACACAGAGAATTAGTTTAATGCAAGTCACACATATGTTGACCATTACTATGAGAATGAAAGGAAGGGCCATAGAGAACTTGTCACCAATAAATGTACCACTAAGGAAACATAATCCAAATTAAGGTGCTACAGGCAAATACCAAGGTACAACACAGTGCTCAGGAGTAACAAACATGCAAGGAGAGCAAAAGACGACTAAAGCAAGGAAATCATGAAGCAACTCTTCAGTTGTCTACAATTCATAATTAGGAATTATAGAAAAGTCGGTTACTAAGGGCCACTTGTACAAAGCATTTTTCTAGTCGCAAATGGGCAGATTTGCAGAATCGGCCCGTTTGTGAGTAGAAAAATGCTTTTGGGATGTACAAAGCCCAAACTGCGATTCGCTAACTTGTTACCAAATCACAATTTTGGTTTTGCAATTCGGTATTAGGAAGGTAGGTGTTCAGGACGTCCCTTCCTAATACCGAATCTAAATGGTATGTATGATTGTATTGTGACCGTGAATGCAGTCGCATAACAATCGCAATTAGCACCAGTTTCAAATTGGTTCTAACCCATTTGCAAAGAGGAGGGGTCCCTTGGGGGCCCGTTTCCTTTGCGAATGGAAGCGAAGACGTTTTTGAAGAGCAGGCAGTGGTCCCACGCACTGCTGCCTGCTCTGAAAAAATGAAGCTGAAAAGTTTCATTTGTTTTCTTTTTAAAACGCCTGCCATTTTCCTTAAAGGAAAACGGGCTGAGTAAAAAAAATAAAAATAAAAAAAAGATTGCTTTATTGAAAAGCAATCCCAGACATGATGGTCTGCTGATCCCAGCAGGCCACCAGCCCTGTGATTTTCGTGATTCCCGGTGGGTCACAAATTGCGACCAACCTCCTTAATATGAATGAGGCAGGGTAATTTGCGACCCACCGGGAATCGCAAACGAAACTCAGTGGAGTTTCTTACATTTGAAATTGCGATTTGCATGGAATTGCAATTAGGAAATCACAATTCCAAATGTCTGTACATGTGGTGCAAAATCACAAGATAACCCCCTAACAGGGGTAAAAAAACAATCCAACCCGGCTCACTGTCAACATCCCAACCTGGGAGTGAGCTCTAAAAGTTCATCATCAGAGGGTCTGGAGGAGAGCAAGGGGCGCATCAGCCCTAAAATGGAAAGACCAAACTGGGGTGCACAGACAGGTAATGCTGGGATTGTGAAGGTTCACTGAACCCCTCGATGCCCCTCATTAATACACTATTTGTTTGTTTTTTTTCTAGTTATTTCATTTTCCTTATAATATCTTCTATGGTAATTGTTTTCGACTCATTTTTGTAGTTGTAAGAACCTGTCCTATGACTATTGCTTAGTTATTATATAGTTTATTTTTTATGGTCGATATACTTATAGGTGGCCTTGATGTGGTCCAGAGAGTCAATGTTAAACCTAAATAGAACTGCCTTTTTACCCCTCTTAAGCGCTTATTTTACTATTTAATAACAAAATTCCCTAAAATCCAGAATTTAAAATTGCAGACAGCCAATTGTTTCATGTTTTATGTGCTGTATTTAACTTCCTGCACTCTCTGCAGATCTGTTACACCCAAACACTGCATCTTCACTTGGAATTTGCTAGTAGCAAGTTCATTTTGATGATCTGTTTTATAAATACCATGTTTATGGTAGGATATGTTATCTTTGGGTCCTTTCTTTTGTTTTTCACAGTAATACTAAACATACGCATAGCTTGAAAGGAGTTCTCAGGTATAATTAAATCAACCTTCAAATAAAAAAAGGAAAATGTTACTTGCCCAGTATGCATCTGTTTGTAGCTTGTAGTGCTGTAGATTCCAATGCTCTGCGTGCTCCTGCCATCTAGTGTTGGGTTCGAAGTGCTACAAGTTGTTTTTCTTCAGGAAGCTTTTTCAAGTCTCAGGATCGAGTGACTCCTCCTCTCGTGATACTACGCATGGGCATCGAGTCCTTTGTTAGATTGTTTTCCCGTAGCGAGTGAGAGAGAGTATAGGAGAAGTACAGAGAAAGATGTCCATGCAAGTGTATGTACACATGCACAAATACATACAATTATAACGTAACTGAAACAGCCACAGGCGTCTGGGAGATGGGAGGGCGCATGTGAATCTTCAGCACGACATGCCACGATTAGATGTCTACTGGGTAAGTAATATAATCCTTTCAATGGCATGTGTGGCTGTAGATACACATGCTCTGCATGGACTGTAAAGCAGTCCCCCCATAAAGAGCGGTGGCTAGCCTGTGGGAGTTGCAGTTGTCTGGAAAAGTGTACAGCCTGTCCGACATTGGCTTGCTGACGTGCTAGTACACAGTAATGCTTTGTGAAGGTATGCAGTGCAGACCAAGTAGCTGCTTTACAAACGACAGCTAAAGGAATGTTTCCTAAGAGCACCATAGTGGCACCTTTCTTCCTAGTGGAATGTGCTCTAGGAGTTAGGGGCAACTGTATTTTTGCTTTAGCATAACAAGTTTGTATGCACTTAAAAATCAACCTGGCTATGCTATTTTTTGAGATTGCATTACCCCTATAAAATACTGAGAAATCTACAAAAAGCTGTTTAGTTTTCCTAAATTCTTTAGTCCTGTCAATGGAACACCAGTGCCCTTTTGGCATCTAAACAGTGGAGCGCTCTTTCTGCCATTGAGTCAGACAGCAGAAAGAAAACCGCCAAATCACTGATTTGATTGATGTGTGTTAGAAATTGTGTCTCTAGTTGGCAGTCGGTTTGAACCCTATCCAAATCGCGGGCCAACTACAGTGCCGGGAAGACCCACAACCAGTACCTTGGATTTGCAGGGTGTCGTGATCCTCGCTGTGAGCTCCGGAGAGCAGCGTTGCTGGCGTGGGTTCCAGAATCTGTGCGCGAGTCGTCGAGCCATTGAAGTCACACACGTTGCGAATCGAACTCTGGGCTGATGAAGTCAGGAGCACTGGCGTGGATGGTGTCGGGGCTGCGGTGCGAAGCGGGACGATGAGAAGTGCAGTGCCTACAGGTCACGGTGCAGGCAGCGGCTCAGTGACAGCATCCAGCGATATCGGTGAGACCAGGGCTGCGGTGTGAAGCAGGGCGGTGCGACGTGCGGTGTCACCAGGACACAGTGCAGGCAGCGGTGTCGTCAGTAGGCCCAAGACGGTAGTGCGGCGTGGGACGTCTCTGGGCAGCGTCTACGGGTCTCAGTGCAGACAGGGATGTCTGCTGACAACACTGGAGTCGATGGTGCTGACTTCGGTGGACCAGGGGTGCAGTGTAGGACAGTGCTTCGTGCTTCACACGAGTGGTGTCCGCATGGCACGGTGCAGGCAGCAGCATCGGTGTCAGCAGGAGCGGCTGCTTCGGGGATGCCCAGGCTGCGGTGTGAGCAGGTGATGCCGGAGTGTGGGGCCCACAGATCGTGGTGCGAGCAGTGGCTTTGTGAAGTTGTCCGATGACGGCGTTGGTGAGACCAGGGTTGCAGTGCGAAGTGGGGCAGTGTGGCTCCGTGCAGTGTCGGCATGTCATGGTGCAGGCCAGCGGCTTAGTTTACTGCGTTGCTGGGGTTTTTCTTCTTTTACAGCCCAGAACACAGAGTCCCCAGTGCTGCGGGTCGAGGAAACTGAAGTCTTTGGTGTCCCTGCGACTTCCAACAGGAGGCAAGCTCTACTCCAAGCCCTTAGAGAACTTGCTCAAGCAGGATAAACAGCGAAGTTCACCCTTTGCTCTCTTTTAAGGTAGAATCAGCAACACCAAAGGGACAGTACTCCTCCTCCAGCTCTTCAGCTCTTCTCCTTGGCAGAGGTTCCTCTTGATTCCAAAAAGTCTGGGGTTTCGGGCCCAATACTTATACCCCTTTCTGTCTTTGAAGTTGGCAAACTTCAAAGCAGTCTCAAGTGTTTGCAAGATCCTTACGTGTCCAGGCCAGGACCCAGACGCACACCAGGGGGTTGGACTCTGCATTGTGCAAGGGCAGGCACAGCCCTTTTGGGTGTCAGTGACCACTCCTCCTTCTTCTGTAGCTCAGATGGCTCATCAGGATATGCAGGCTACGCCCCAGCCCCCTTTGTGCCACTGTCTAGAGGGAATTCACAACAGCTTAACTATCAAACTGACCCAGACGGGGAATCCACAAACAGGCAGAGTCACAGAATAGTTTAAGCAAGAAAATGCCTACTTTCTGAAAGTGGCATTTTCTAACACACAATCTAAAAACCAACTTTACTAAAATATGCAGTTTTAAATTGTGAGTTCCGAGACCCCAAACTCCAAATTTCTATCTGTTCTCAAAGGGATTCTGCATTTTAATAATATTTAAAGGCAGCCCCCGTGTTAGACTATGAGAGAGATAGACCTTGCGCGGTGAAAACCGAATTTGGCAGTATTTCACAGTTAGGACATGCAATTCACACAAGCTCATGCCCCACCTTTAACATATATTGCACCCTGTCCATGGGGCTACCTAGGGCATACCTTAGGGGTGCCTTACATGTATAAAAAGGGAAGGTTTAGTCTTGGCAAGTGGGTACACTTGCCAAGTACAACTGGCAGTTTTACAACTGCACACACAGACACTGCAGGGGCAGGTCTGAGCCACAGTTACAGGGCTACTAATGTGGGTGGCACAAACAGTGCTGTATGCCCACTAGTAGCATTTGATTTACAGGCCCTGGGCACCTCTAATGCACTTTACTAGGGACTTACCAGTAAACCAAATATGCCAATCATGAATGAGCCAATCAAGAGAACAATTTATATAGGGAGCACTTGCACTTTAGAGCTGATCAGCAGTGGTTAAGTGCGCAGAGACAATAAACCAGCAAAAACAGAGTCCAGTATACCATAAAAACAGAAGGTCAGAAGGCAAAAACACAGTGGAGACACGCCAAACTCTGCCAGGTCTAACAATGTGGAATTGAGAAACCACTCTTGATAGGAACCTTGGGATTGTACTGAGGACCACCTTGTCTTTATATATTTGAAAGAAAGGTTCTTCTAATGTTAATGCCTTAAGCTCACTTTCACGTCTGACTGGTGTAATAGCAACTAAAAAATTCACTTTCTAAGAAAGAAACTTAATAGGACATGAATGAAGTGGCTCAAAAGGAGGGCCCATGAGCCTAGTCAGCACGATATTAAGATTCTAGGATGGGACTGGGGTTGGTCTTTAATAACTGGGATTCGGAACAGAGAAGTATGTTGTCTGTTTTGTAAATACACAGCTATGGCTGCAAGATGTAATCAGATTGAAGTGTAAGCCAAGTTTGCTTTTTGCAAGTGAAGCAAATAGCAAACAATATCTTGGACAGATGCTTTAATGGGGTCACTATTTTTGGATTGGCAGTAGCAAACAAAAAGTTTCCATTTCGCTGCGTAACATGCTCTATTTGTTGGGCTACGAGCTTTCTTATGAATCCCCATACACTCAGAAGGTAACTGGAGGTAAATAAACTCCATGACCTTTGGTTTGGATATCTGATTTGTCCTTGGTCCTGTGTGAGAAGGTCCGGCCTGTTGGAAGCTTCTCATGAGGAACCTGCAGAACCAAGGGTGATGTGCCCAAATGAGAGCTACCAGGATCATGTTGAGAGATGTCTCTCTGAGGTTCCGAACCAGAAATGGAATGAGAGGTGTAAAGGCAGAGGCAAATATCCCTGAACAGTTCATCCATAGAGCATTGCCCTTGGACAGAGGGTGAGGGTACCTGGATGGAAGCTTGGGCATTTTGCATTTTCTGCTGTGGCGAAAAGGTCTATTTGAGGAGTTCCCCACTTTTGGAAGTATTTTTGAAGGACTTGTGGGTGGAGTTTCCATTTGCAGACTTGTTGATGCATCCTGCTGAGCAGGTCTGCAAACTCACTGTCCGTTCCTAGGAGATACTCTGCCACTAGTTGAATGAGGTGGTGATTAGACCACTTCCATACTGTGTGTGCAAGTTGCAATAACTGGAATGACCGTGCCTCCCCCTATCCCTGTTTTTGTAGATAATACATTTCTGTTGCGCTGTCCGTCCGGACTAAGACAGCTTTGTGCGACAGGTGAGGAAGAAAAGCTCTCAGGGCTAGAAATACCGTTTGAAGCTCCAGATAATTGATGTGCATGGATTGGTGACTGAGATCCCAGAGACCCCGGACTGTGAAGTCCTCAAGATGTGTGCCCCAACCCGTCAGGGATGCATACGTGGTCAGTATGAGCCAAGGCACAGAGTTTCAAAAAGGCCACCCCTTTGATAGGTTTGTGGAGTTCCACCATTGCAGAGTGGTAAGTCTGGCGGTCGAACAACACTAGATCCTGAAGGAGACCACTGGCGAGACAGACATTGCTGTGGTGGACGCATGTGGGGTCTGGCATGAGGGAAGATGGCGATACAGGGTGCCATCATCCCTGAGAGACGCAGGACAGTCCTGATTGTGTAAGTGTGATTCTCCTGAAACTGAGGAAGATGATCCTAGAAACTGTGAATGTGGGCTGGATTGGGGTGCGCTAACCCCAGCTCCACATTAAGAATGGCGCCTGGATACAGGTTAATTTGAAGAGGCTGTAGGTGGGATTTGAGAAAGTTAATTGTGAACCCTAATTTGGGAAAGTGGTTTACTCTGGTTTGAGTGTGGGATCGACACTGCTGTAGTGTAAGGCTTTGATGAGCCAGTCGTCTAGGTAAGGGAACACAGGTATTTTATGTCTTCTGAGATGTGCTGCGACTACAGCTAGGCACTTGGTAAATACCCTGGGAGCAGCTGTGACTCCAAAAGGGACAGCTTTGAATTGATAATGTTTTCCTGCAACCACAAATCTTAGGTATTTGCAGGGTAAATGGGCATGTGGAAGCAGGCGTCCTTTAATTCTAGAGCCGTCATGAAGTCGCCCTGTTGAAGGAGTGGAATAACATCCTGAAGAGTAACCATGTGAAAGTGTTCTGAGAAAATGTAGTGGTTTAGGGGACTGAGATCCAGTATGGGTCTGAGTGACCCATCCTTTTTGGTACAAGAAAGTTCAGGGAGTATACTCCTGTTCTCAGATACTGTAATGGGACAGGCTCTATGGCCCCTTTGAGGAGTAGAGATTGCATTTCTTCTTTGAGAAGGGTAAGATGTTTGTGAGATAACCTGCGTGTGCAAGGGGCAATGTTTGGAGATGTGCAAGTAAGCGCCAGATAACAACCACGTTTAATAATGGAGAGGACCCATTGGTCCAAGGTTATGTGTGTCCATTGCAGGTGGTAATAGTGAAGGCGGCCCCCTACAGGTGTGGAGTTTGGGGAGATGTGTGTAGTCCGTGATTTCCCGAAGAGGCTGAGCCAAGGGTGGTAGTGCTCTTGCCTCTGAAATTGTTGCCTCTATATCCCCCTCTGAAAGAACCTTGAGAGTGAGAAGTTGAGGCTTCTTTAGTTTGGGAGGTGGATGGGTCAGAGTTTGTAGATGTTCTATAACCGCCTCTGTAGGTTGGCCGGTAAAAACGTCCCCCTGTATGTTTGGGACCAGAGAGCCCCCATTTCCTTTGCAGTGCCTGAATCTTTCTTTAATTTCTCAAGTGTGGTGCCAAACAGATGCTCCTCGACAAAGGGAATATTAAGCTCCGCCTGCTGAACTACTGGCTTGAAGCCAAAGCATCTAAGCCATGCATGCCTCCTCTATAAGACACTGGTATTTATCCCACATGAAGATTGTGAGAAAGTAGCCTCTTTCTAGCCTTGTTACCCCCACTTTTGGCCTGTTTGTGAGTGTATGTCAGGGTGTTTTCACTGTCTCACTGGGATCCTGCTGCCAGGGCCCAGTGCTCATAGTGAAAACCCTATGTTTTCAGTATGTTTGTTATGTGTCACTGGGACCCTGCTAGACAGAACCCCAGTGCTCATAAGGTTGTGACCTATATGTATGAGTTCCCTGTGTGGTGCCTAACTGTCTCACTGAGGCTCTGCTAACCAGAACCTCAGTGGTTATGCTCTCTCATTTCTTTCAAATTGTCACTAACAGGCTAGTGACCAATTTTACCAATTTACATTGGCTTACTGGAACACCCTTATAATTCCCTAGTATATGCTACTGAGGTACCCAGGGTATTGGGGTTCCAGGAGATCCCTATGGGCTGCAGCATTTCTTTTGCCACCCATAGGGAGCTCTGACAATTCTTACACAGGCCTGCCACTGCAGCCTGAGTGAAATAACGTCCACGTTATTTCACAGCCATTTTACACTGCACTTAAGTAACTTATAAGTCACCTATATGTCTAACCTTTACCTGGTAAAGGTTAGGTGCAAAGTTACTTAGTGTGTGGCCACCCTGTCACTAGCCAAGGTGCCCCCCACATCGTTCAGGGCAAATTCCCTGCGGGGACACCATTACACGTGTGCACTGTACATAGGTCACTACCTATGTACAGCATCACAATGGTAACTCCAAACATGGCCATTTAACATGTCTAAGATCATGGAATTCTATGATCCCCCGGGTCTCTAGCACAGAACCCGGGTACTGCCAAACTGCCTTTTCGAGGTCTCGACTGCAGCTGCTGCTGCCAACCCCTCAGACAGGTTTCTGCCCCCCTGGGGTCCAGGCAGCCCAAGGCAGAACAAAGGACTTCCTCTGAGAGAGAGTGTAACACCCTCTCCCTTTGGAAATCGGTGTGAAGGCTGGGGAGGGAGTAGCCTCCCTCAGCCTCTGGAAATGCTTTGATGGGCACAGATGGTGCCCATCTCTGCATAAGCCAGTCCACACCGGTTCAGGGATCCCCCAGCCCTGCTCTGGTGCGAAACTGGACAAAGGAAAGGTGAGTGACCACTCCCCTGACCTGCACCTCCCAGGGGAGGTGCCCAGAGCTCCTCCAGTGTGTCCCAGACCTCTGCCATCTTGGAAACAGAGGTGTCTGTGGCACACTGGACTGCTCTGAGTGGCCAGTGCCAGCAGGTGACGTCAGAGGCTCCTACCTCTCTTGGTAGCCAATCGTCCTTCGAAGGTAGCCAAACCTCCTTTTCTGGCTATTTAGGGTCTCTGCTTTGGGGATCTCACCAGATAACGAATGCAAGAGCTCACCAGAGTTCCTCTGCATCTCCCTCTTCACCTTCTGCCGAAGGATCGACTGCTGACTGCCCAGGACGCCTGCAAAACCGCAACAAAGTAGCAAGATGACTACTAGCAACCTTGTATCGCTTCATCCTGCCGGCTTTCTCGACTGTTTCCTGGTGGTGCATGATCTGGGGGTAGCCTGCCTCCTCCTTGCACCAGGAGCTCTGAAGAAATCTCCAGTGGGTCGACGGAATCTTCCCCCTGCAACTGCAGGCAACAAAAGACTGCATCACCAGTCCTCTGGGTCCCCTCTCAGCACAACGAGCGTGGTCCCTGGAACTCAGCAACTCTGTCCAAGTGACTCCCACAGTCCAGTGACTCTTCAGTCCAAGTTTGGTGGAGGTGAGTCCTTGCCTCCCCACGCTAGACTGCATTGCTGGGTACAGCGTTATTTGCAGCTGCTCCGGCTCCTGTGCACTCTTCCAGGATTTCCTTTGTGCACAGCCAAGCCTGGGTCCCCGACACTCTAACCTGCAGTACACAACCTTCTGAGTTGTCCTCCGGCGTCGTGGGACTCCCTTTTGTGACTTCAGGTGGACTCCGGTTCACTCTTCTTCCAAGTGCCTGTTCAGGTACTTCTGCGGGTGCTGCCTGCTTCTGTGAGGGCTCCCTGACTTGCTGGGTGCCCACTCTGTCTCCTCATTCAGTGGCGACATCCTGGTCCATACTGGGCCACAGCAGCATCCAAAAACCCTAACGCGACCCTTGCAGCTAGCAAGGCTTATTTGCGGTCTTTCTGCGTGGGAACACCTCTGCAAGCTTCTTCACGACGTGGGACATCCATCCTCCAAAGGGGAAGTTCCTAGTCCTCTTCGTTCTTGCAAAACACCAAGCTTCTTCAATCCGGTGGCAGCTTCCTTGCACCCTCAGCTGGCATTTCCTGGGCTCCAGCCCACTCTCGACACTGTTGCGACTCTTGGACTTGGTCCCCTTGTCTTACAGGTACTCAGGTCCGGAAATCCACTGTTGTTGCATTGCTGGTGTTGGTTTTCCTTGCAGAATCCCCCCTATCACGACTTCTGTGCTCTCTGGGGGTAGTAGGTGCACTTTACACCTACCTTTCAGGGTCTTAGGGTGGGCTATTTTTCTAACCCTCACTGTTTTCTTACAGTCCCAGAGACCCTCTACAAGCTCACATAGGTTTGGGGTCCATTCGTGGTTCGCATTCCACTTTTGGAGTATATGGTTTGTGTTGCCCCTATACGTATGTGCTCCTATTGCAATCTACTGTAACTTTACTTTGCTTGCATTACTTCCTTTTGCTATTACCTGCATAATTTTGGTTTGTGTACATATATCTTGTGTATATTTCTTATTCTCATACTGAGGGTACTCACTGAGATGCTTTTGGCATATTGTCATAAAAATAAAGTACCTTTATTTTTAGTACTTATGTGTATTGTGTTTTCTTATGATATTGTGCATATGACACCAGTGGTATAGTAGGAGCTTTACGTGTCTCCTAGTTCAGCCTAAGCTGCTCTGCTATATCTACCTTCTATCGGCCTAAGCTGCTAGAAACACCTCTTCTACACTAATAAGGGATAACTGGGCCTGGCACAAGGTGTAAGTACCTCTGGTACCCACTACAAGCCAGGCCAGCCTCCTACACAGATGTATTGGCGGAATTTAAAGCACACTGGATTGCATCGTTCATGATTGTTTGCACCTGTGAAACAATCTGCTGGCTGCATTTTAGGTGCTCATCGGAGAGATACTTAAGGAGCTCCTCCATCTCATCCCAGAGAGCCTGGTCGTACCAAGAGAGCAAGGCCTGTGAACTGGAAAATGCCAATGCTTTTCTATTTGTGCAGCCACTCTTTTCTGCCATATCGGGCCATTTGCTCTCTTTTTCTGGTGGAGGCAAGTCCCCAGTAGCCTGCCTGGTAGCCCTCTTCCTGGCAGTGGTAGCCACTATAGAATCTGGTGGGAGCCGAAACCTGATGAATACTGGTTCGGAAGGTGCAATAATTCTAGGGCTCTTTAAAGATATTGTCTGTGTGATGAAGCATCCCAGGAGCATAGGAAGGAACACAGTGTCTCTGTCGGTGGTGGTGCTGAGTGTATCAAACAGAAAATCCTGCTCTATTGGGTCTCTATGGAGCTGCACATTGTGATAAGTGGTTGCCCTAGCAATGACCTGTTGGTAGCTAGTAGTATCCTGTGGAGGAGGGGGCCATGCAGGATATAAGTCGGGATCCATGCTAATGACAGGATCTGGATCATAAGAGTCACTAGGGTCTGGGTCCTGATGTGTGTTCTCTAGGTATTCCTCTGCAAACAAATGTGAACCCAGAGGGATGAGGTCCCCTGCAGAAGGAGGGGCAGGAGGAGAAGGGGAAGCTGGAAGCAGGGGTGGTGAAGATGGTGGTTGAGGAGGAGGAGGAGGTAAAGGCTTGCCCCTTAAGGTCTACTTTGGAGGTGGTGAGGTGTCCAAGTCCTCCAGGAAAGTTAGCTTCCTCTTAAAGGTAACAGAGGGGGAAGCCACAATACGTCCTGTCCCTTCTTGATTATACAACCAGCACTGTTTAGCAGCCATGGTTTCTAGTATAGGCTCAACAGCAGATGGTGTAGTGGAGGACCGATGATTTCGGTCAATGGACCTTTTTCAATGCCAAAACTGATGTCGAGCTACCTCGGCTCAGAGTGGATACGGTTGGTGCCAAGGATCAGTGTTTTCCGCTCGGACCAAAATGGAAAGTCTTTGTTATTTTTTATGCCAAGCTGATGGGCGGGCCAGCTGAAAATTCCTTCTGAGACCGACCATGGCCTGTGGCAGCGGTGGTCCGGTGACCTCAGTAACAACTTTTTTATGAGTCTTGGTGAGGGTAGGAAGGGCCACAATACTCACTTGCTGCGCCAACGTCACCTCGTGGCTCTCACTGTCAGACTGAAAGTCGGGGTCCAAATCCTGAATCGAGACGGCCTCTTCCTGTTCGGGCTCCTCCTGCATGTGTTCTTCCCCAAAGATGTCTGGGGTGTCTTCTGGGGAATTATGCACCATCTCCAACCTGCGCACTCTTCGGTCCTGAAGGGTCTTCTTCGATCTGAACAATCATCACACATCATAGGTAGTCTCCTGGTGATCTGGTGAGAAGCACATTTACACACCTAGTGATGGTTGGTGTGGGGGTACTTGGAGTGACACCGAGGGCAGAAATGAAACTGTGTCTGTTCCATCAGTTCAGCATTTTCTGCGGTGCCGCGTGTAGGTAGGACCAAGGCCGGGCCCGTCCCGAAGGGTGCGCAGTCGGTACTGGACCCATCAAGTTGGAAAGTACGGAAGCAAGATGGAACACGCAATCGAAATAATACAGTCGGATAAAGGATAGATGGAAAGAAAGTCATGGATTGGAACAAGTCGATGACGAAGAGAACAAATACACATCTGAACCTGACAGAGGAGAGAAAACTATCTGACAAAGGACTCGATGCCCATGGGCAGTATCGCCGAGAAGGAGGAAAGAGCAAGTTGAAGACGGAGAGAACAAATACACATCGAAACTCGACGGCGGAGAGAAAACAATCTAACAAAGGACTTGATGCCCATGCGCAGCATCACTGAGGAGAAGCCACTCGATCCTGTGACTCGAAGATGCTTCTCGAAGACAAATTGTAGCACTCCGACCCACTAGATGGCAAGAGCATATGCATTTAGAGCCACACATGCCAAATGTTTTTCAAATGCCCCAAAGGAACATCGTTCTGTTCACACTTATGAAACACAAACAGCAGTAAAAGTACTCATTCAAACACAGAGGCAAACACATCCTTTAAAACAGGCATGAATGAAAAGACATACAATCCACCAACAAGCGAACATGCGCATCCAAGGAAACAGAAGCGACTGAGGATACGCATACATTACCTTAAGTTGGACAGAAGCAAACTTACAAGCTCGCCCCTTCCCAAGCCGTCTTCGCTTGGAGGGGTGCCAAGGCATATGCTTCTCCTTTTACATAGCTTCAAATCTCCCCTGCATTATATCTGGTGCATTACTTCGTCAGATACATTCATAAACTCCCTAAACTTTGCTAGGTGTTAAGTTGCATGTTCAATATCTCCTACAGGTTCACATATTATCATTACTTAGTATGGTGCGAGGTCACAGGCTCACGCCTTCCCATGTCTTAAGGTTCTCCCTTTGCTAGGCCTGGTGCATGGCTGAATGCGCCACCCTTCCCATACCTCCACAATCGTACTTCGCTTGGCCACATGTTCCCTCCTTTTCATACCTTCTGTGCCCAGCCGTGCAGCAGAATGTTGTACATCTTCAAGCCCACTAGCTTCCTTTTGGCCGGGAAGCGGTGGTGGAAGAGCAGGAACTGCTGGGCACGTTCCAGGGCACCAGTGAAGACACAGGCCTCCAAAAAGGCCAGAATGCCAAGCTGGTGGCTTTCATGCATGTTGCCCTCCTTCTCGGTCAGCAGAGGACCTGTGTTCGGTGCCTCCCAGCCTTTCATCTGTTCCTCTAGCACTTCGATGGCAGCCAAATGAGCATCATTGGCCAGCATTTCTAGCTCCTGGCTGCCTGTGCTGACCTTTTTGGAGCTGCCCTTTCCGGAAGAGGTGGCTTTGGATGAGGGCTGGCGGGCCTTCGCGTCCTTGACCTTATTTCCCTTTGGTATTTTTTTTTGGGGGGGCATGAGCACCTTTGGCAACTTTGGTCTGGTTTCCACGGAGGTATCATTGAGAGGCGAGGTGTTTGTTGCTTCTTCAGAGTCTACGCTAAGCCCTTGCCGGAAAGGGAAACGCCATAATTGTTCTTCTAAGCGCTGCTGCCTCTTTTGATTGGTCCACCTCTCCTTGTCCAGCTTTTCCATCCATCGACTAGGCTTGGGGGAGCAGCTGTGACATCTTTCTGGGGTTGAAGTCTCTGAATTCTCTGGTTGGCTGTGACTTTCATCATCCTTTATTTGTGGAAGTGATAGCTTATCCAAGGAGCAACCATGCTCATTCTCCGCAAGTAGCTGATTCATTCGAAGTTCCAAAACTGCAAGTGTTAAGGACAACCAATTAGGGATATGTTATTAGATGACCTCATCATAAAGACCAAGATATTAATCACAGAAGATGGAAACACAAACCTCAAGAGGAAAATGCTGTGCAAATCACACCGTCAACTAATAGCACCTGCAGAACCCCATCATACAGATGGTGACCTACGGACACCTCCAGACGCAATAGGCTATCACAACACATAGGTGAGGCCAACCAACACAGAGATACACAGATCCTCCAGATATAATGTGCACAGCCATGTTCAGACGATCAAAAGCCATTGCAGTTCTCTCTATATACTCCACACAGAGCTCCGCATTGTCTCGTAACTTCACAGACTCCTTCAGAAACTTAAGGAACAACACCTACAGTCACACCATGGGCTGACCCTCTGGACTCCATGGCAAGAGGGAAGATATCCCTACCAGTTACCTTAGCAAATATTTAACTGACACCCCTCATGGAGCTTCATGTCTTTCCTCTGCTTCATGGCCTCTCCACGGCCCACCCCTCAACCCACATTATACCTTGTCGCCTCTCCGCCACCTGCCATGACTAAAGATCACACGCCACACCCACTATTTATGAGCCACATCTGGCCTCTACACTTGAGCATGTCACCAACTCACTGATTACAATAAAGGCACTCAGATCTGATTTCAGTAGGCACTGGGAATAGAATAAAGCAGCCACTCAGTATAACATCCCTAGTAGAGGTACAGGGTCAGGACAATGCTTACCTTCCACCAGCTCCACCACAGGCACATTCTCCAAGGAACCACTGTCATTTTTAGGGTTCACAGAAGAGTAGCGTCTTCTGAATGTCCCAAATGAGCAGCCTGCCGCGAGATAGGAAAGATAATAAGGAATTAAAATAGGCAATATCTATCAGTTTCAATCAACAATCATACTAGAGCCCCCTGAAAGAGTGGCACAGGCAAAAGCTGGGGGTCTACTGGATGGAACACCATATACACATCATCAACATGTTTCAACTATAGGAAAGTCCCCTCTTTTTGGCATGGTTACCCCAAATGTTTGCCTGCTGTCAGTGTGTTTCACTGTTTTCACTGGGATCCTGCTAACCAGGACCCCAGTGACTGTGCTCTCTCCCTCTAAATTTGGTTGTCCCTGACTTTCTGCACCCCCCAATTGGCATACTAGTGCACCAATGTAAGTCCCTATTATATGGTACCTAGGTACCCAAGGCATTGGGGCGCCAGGGGTTCCCCATGGGCTTCAGCATGTATTCTGCCACCCATGGGAGCCCATGCAAAGTGTATCTGCAGGCCTGCCATTGCATCTTGCGTGAAAGGGTGCATGCACCCTTTTCACTACAGGTCACTGTAAGTCACCCCTATGGTAGAACCTCCTAGCCCAGAGGGCAGGGTGCAAGTACCTGTGTGTGGGGCACCCCTGCATGAGCAGAGGTGCCCCATGAACTCCAGTTTCATTTTCTGGGACTTTATGAGAGCGGGACGCCATTTTATCCGTGTACTGGGCATAGGTCACTACCTATGTCCAGCTACACAATAGTAACTCCGAACCTTGGCATGTTTGGTATCAAGCATGTTTGGTATCAAACATGTCTGAATCATACCCCAATACTGTTGCCAGTATTGGTTGTATGATTCCGTGCACTCTGGGAGTTCCTTAAAGGACCCCCCCCAGCTTTGCTCCTACCAGATGGCAGGGTTTTTCCTGACAGCCCACGCTGCTGCCATCCTACAGACGAGTTTCTGCCCTCCTACTGATTGACCAGCTCAAGTCCAGAAAGGCAGAAGAAAGGATTTCCTTTGGGAGAGGGATGCAACACCCTCTCCATTTTGAAATAGGTGTTACATGGCTTGGGAGAGGTAGCCTCCCCAAACCACTGGTATGCTTTGCAGGGCACATTTGGTGCCCTCCTTGTATAAAACCGGTTTGCACCGGCCCAGGGACCCCAGGTCCCTGCTCTGGCGCAAAGCTGCACAATGAAAAGGGGAGTTACCATCCCGTCCATCACCACCCCAGGGGTGGTGCCCAGAGCTCCTCCAGGTGTCTACTTGATTCTGCCATCTTGAATCCATGGTGGGCAGAGGCCACTGTGAGCATCTGAGTGGCCAGGTGACGTCACAGCCCCCTCCTGATAGGTGGTCACCCTGCTAGGTGACCAATTACGTTTTTAGGGCTATATAGGTTCTCCCTCTTGGGTGGGTCCTCCGATTCAACTTGCAAGATTCCAGCAGGACTTCTCTGCAAAGTTTACTTTGACTTCTGGCCACAGGAACTGCAACTGGACTTTATAGGAACCTACAATCTGCAGCTCCAGCGTCAACTTTGCTCTGCAACATTGTTTCTCCGACTCCTTCCTGCAACTGCAACATTTCCCCGGCTGTGCATCCTCGGAGGGCAGCATGTCTTCAGTCTGCACTAAGAAGCAAGATGAAATCTCCCTGGGAGTGAAAGAGTCACTCCCCTGCATCTGCAGGCACCAACTGCAACACCAACCGGCCACGTCAATCCTCTCTCCTGCAACTCTGCGTGGATCCTGCAACACAGGTGGTGGACTGGAGTGGTCCCCTCTAACAGCTGTCCAAATTGGGAGGTGGTGAGCCTTTGCATCTCCTTGCAGGACAGTACCCCTGTGTACCGTGACTCTTATAGCTACGAAGGCTTGTTGGCTCTTCTTCCAAGGGATCTCAGGCTGCGTGTCTCCCCGGTCTCTAGCACTATTCTCTGCAACGGGTAGTCTCCAACCTGCTGCTCCAGCGACATGGGACTCCTTTCTAGGTGTGCTGAGTGGGCCTCACTGCGACTCATGTGCCTGCGAGTTCCTGTGGGGGTTGCATCCTTGACTTCTGCTGAGGGTCACCTGGGACTCCTGTCCTTGGGTTGAGTCCCCACGGACCTTCCTGGACCCGAGCAGCTCTGCAACTCTTCATCAGTAACTCTTGACTTTGCCAAGGCTTGTTGGTGTTTTTTCCATTCCACTGACGGACTGCAACTCTTCTTCTGACGTGGGATATTGACTGCATCACTCCTAGAACTCTTCCTCTGCTCCTGGGCTGCATAGCAGACTCCTGCTCTTCACCGTCGACCTGGTCCTGCACCTCCAGAAGGGTGGGTAGGAAGGGTAGGTAGTGGCTCCTACCCCAACTGGACAGCCCAACTGGAGCTGGACCCCTTCATTTGCAGGTCCTCTTCTGTCACGATCCATCTTCTGTTTCTTCCAGTCTTGCTTGGGTCTTGCACAGTCCTTTTACAAAGTTTATCTGTGGGTTTGGAAAAAAACAGGTACTTACCTCTTTCCTGCTGGTCGCTGGGGGGGGCACTCTGGTACTTAACTTTTGGGGTTCCTAGTTCCTCAGCTCCCCTCTACTGATCCCACTTTCCTTGGTGGGGTTCTTCCTTTTGCATTCCAGTTTTCAGTATATGGTTTGGCCTCCCCCTAGGGTCTCTATTCTTTACTGTTATTTCACTGTTTTCTATTGCTTTCTATGCCCATTCCGGATTACCAAGGTGTATATATTAGTGTGTTTACTCACCTGCTAGTAGAGTATTGTCTATACGGTATTTTAGTATTTGTGTTGGAAAAATAAAGGTACTTTATTATAGTAACAGTGTGTGGTTCTTCCATATGTGATGGTACTGTGTGACTACAGTGGTATTGCATAAGCTTTGCATGTCTCCTAGATAAGCCTTGGCTGTTCATCCACAGCTCCCTCTAAAGATCCCTGGCTTCTAGGCACTGTCTACACTTCACTAATAGGGGATACCTGGACCTGGGATAAGATGATAACACCAGAGGTACCCACCACACACCAGGCAAGCTTCCTACATTGACGAATAGTTACTTTGCTCTATTTTTCAGGCTACCAATTACACACGCATTAAAGTACCATGTACTTGAAATAAAGGCTCACACCTGCACCAAGGCAACAAAAAAAAACTGTAAACAAACTTCCAGACAACAACACATAAAATATGTTCTGCAGAATCAGTTAGAAGTCTTTAAATGTGCTATTTCTAGCCAAGCACAGACCTGATGAGGTCCTATTCAGCAAAGGTAAGAAGCTTCTAATTTAGATCAACAATTCCGAGACTTATTGGGGCTCGTTTAAAGTTGTGCAGCCTGTACCCCTATCTGGCGGGCCTGCGGGGTGTACGTCATTACCCTGCAGAGCTACAGTCTGGGATATTTAGAGTCATCCACCAGAAGACAGAAATCTCTGTGCGTAAACAGAGGCAGTTTTAGGCCAGCTCTCTTGAGGCGCTGACACCTTGCTGGGTGGGCGCTATGTTCAATGCACCAACACATCCAAGTTGTCAAGGGGAGCTGATGTCACACACCGAGACGCTGCGCTGCTGGGAAGTAGTGAAGCCCCTGGACACGTTTGCTGCGTCGCACAGTGCCAGGGTCCTGCTTTGGTAGGCCTTCCAAGCGCCTGGCAGAGTGACTGCACCAGCAGAAAGTGAGCAGTGGGGTGGGGCAGGGCAGGCAAGGCTCGGAGCCACGGGTCCTGCTTTGGTAGGCCTTCCAAGCGCCTGGCAGTGACCGCACCAGCAGGAGGTGAGCAGTGAGGTGGGCAGGGCAGGCAAGGCTCGGAGCCACGGGTCCTGCTTTGGTAGGCCTTCCAAGCGCCTGGCAGTGACCGCACCAGCAGAAGGTGAAAAGTGAGGTGGGCAGGCAAGGCTCAGAGCCACGGGCCCTGCTTTGGTAGGCCTTCCAAGCGCCTGGCAGTGACCGCACCAGCAGAAGGTGAGCAGTGAGGTGGGCAGGGCACGCAAGGCTCGGAGCCACGGGTCCTGCTTTGGTAGGCCTTCCAAGCGCCTGGCAGAGTGACCGCACCAGCAGGAGGTGAGCAGTGGGGTGGGCACGGCAGGCAAGGCTCGGAGCCACGGGTCCTGCTTTGGTAGGCCTTCCAAGCGCCTGGCAGTGACCGCACCAGCAGGAGGTGAGCAGTGAGGTGGGGCAGGGCAGGCAAGGCTCGGAGCCACGGGTCCTGCTTTGGTAGGCCTTCCAAGCGCCTGGCAGTGACCGCACCAGCAGAGGGTGAGCAGTGAGGTGAGGTGGGCAGGGCACGCAAGGCTCGGAGCCACGGGTCCTGCTTTGGTAGGCCTTCCAAGCGCCTGGCAGAGTGACCGCACCAGCAGGAGGTGAGCAGTGAGGTGGGCACGGCAGGCAAGGCTCGGAGCCACGGGTCCTGCTTTGGTAGGCCTTCCAAGCGCCTGGCAGTGACCGCACCAGCAGGAGGTGAGCAGTGAGGTGGGGCAGGGCAGGCAAGGCTCGGAGCCACGGGTCCTGCTTTGGTAGGCCTTCCAAGCGCCTGGCAGTGACCGCACCAGCAGAGGGTGAGCAGTGAGGTGAGGTGGGCACGGCAGGCAAGGCTCGGAGCCACGGGTCCTGCTTTGGTAGGCCTTCCAAGCGCCTGGCAGTGACCGCACCAGCAGGTGGTGAGCAGTGAGGTGGGCACGGCAGGCAAGGCTCGGAGCCACGGGTCCTGCCGAGTGGCACAGATGTGGCCGGCATCAGGCCAGTGCGGCTGGCTCCCACAACGTGCCCCTCTATCTCACCCCATTCTCCCCTTGACTCCATGTCTGGCCTGGATCACACTCCCTGCAATAAGTGAGCCAAACTGGATCTCTCTTGGCCCCGCTATTGCCATGTTGTACTCACGCTTAAAGCTGCCAGGACCCTGCATTACCTCGTGCCGGAAGCCTCTTTGCACTGACTGGCCACAAGAGGGAGTTGCCTCTGGCCCCTTTTGGCACTTCAATCCAGATCAACCCTCGAGGACCCATAAATGACCCTTAAATGAAACCCCCCTGGGCTTAAGTCTGCACCCCCACAGTCATTAAGTTGAGCGTGCGCATGCCCCTCTAGGCCATAGGATCGTTAAAGGGGCTTAAAGGGGCACGTCGGCGCATACAGGGCACTTACAGGGCGCAGGAGGGTCCGTCGGTCGAAATTCTGTCAAACATTTTTGCCAAATAACAGATGACCAGGACCACCAGACAACGGCCCTGGGGTCACTGATGAACAGCCCGGCGATCTCATGGCGCCTCCTACTCTCATCCGCAGCTGCCTGATCATCCGAGGGGGGTCAGCGGTGATCATGCCACTTAAAAGTACAGGTCACACGCCAGGGTGCCCGTCACTGCTCACCAAGCAACCGAGGGCACCAGAGCTGGAGCCGGCACACAGGATCCTTGAGACACAGGTGCTTTCTAAGCCTCGGGAGGTCGCTCAAGGCGCTACAAAACTGCAGGAGGCACATCAATAGAAATGGAAGCAGGGGGCAGAGCGAACAGGGGGACCCAGGAGTGGCAGGCTCTGGTAAGATGGTGATGCACAGCACACCAGGTAGCGGCCTGCCTCAGGAGGGGAACGCCGAGGTGGGCAAGGGGGCTCCAGGGGCGCGAGGCCCCACGCACTGGGTGGCAGTAACCATCAGTCCCATACAGAATGATGTCACTAGAGCTAGGGGAGGGGAAACCACAGGAGCTTCTGGGAGGCAGCAGTGCCAGAGGTCCAGATGGGCCAGAACCAAAAGAATCGGAACCCCGATAACAAGAGCTCGCACAAGACAACACCCCCAGACCGTGTGGCAAGCCTGTCTAGGCGCTTTAATTGTTGCAGAGATGATAGAGGTGCAGAGACTGCTCTAGAAGGAAGCAATGATATTCTGAATGAATACCTGCACTGAAACATGCCAGCGGGAGGGGAGGAAGGCGAACAGATGATGGAGACCTCTTCAGCCAGGAACACCGGGGAAGCAATCACAGAAGCGCATAGACTGACACGATGGGAGCGTTCAAGGGTCGGTTACACAAACCTACAGGTGCCCTTGCTACGCCGAGGAAGGGCCCGCGGGTGGACAGCCAGGGAAGGGCCCGCGGGTGGACAGCCACGGAAGGGCCCGCGGGTGGACAGCCAGGGAAGGGCCCGCGGGTGGATAGCCGAGGAAGGGCCCGCGGGTGGACAGCCACGGAAGGGCCCGCGGGTGGACAGCCAGGGAAGGGCCCGCGGGTGGACAGCCAGGGAAGGGCCCGCGGGTGGATAGCCGAGGAAGGGCCCGCGGGTGGACAGCCACGGAAGGGCCCGCGGGTGGACAGCCAGGGAAGGGCCCGCGGGTGGATAGCCACGGAAGGGCCCGCGGGTGGACAGCCGAGGAAGGGCCCGCGGGTGGACAGCCAGGGAAGGGCCCGCGGGTGGACAGCCAGGGAAGGGCCCGCGGGTGGACAGCCAGGGAAGGGCCCGTGGGTGGACAGCCAGGGAAGGGCCCGCGGGTGGACAGCCACGGAAGGGCCCGCGGGTGGACAGCCAGGGAAGGGCCCGCGGGTGGACAGCCACGGAAGGGCCCGCGGGTGGACAGCCAGGGAAGGGCCCGCGGGTGGACAGCCACGGAAGGGCCCGCGGGTGGACAGCCAGGGAAGGGCCTGCGGGTGGACAGCCACGGAAGGGCCCGCGGGTGGATAGCCAGGGAAGGGCCCGCGGGTGGACAGCCAGGGAAGGGCCCGCGGGTGGATAGCCAGGGAAGGGCCCGCGGGTGGACAGCCAGGGAAGGGCCCGCGGGTGGACAGCCACGGAAGGGCCCGCGGGTGGATAGCCAGGGAAGGGCCCGCGGGTGGATAGCCAGGGAAGGGCCCGCGGGTGGATAGCCAGGGAAGGGCCCGCGGGTGGACAGCCAGGGAAGGGCCCGCGGGTGGATAGCCAGGGAAGGGCCCGCGGGTGGATAGCCACGGAAGGGCCCGCGGGTGGACAGCCACGGAAGGGCCCGCGGGTGGACAGCCAGGGAAGGGCCCGCGGGTGGACAGCCAGGGAAGGGCCCGCGGGTGGATAGCCACGGAAGGGCCCGCGGGTGGACAGCCACGGAAGGGCCCGCGGGTGGATAGCCAGGGAAGGGCCCGCGGGTGGACAGCCAGGGAAGGGCCCGCGGGTGGATAGCCAGGGAAGGGCCCGCGGGTGGATAGCCACGGAAGGGCCCGCGGGTGGATAGCCAGGGAAGGGCCCGCGGGTGGACAGCCAGGGAAGGGCCCGCGGGTGGACAGCCAGGGAAGGGCCCGCGGGTGGATAGCCACGGAAGGGCCCGCGGGTGGACAGCCACGGAAGGGCCCGCGGGTGGACAGCCAGGGAAGGGCCCGTGGGTGGATAGCCAGGGAAGGGCCCGCGGGTGGACAGCCAGGGAAGGGCCCGCGGGTGGACAGCCAGGGAAGGGCCCGCGGGTGGATAGCCAGGGAAGGGCCCGTGGGTGGACAGCCAGGGAAGGGCCCGTGGGTGGACAGCCAGGGAAGGGCCCGTGGGTGGACAGCCACGGAAGGGCCCGCGGGTGGATAGCCACGGAAGGGCCCGCGGGTGGACAGCCAGGGAAGGGCCCGCGGGTGGACAGCCACGGAAGGGCCCGCGGGTGGACAGCCACGGAAGGGCCCGCGGGTGGACAGCCACGGAAGGGCCTGCGGGTGGACAGCCAGGGAAGGGCCCGTGGGTGGACAGCCAGGGAAGGGCCCGCGGGTGGATAGCCAGGGAAGGGCCCGCGGGTGGACAGCCAGGGAAGGGCCCGCGGGTGGATAGCCACGGAAGGGCCCGCGGGTGGACAGCCAGGGAAGGGCCCGCGGGTGGATAGCCAGGGAAGGGCCCGCGGGTGGACAGCCACGGAAGGGCCCGCGGGTGGACAGCCAGGGAAGGGCCCGCGGGTGGATAGCCACGGAAGGGCCCGCGGGTGGACAGCCAGGGAAGGGCCCGTGGGTGGACAGCCAGGGAAGGGCCCGCGGGTGGACAGCCACGGAAGGGCCCGCGGGTGGACAGCCAGGGAAGGGCCCGCGGGTGGACAGCCAGGGAAGGGCCCGCGGGTGGACAGCCAGGGAAGGGCCCGTGGGTGGACAGCCAGGGAAGGGCCCGCGGGTGGACAGCCAGGGAAGGGCCCGTGGGTGGACAGCCAGGGAAGGGCCCGCGGGTGGACAGCCAGGGAAGGGCCCGTGGGTGGATAGCCAGGGAAGGGCCCGCGGGTGGACAGCCAGGGAAGGGCCCGCGGGTGGACAGCCAGGGAAGGGCCCGCGGGTGGACAGCCAGGGAAGGGCCCGCGGGTGGATAGCCAGGGAAGGGCCCGCGGGTGGATAGCCAGGGAAGGGCCCGCGGGTGGACAGCCAGGGAAGGGCCCGCGGGTGGATAGCCACGGAAGGGCCCGCGGGTGGATAGCCAGGGAAGGGCCCGCGGGTGGACAGCCAGGGAAGGGCCCGTGGGTGGATAGCCAGGGAAGGGCCCGCGGGTGGACAGCCAGGGAAGGGCCCGCGGGTGGACAGCCACGGAAGGGCCCGTGGGTGGATAGCCAGGGAAGGGCCCGCGGGTGGACAGCCAGGGAAGGGCCCGCGGGTGGATAGCCACGGAAGGGCCCGCGGGTGGATAGCCAGGGAAGGGCCCGCGGGTGGACAGCCAGGGAAGGGCCCGCGGGTGGATAGCCAGGGAAGGGCCCGCGGGTGGACAGCCAGGGAAGGGCCCGCGGGTGGATAGCCAGGGAAGGGCCCGCGGGTGGATAGCCACGGAAGGGCCCGCGGGTGGATAGCCAGGGAAGGGCCCGCGGGTGGACAGCCAGGGAAGGGCCCGCGGGTGGATAGCCACGGAAGGGCCCGCGGGTGGACAGCCAGGGAAGGGCCCGCGGGTGGATAGCCAGGGAAGGGCCCGCGGGTGGACAGCCAGGGAAGGGCCCGCGGGTGGACAGCCAGGGAAGGGCCCGCGGGTGGATAGCCACGGAAGGGCCCGCGGGTGGATAGCCAGGGAAGGGCCCGCGGGTGGACAGCCAGGGAAGGGCCCGCGGGTGGATAGCCAGGGAAGGGCCCGCGGGTGGACAGCCAGGGAAGGGCCCGCGGGTGGATAGCCACGGAAGGGCCCGCGGGTGGATAGCCACGGAAGGGCCCGCGGGTGGATAGCCACGGAAGGGCCCGCGGGTGGATAGCCACGGAAGGGCCCGCGGGTGGATAGCCAGGGAAGGGCCCGCGGGTGGACAGCCAGGGAAGGGCCCGCGGGTGGATAGCCAGGGAAGGGCCCGCGGGTGGATAGCCAGGGAAGGGCCTGCGGGTGGACAGCCAGGCCACACCGCAAAGGAAGCAGGAAATCACCTTAGAAGTAATGATCCACCAGTCAGGTGCCCATCAACACGATACATGACACGGTCGGGCACCAGCGAGGCCCAGTCAGATCTGTTCCACCACTCTGGACAAACCCAGGAGGGGGCACTGCCAATCTACTAACGCGCCAGGACGGGAGACCGGGTGCCATGTGAACCGTACGGAACAGAAAGAGGCGCCCCAAGGCCAACACATGCAGAAGAACATCTGCCGAGCTTCATCTCGGCAAGTGGGGAAAGTCATGATTCCATCATGAACACCATCAACTCCTCCTTATTGGCAACAGTTAAAGCTCTCACCGGGCAATCACATCCAATAGAAATTCAAGATACTCCAGCCCAAAGTGTGCTGATGACTGATAGAAAGATAGACAGGCTTAACATGAAAGTAGATCACCGGATAAACAAATGAAATGATGGGCGCGTGGCAGTCAGTAGTGTAAATAATGCAATCACTGATAGTCATTACCTTGCCGGGTCTACTGACCAGGCTGACAGCCAAGGGGAGAATGCGGAGGCGGCGAAGGTCCGGAGACAGCTGACGCGACCACAGAAGAAGACACCACTGAAATCACTTACAAATGGCAAAAGAAGGACTAGAGTGACCGTAACGGGCAAACGGAAATCCCATTGCAACTATCACCTCCGGAACTACCACCGCAACTACAACCACCAACTACCACCACCACAACTACCACAACTACCACTACCAACTACCACCACCACCACAGCTACCACCACCAAAACTACCACCACCACAGCCACCACAGCTACCACCACCACAACCACCACCACCACAACCACCACCACCACCGCAACTACCACCACCACTACCACCACCACTACCACTACCACCACCACCACTACCACCACTATCACTACCACCACCACCACAGAATAAAACAGACACGTGGGAGGATTATGGTGAAGAAAACAGTTCGGAGCATCTTGAGAGCTATCCGATATTTCAACAAAAAGCAGCGCCTCATGGTACATCTGAACCCCCTGCACAGCCTAAACAAGCTGCGGAAATACAAGACAGGCAACTCAGCACAGCAAGTGTTGGACCACATGCGCATCGGGCGAGTCCTGGGGAAAAGGATGATGGCACTCAGGCAACACCCAGAGTGGCACAGAATTATTGGATTGAAAGCTACTCACAGGTGGGGATCTCCAATATTAAAAGCAGCGCTGCTAACCACCTGAATGTTCACCTGCGCCAGAGACGATACCTCGGGAGGCAGTGTGAGACTTAGATACAAACGGGCCAGCGAAACAATCCCACAGAGTGGCCCTTGAGGAAGCTCACAATTGAAAGAATGGGGCATACTTGTCAACAAGCCAGCGAACAACAAGTATCTGCACGTATTATCACAGAAATATCTATTCTCATTGCAAAATGTAGAAGCAAGGAGTATCCCGAGAGGCACACCTCAAATAATTCCTCTGCTGTGGGATAAAATAATCACAGCGCAACTGTCAAGGGGCACAGGCTGTAATCAAGGGGTCGAGGAGTCAATAGAACATATAGCGCCTTGAGACCCTCACGGGTGAGTAGTGCGCTTTACAAATCCCTGATTGATGCAGGTCCAGGACAGTCCGATTGGGCCTGGCTCCCTGCAGCCCTTCTCACAAAGGTGGGGCTGAATCTTTAGCTGGGAGGGAAAAAAGGAAAAACTCTCAAGAACCACTATGAAGATAATCAGCTGGAATGTTGCGGGCGTGACTTCCAATACGGCGAACCCAAAAGCACTGGAGTAATTCTCCACAGACGATATGCTGTGCTTACAAGAAACCTGGTAGGCTGCGCCAATGCTTATTCCAAGGTTCCAAACAATTCATATGGCTGCACACAAGAAAAACTTGTTTGGTAGCCCTATGGGTGGTCTTGCAATATATCTGAAATTAGATTTACAGCTGAAAGTAAAAGTATGGGATAGTTTGTCTTGTGACGTGCAGGCAATGCAAAACCCTCTCCGATTACAAACATATATGATAATTCCCGCCGGGAGGTCAAGATGGCCAATACCAAGAACATTACTGCGCTGATAAAAACCTTTCTCTTGAGCGCCCTGGGCACGAGTGAGCGGCAGGAGATTGTAACTTATCAGATCTGTGTCAAACTGAGAAAATCCAGTGGGACCCCTCCCGAGCTATCGCCCAAGCCTATTTCACTGAATTTCAACTAGGACTGACTGACCAAAAAGGCATAATGGTGCGCATATCCACTTTTATAAACATCTCTGCATTGGACTCTATCTTCTTAAGCAAAGACCTGTTAAATGGATGCATAAGCTATCAAGTCCTAGACAGGAGTGAAGGTGATCACCATCCCGTATCTATAGTGGCCAATCTGCGTGTCACCACGCACAGGATATACAAACCGGCGGGTAACTGGCTCTCAACTAACACTGGCCTACTAACAAAAAGGGTTACATGGGGCCCAGCCTGCATGGTTAAATACTCACGCTGAAAACTGGGCTATGCCTGCCAGATTCCAGGAAATGAGATAAACGTGACCAAGGAACTCTGCGGCTTAATGCCATGAGGCATTAACCACCACTATTACAAATAAAGAGGAGGGATCGGAGGATTTAATGGTCCAGTGTATATCCTCCAGTCAACCTGATAATATAATATAATACACTGTTCCAAAACTAACAAGAGGAAAAGGAAAAGAAAAGGAGTCCTGATAATCAGGAGCAAAAGTCCTCACACACCACATTTGGGGTCATGCTTCATCATCGGACAGCTCCTCGTCAGGCCGGCGCTGCAATGCCTGACGGGCACCCCCCAAAGGGGGGCTCTTTGCCCGAGATCTTTTTGTTAACGATGATGCCGCGGAGCCAAGTATGGGTCCAAGAAAGAGGACGGAAAAATAAGAGGAAAAAATAAAATTGCCTCAAGACCCTCACTAAATAATTTATTATTTGCTATTGTGAAATGGTCAAGATTAAAAAAGTAACAGCGGAGTCACACAAGAGGTAAAGCTCAGACACTCTCACACGAATTAGAAGAGAGGGAGATGGTGATTATCCGAAATCCCTCAATATATGGTTAGTTTACAGTCAACATGTTTCGCGTCTCTCATGGTCCAACAGGATCCCCTGACGCTTCTTCAGGACCTACTTAATTATTGGAATTTTCCAAGTGAAAAAAAGACAAGACAAAATTACAGCTCCTATGATCTAGTGCTCACAGTCAGAACGTCATCAGTCACTTACTGGAGGTCAACCGGACTGGCTTTCCTTTCCTATCAGTCACCCATCTCCATTAGAAAAGGGGCTTCATGGGATCACGCAGGCCTGTTGCCCGGTTCACAGTGAATTTGTTTAACTGCCGGCGTTTGGAGAAGCACCTACCCCTGCGTCTGCGTTCCCGGATGTTAACCACCACCTGGGGCATAAGAAGGAGCAGACGCCCATTCCTCGGGTTCAGAGAGTTCTTGGTGAGTAAACGGCACTACTGTAGAGCAGCAACACAGAAGAACATCACCAAGTAAAGCAAGTTGAAAGAGGCCAGGAAACATCATAAACAAGCATTTGCAATGCAATGGGTCTTGCATTTGCTGGAGTTAGAGCTATTAGTGTTGTTAACTCTTAACCGGACTTTTCTTGCCACATAAACTGAAAATTAAAAGTAAAACAGTTTCACATAAGCAAGCCGATTCAAAGCACCACGGCTGCCATGAGCATCAGCACGAAGGAGAGACACAAAAGGAAAAAGAAGTTCGCTTGCAGTCAAACTTATCGGCAAAGGTGCAATTATCCATGTAACAGGGTCGATGGCCAAGGCGGTAACAAAACCTCCCCAAGAAGGGACAAACGTAAACTATTTACCAATTTCAAAGGATTTTTTAAAGGTAAGCCCATGAACCAGTGATAGTGATGGGCGTGCGGTGGACATTGTTAAAAGCCCAGATACATACCAACCCGTTGGAAAAGCAGCGCTTGCATGCTGCTACTCTCAATCTAAAAATTTGCCTAGGAGCTGAAACAAAACCAAATAGAGGAGATATATATATGTATGTGTATGTATATATATATATATATATATATATATACACATTCATATACACACACACACACACACACACACACACACACACATACACACCCTGTTGCAGCTCAGTAGAACCAGGGAATTTGAGACATGCCAATGGTCTGGTAAACTTGACCTCCAGCCAGGAGAGCGCAATATCAGTCAATGAATGGGAGGTGCACATAAAAAAGCTGAAACGTGGACCCCGGACAACGCGAAGACTACCAACAAGTCCTTGTTGCTTAACACACTAGAATGCTTGGAATACAGCCCACTGACAGTCACCGAAGAGACCACACTAACCACTTTGAAGAGCACGCGGAGTGATGGGGCCCCTGGACCAAATGGCCTGCCCAAGAGCAGTTTCAAAGAAGATCAGGCCTTTTGGACCCCCCCTCTATATGTACAACGTGCTCAATGAATGTCTCAACCCGTCATCTGTTCCAGGTTTATGGAAAGGCTCTATTCTGCGTCCAACCTACATAAAGAAGGATGCTACCCGACCTGAACATTATAGGCTTATAGCGTTGTTGGGTGTAGATAGCAAGGCCTCCGCAACTGAGCTGCTATGGGAGCTTGAAGCCTGGATAAACGATGATAACATCGTACCAATGTGTCAGGCAGGGTTCAGACCCAACTCCTCTACTATGGGCAATGTGACTGCTCGCTCTTATCTGGACGCCAAGACACTGGAGCCCACCTCCCCACCATTACATGCTTGCTTCATGGATGACCGCGCCGCACGTCATGGAAACAACCGCAATACTCTTTGGAAAAGCTTGCTGACTGGGGCATCCCAGGCAACTCTTAGCGGCAATAACGCATTATACACGGATACCTGGGTCCGGCCCAAGGTAACGTTAACCCATGCTATGGGGCAAATCTATACTAACCAAGGGATAAGCAAATCTGCGTCTTTGCCCCACCTTGGTTCAGCCTTGGTGGGGTCCTGCTCCAAGGGAACACACTCCCACCCAAACTGGGCAGGTGAGAATGCCCACTATGCAGTACTCAGAGGGTTTAGTCCTTGTTGATCACATGTTTATTGGCATGAAGAGGGCCCTGGACATACTGCACTCGTATAATACAATGAACGCTCTGCACACAAATGCTTCTAAAACAAAGGGTCTGATATTTGGACAAAGAATCAAAAAACACTTATTGGAAGGGAAACTAGGCCGTCTAATGATAGGGACATCCAGCAAATACAACTACCTCGGAGCCTGGCTCTCAGGTACTTGTAAATCCTGTCTCAGACCACCGCCGCACTGGCAGATAAGGCAGCCAAGACCACTTATGCTCCATCCAAATTGCATCACAAAAATATTACCTACAATAAACTAGGGCCATCTAGCTTTTACCAGCAGGCTCGCGGAGTCACTTGAGCGTTGCCACACAGCCTCATAAGAAAATATTTAATACCCCTAAGCACACACTGTGGACTTTGATTCACCTTGAGTCAACTTGGTGAATACGGGCATAGAATGCAAAACTGATAGAATTAAATTCCACCACCGGGTGATCACGACTGATCCAGAGTGTGTGCGTGGGGCACCGAAAGTGATATTTCACGATAAAAACAGTAACTGGTGAAGTATGTGGGCAGTGCCCAGGCTACACCAAATCTGGCCTCGATGTGCTCAACAGACGCACGCGTCAGAGTGGACCAATTAAAGAAAAGCTTAAAGGAGCGAGGCAAGAGGGTCTCAAGAAAGTCAGACATTGAATCCATCCGAAAAAGGAGAGAATCAGAGGGTCTTGCGACCTCACACGAAGCCACTCTTTGCAACCGTGTCTAAAAGCGGCCACGCGGGGATGGGAACTGACTGGACGCTTAACAATGCCCATGTGGGAGTATAGGTGTCTCTGGAGGACCCGGGCCTATTGGCAGAGACAATGCAGGCTGTGCCAACATCACGCGCGATCAGATGCCCATATCACGTGCTGCTGCCCGGCCTGCTAAACCAGAAGGAATGCCCTTAGGGCCAGTATCTCTCCTACATGGTGTAACAACGCGTGAAGAGGCGCGGCCGTGTTTGTGTCCCGCGGTGGTCCCACTGGGGCCAGAGTGTGCCAAGCTCTTCCGGGAGTGCCCAGGCTCCTGCGGGAGTGCCCAGGCTCCTGCGGGAGTGCCCAGGCTCCTGCGGGTGGTCCAACGGGGCCGCTCCCGGAGCACCGTGAGCTGGTACTGGGCGCTCGCAGGATTGGCAAGGGGGTGATGTGGTCACAAGTGTGTGCTGAGGCCCCCACCCCTACAGTCTGTATGTGTACACTGAGGATGTCTATAGTTACAGGAGTATGTGCCGAGTATTCGGCACTTTGCACACTCATCCATCGAGTGCACTCACACCTCCCTGCAGACCAGCAGGTGGCACTTTCAAGTATTGTTTGTCTGGATCAAACTTGGGGCTTGAGCTGCTGGGACACAGCTTCCTGCTGGTGGGATCCCAGGATTTGGTGTTATTGTAGCGCCCGTGTGCCCGGCCGGGGCTCCGATGGTTATTTCACTGTCTTCGTCTGCATTGAATCTCCTGCTCATTGCGCCCTTTGAGGGGTGAGTTCCATAGAGAAGGCGCTTTAGATCTCAGCGCAATCCTGCCCCGTAAAGCACCTCGGAGCCCCCGTCTCCGGGAGGGGCTGCGCGCTTGCAGGCCATTCAATTTCATGCTCATTCCTTCTGCCTTTTTATGTATTCAGCGGCACTTTGTGGCCACCATTTTATATTGTTAATTTTATTGTGATGCCTTTTTCTTACCCTGCTTGTAGAGATGTTAAGTACTCATGCAATAAAGCACACTGACACAAAGATTTTTGTATTTTAAAAGCAAAAAACACCCACAGAAGGAGTTTGTTGTCCATGAAATGAATGAGCTCCACGCGCTGAGAATGTTTTCCTCAGCAAGGGCGGCGGGTGACTCATGAGATTATTTTTCGGGACCCAAACACCAAAAATCGCAAAACCGCGGCCTCCGAAAGCGCTGACGGTCCGAGGCCACTGAGCACCGGTGCTAATGCCGGCCAGGCCCCGCCGGAGGAATCCAGCAGCAGGGTGGGCACAGGGCACCCCGTCAGTGGTGGCACCCAGTGCCACCGACTGAGATGAGGGAGAGGTCTGGACCCCCAGCACTGGCCCCCGCCGGAGGAATCCAGCAGCAGGGTGGGCACAGGGCACCCCGTCAGTGGTGGCACCCAGTGCCACCGACTGAGATGAGGGAGAGGTCTGGACCCCCAGCACTGGCCCCGCTGGAGGAATCCAGCAGCAGGGTGGGCACAGGGCACCCCGCAGTGCTGGTACCCAGAGCCACCGACTGAGATGACGGAGAGGTCTGGACCCCCAGCACTGGCCCCCGCCGGAGGAATCCAGCAGCAGGGTGGGCACAGGGCACCCCGTCAGTGGTGGCACCCAGTGCCACCGACTGAGATGAGGGAGAGGTCTGGACCCCCAGCACTGGCCCCCGCCGGAGGAATCCAGCAGCAGGGTGGGCACAGGGCACCCTGTCAGTGGGGGCACCCAGTGCCACCGACTCAGATGAGGGAGAGGTCTGGACCCCCAGCACTGGCCCCCGCCGGAGGAATCCAGCAGCAGGGTGGGCACAGGGCACCCCGTCAGTGGTGGCACCCAGTGCCACCGACTGAGATGAGGGAGAGGTCTGGACCCCCAGCACTGGCCCCCGCCGGAGGAATCCAGCAGCAGGGTGGGCACAGGGCACCCTGTCAGTGGGGGCACCCAGTGCCACCGACTGAGATGACGGAGAGGTCTGGACCCCCAGCATCACCCCGTCCTCAGTCCTCCACCTGGCCTTGAATGCGGCCTGCGGTCGGGGGGGGGGGCTGTGTGGAGCCCCCTGCGGTGCCCATCGCCTGGAGGCCAAGCATCTGGCAGGCGGCACTAAGGAGGCACCACGAGGTATCAAGGGGAGGCACCGAGAGGAGGAGGGGGGTAGCCCAGTGGTGGTCCGCTGCTGGGGGGGGGGGGGGGGGGGGTAGTCCCGCAGCGCCCCGTTCACTGCAGATGCTGCCTGACTAGGTGGGGTGCGGCTTGCAGTACCGATGACCCCCCCATAGTGCGCCCTTGGAGCTCCATAGTCTGTCCATCAACTTGAAATCTCATCTGCTTCTTCGGACTAGGCCCCCCCCCCCCCCCTCGCCCTGTGAAGGGCCCTGGGCAGTGTTTAACTCTCCTCTAAGCCTCACTTCAGCCAGTGGACCCGAGCAGCCCCGCCCGGCGACTCCATCATTACAGGACTCAAGAACCCCGAGTTCAGCTCGCCAGAGACCCCTCTAGTCCGTTCAGCGTCGCACTCCAAGATGAGATCGGGCAAATCTGGGGCAAAACAACAAGCAAGCGTGAGCCCCCCTCGCAGCAGCAGCGCCAAGAAGGAAAGCTAAGCGCTTCATGTCAAAAGGTTCCTCTAACTTCAACCCCTCGACAACTGAAGGAGGTGTGTGTGGGAAGAGGGCACATGAAGTCGAGCAAGTTCCTACAAGGCCCCAGGAACCGGTTAAACCTCCCCAAGTTTCAATACTGTCACACTTCTTCCAGTCGTTGAATGGAGCTGTCGCCAACTGCACACACCACAGCGCCCTGGTGGCGACTTTATCTCAAAGGGCCACCATATCTGAAACCCAAGGATCTGTGTGTGAGGAAAACATCAGAAACCCTCGGAGGGTCCCTTCCCGGTCTCTGTCTCCAAACGTCGTGCTCACAAAGAGAGCTCCAGCTGTGAGAGGGCCGTGCTGGAAACCCCCTGACCGTGCTCAGACAGCAGCTAGAGTCGGCCACCGCCTCATCCGTACGTTCTTCTGTCTTGGCCCCGAGCACTGAAGCCCAAAGAGTCCTCAATCAGTACACTGCTCATTCCCTATACTCAAGGTGTCACCCGCTAACTGCCCAGGCTCCCCGCTGAGAGTTCATGGGCTTGATGCCCACCACGGGAGCAGGGCTCTCGGAACATAGCACCCCGGCCCCCACCCACAGGACATGTCTGGTGGTGAGGAACCAAACATGATAGCATCAGATTCAAAGAATCTCTGGGAGGCCATTGTTAGCTCCATGCAAGGAACGGAAATGATCCTCAACAATCCTGCCAATAAAATGGAGATACAAGTAGACCGAGTTAATACCCTTGCAGTTTCTGTATCTGGTATCAATGAAAAACTTGAAAACCTTATAACTCGAGTGCAAGCAAATAATGAAACCAACTTTACCATATGCTGGTGTAAATAAGCAATCAACAGACTGGCACAACTACCAGCAGTCCATGAAGAAGTCCTGGAGGGTGGGGGGTGAGTAAGAAACTCTCCCACTTTAAACACCGGGCAGCCAGCCTGCTTAGCATAGAGCAATGTTCCCCCCAATCTCACCGCCCCAGCCAGTCTTGAAGGGCCTACTCCATGTTGTGCAGAAGAGACAAGTGGGGAACCCCGCGTGGACACTGTTTGAGTTGTGTGGTTAGTCAAGTCCACGAACCTAACCCAGAGCTTTGGACGGTTGGACTGGAGCAAGTTAATTTGCAGGCGCCCCCGCCTTACGAAGGGGGAACAAAAGCATGCTAGAAAAGTCAGAAACAGGAAACCAGGACCCCTGGGATGGGCCCTAAGTCCCCACCCACTTGTGTCCCTCATGGAGGAAGAGGGGCACATGAGAAGCACCGATATGCTGTGAGATAAACCTGAGATGGCTGGCACTGCTCAAGAAAGTGGAACAGCCTCTCGCCTGATGAGGGATGTGGCTTGTGAGTAAACCCTAATGAAGCAACGAGGAATTCCTCAGTCAATGAGGAAACAAGACAGCTTAAGGCTCATTCCTCCTCTAAACATAGAGATGATTCCATCTGTAGGCATGGTATGCCACCAGGAAGGCCCACTGCGCCTGGTCATTAAACTCTCCTGGCCAGTGGTGAAAAGCCACTGTGCAGCTTGGGTAGAATCTACCCGGAAGCAAAGCCTCCTGAAGCAATCCTTGCTTCTGCCCCGCGGTTCATAACCGGTCAGGGAGAAGGAACTGCTGAACCACAGGGAGAGATCAAAGGCCCGAGTGATGACCTGCTGGAACACAACAGTCAGGAAACTAGGCTTCCATGGATTCCAGAATTCACATCCAGGGGACCCCAGAGTGGCACATATCTGACAAATGTCCTTAAACTGATAAGGGCTCTGCCGGGCCTGGAACAGGTAGCGTAGGATAACATCTCCTCTATCAATCCCTACCAGTTAGAGGAGAGCAGGCATCAGAACCTACCTTGGTTACATTTAATGCAAGGTCTCTCCCAAAAAATAATATTAGAGAGCAAAGAGCGGTTAAAAAGTTGAGGTATAAAGATAGTAATTTTCCAGGAGGAACGCTATCCTTCCTTGCTCCTACAGCAAGATAACCTTACCAAGGAACACGGCTCCACAAAATCAAAATTGAGAAGTGCATCGGGACTTCTCGCTCCTTCTCGGCTCTCCAGGCTGTTGATTCATGCAACATTGGCACAATCTCCTGCCATACAGAGAAGAACCATGATACGGAGAGCTGGCTTCCATCAGCCTTGCTAGAGGCCAATCCCAAGGACTGAATAGCGAAGCAGTTGAAGGTTGCCACTAGGGAACGCAGAAGTGTTATCATATGTTCCTCAAACTTGGGAGGACTGCTACCAAAAATCGAGATTGCCCCCTTGTTGGAATACTTAAAAGCATTTGATATTATAGCGGTTCAAGAGACATGGACTCTATCCAACATTGCCCTCAGAGGGGATGTGGAATATAGTAGGTTTGCAACCAAAGCAGTTCCTTTGGAAGAGTAACAGGTGGTCTAGCCATTTATGTGAGCTCCATGCTACCTGTAAAGATCAGTGTCTAAAAACAAGAACGCTGATTATTAGCTCTGGTTTGGACGGCTCGTCACAGCAGAACCTCTGATTCTAGTTAATGCCTATATTCATCCTAAAAGAAAAGCTGCAATAGTGGATACATTAATACGCCACTTACAGAAGCTGAAAGATGCCTGCTAATTACTGGAGACTTTAATTCAAACGTATTCCAGTCTCCGGATGAGGAACATGTTGATGCAATTGGGGCCTGCCGGACCAATGTCA
Organism: Pleurodeles waltl; assembly: GCF_031143425.1. Classification (NCBI taxonomy): domain Eukaryota; kingdom Metazoa; phylum Chordata; class Amphibia; order Caudata; family Salamandridae; genus Pleurodeles; species Pleurodeles waltl. The sequence continues at coordinate 26,525,843 of NC_090451.1, read as the reverse complement.
ATGCTACAGGTGCCAAGACAAGATCAGGAAACAACTGCTGAGAGCCGCTGAGCTGGCTGGCTTAATAGTCTTGAATTGTTGCCTTCTGGGTGACATTCCACCATTATGGACAAGGCCCTCAGAGAAAACGGTTTCCTGCCTGAACTAGTCCATGGTAAACCATAGATTATATGGTCAAAGGACTTTAAAATCGTCCATCGTCCTCAGAGTGACCATCACCCCCAAACCATTTGGATCAGAGCCAATAAGAAAAGTCTCGAACCAGCAAGAATTTTGTAACAAAATGCATAGGCCGAGGATCTAAAGCACCACAGTGGAAAGCGGACTCCATCGACAATGTAGCTGCCGTTGCAGTAGAGAGCCTCAAATGTACCACCAGCAAGGTGCCAAATCCAAAAGCAGCATGGGAAGGCTTTTCTGACCGCATGATGGTGAAACCCCCAGCCAAAGGGTTGCATAAAGGTGCGAGTATTGTCCATCAAAAGAGATCCAATGCGCTGAAGACTATCAGGCTGTTAACATCAGAAATTGGTAGAGCCCTGAGGCAACTACGGTGCTTCCCTCAAAATCCAGCCCTGTTAAAATCCCTCAGTAAAATAGGAACATTCTTAAAAGGGAGGTATGGCCCTTCAAGAAAAGTAGGAACAAAACCATATGGGCCAAGTTCTTATATGTTTCAAAACAAAAAGACTCAAAGATGTTTTGGAATCTAGTCAATGAAATTGACAAAGGCCCAAGGGCGGCGAACAACGCTAACATTAGTGAGAGTGACTGGGTAAAGCACCTGAAATTACACCTCACATGGAAGCTTGATTGGTTCAAGCCCCACAGTACCATCTTCAGAAAACCTAGCTGGGGCAAGCAATGCTCTCACTCTGCTAGAACATACCGCATCACCAATTAAGATCACTGAGCACACTCGTTTTAACTGCGACCCGGGCCCGAATGGCACACCTCAAGGCCTCTTCAAACAAAATATACCTGTCCTGTATAGGGGAACTATCTGGTGGTTATGTTTCATGCCGTACTAGCCCGTGGGAACATACCAAATAGTTGTAGAGGTTCAATTATCCATCCTTTTTTCAAAGGAGGGCCAGCCTCGTCCACCAAGCAACTACTATTTGATAGCGCTGTTGAACGTGGATCTCAAATATTACTCAACGCTGCTGTTACATGACCCGTCGGCATGGGCGCTAGAAACAGGCAGATTGTCCCTAAACCAGATGGGGTTCACGAAGAATCAGAAGACCCTATCAAATGGGACAGCGGTAGGATTGGTCATAGGAAGAGCGAGTAATACCTGCATGCCGTTGTTTTTAAAGTGACGCATGACTGTGTACCATGGAATAAGCTGTGGGAAAAGCTCAGCGTTGGGGAATTCTGCACAACCTACTGATGGCAATCAGGCTGCTCTGTGCAAATACTTAGGTCAAGATCAAGGTGAGGGATGGGTCCCACCTGTCAAGAGAGGTGGGTACAGTGAATGGTTTGAAACAAGGGTGCATGTTTGCAACCCTTCTATTCAATCTGTATAACTCAGACCTCTCCCCAACCCTGAACGAGTTGGTGTCCCTTCCCCCGAGCTTCGGAGGTCAACCGCTATCCAATATCTGCTATGCAGATGCACTGCTCCCCCTTAGTAACTCTAGAGTAGGGTTGCAAAGATTAATAAACCGCCTATCGGTTTACTCAGATAAAAATCAGAGATTAACCGTAAGAAAACCAAGGCTATTGCGCTAAACTGGTGCATCTCCAGGGAGGGCAATGGCTTCTCAATGGATCACAGACAGAAAAAACAACCACCTCTGTCTAATTTGGGGGTCAAGCCTGACTCGAGGGCCACTTATGTGCCACAAAAGGAAGCTATCAGAGGGAAAGCAATGGCCCTAAATTTTGCCTTTACAACCCTAGCAAAATCCCTCTGGGACACAATCTTAAACCCCTAGTCTCAATATTAAGCAAAAACTGATCCTGACCCGATCATACGGAGATTAAACATTGCTGTGTCTAGCTAGTAGCCCATTGGATAAGCTTAGAATACAGACCGACAGTCGAAACTTCCAGCTCCCCAGGCCGGCTTCATCTACGCAAGTCAGACTTTAGTTCTCACTGGTAAGGGAGTCCCTAGCCAGGGCTGGGGACTTTGTAAAATGCTGTCATAAAATGAGGAATGCTGCTAAGGATTCATCAGCGCATTAGGTTTCCCTCCGAAATCAACTTACAAAGGGGGGAAGGTGGTTTCAAAAGGTATTAGCAGGACTGCATCGAGACCTTCGGCCTCAGTGAGCTATGTGAGTTAGACACAGGCGTTTAGGACAGAGGTCTTCAAACTGTGGGGTGTGGCCCCCTGGGGGCAGTGGATGGGCTCCCAGGGGCTGCAAATGCCTCTGAAAGTACATGTAAATGAAGATTATTTGTCGCATTTCAGGCTGTCTTCGTTTACACTGAGCTCTTGAAGTGGATTAAAACAGTGAGGTCTGTGGTCGGAGTGCCGTGGGGTCAGCAGGCAGTGAGTGTGGTGGCAGGCTCAAAGAGGTGGCTAAAAAAAAATTAAAAAAAACTTACGTGTTTTGTTTTTTCACTGTCAGGTAACTGCTTAAAAATAATGCACTAACAGATAAACTAAAAAATAAATGCAGGTTATACTAACAGGTGATAAATGCAGTCTTAGGTTATGAAACCTCAGTGAGCAACCACCATCACTGCAGATGTCTCTGTGTGTTAAACCTGAGTGACAAGTAATTGAACCCTAGCTGGTGCCCTGAGTAATAGTGACCTTTGTGTCTATAGTTAGGGCCACAGGAATTATGCGATTGTGAGCCAGTGGCATTTTTGGTATCATTATGGATTTGCTACATAATTCATCATCTGTTGCATGATTTGCAGATTTTAGCAAAAAATATTTTTTCTAGCTCAAATGGTTAAAAAGTTGCTAAAAATGCAGCAACACGTTTCTGCAAAGTGGAAGGTCCTTCGCAAGGCATGACTGGTCAACTTTCTGTTGGTTATTGCTATATTCAGGTGTTGAACTGCTACTTATGAGGAGCAGTATATGGCAGGACAGTGTAAAGAAATGTAAACAAGCATTGGCAAAGCCAACAGGTCTCGCCTGTACAAGACCTATTGGTTGTGTTTCGCTATGATGAACACCAGTGTGTCTCCGGTTCAGCAAGGCCTGAGGTTAGTTGCGTGGAGTGTCAGAGCGGAGTGGGTGAGTAGAGTGGAGTTGTCTGAATGTTGTAGAGTGGAGTACGAGGATTAGGGTCTTGTAGAGGGGAGTAAAATTCAGTGGCAGAGAGTTGAAGAGTGGGGTGGAATGGGGTGGAGTGGGTTAGAGTGTATTGAGGTAGTGGGGTGGATTGGGGTAGAATGGGGTGGATTGGGATGGCCTGAGTGGATTGAAATGGGGTGAAGTGGATGGGATTGGGGTGGATTTGTGTATGATGGATTAGATTGGGTGGTTTGGATTGGGGTGATAGGGCTTGGGTAGGATGGATTGGGGCAGGGTGTGTTCGACTGAACTGGGGTGGATTAGAGTTGGGGGGACTGCATGTAGGTGGGGTGGATTTGGAGTGCGATGGGGTGGATTGGATTGGAGTGAGGTGGATTGAAATGGGGTGAGGTGGATTTGAGTATGGTGGATTGGATTGGGTGGTTTGGATTGGAGTGATAGGGCTGGGGTAGGATGGATTGGGTAAGGTGTGTTCAATTGAACTGGGGTGGATTAGAGTGGGGTGGACTGCATGTTGGTGAGGTAGATTGGAATACGATGGGGTGGATGCATTGGATTAGAGTGGAGAGGGGTGGACTGAAGTGGAATACGGTGAGGTGGACTGTAGTGGATTATGCTGGAGTGGGGTGGATTGGAGTTGGGTAAACTGGATGGATTGGATTGGAGTGTGGTGGACTGAACCGGGGTGGGCTGGGTTGGGGTACAGTGTGAAGGATTGGAGTGAGGTTGATTGGAGTGGGGCGTAGTGAATTTAAATTGGGTGGGGGGCTGGGGAAGGTGGATTCGATTGGGTGGATTCGACTGGGGTGGACTGAATCGAGGTGAGGTAGCATGGATTGGCGTGGGGTTGACTGGAGTGGAGTGAGCAGGATTAGAGTGAGTAAGGTGGCATAGGGTGTGATGGGGTGAATTGGATTGAGTGTGGTGGACTGGATAGGGGTGGACTGTGGGTGGATTGGACTGGAGCGGGGTTGATTGGAATGGGGTGGGTTGGGTTGATTAGAGAGTGGTGTATTGAATAGGGGAAGATTAATGTGGTTTCGAGTTGGGTGGATTAATGTGGACTAGATTAAACTGAGTGGGGTGGATTAAAGTGAATTGTATTGGAGTGAGGAGGATTGGGTAACGGTGGACTTGACTGGAGTGGGGTGGATTGGAGTAGGGTGCAGTGGAATGGACTGGGGTGGGATGATTGGAGTGGGTGTGATGGGTGGGTTTGATTGGAGTAGGGGGGACAGGACTGGGGTGAGGTGGACTGGATTAGACTGGACTGGAGTGTGGGGAATAGGGGTGATATGGGCTGGATTGGAAAGGGGTAGATAGGACTGGGTTGGACTGGACTGACGTGGGGTGGATTGGATTGGTGTGGGGTAGACTGTGTTGTAGTTGGGTGAATTGTGGCGGGGTGAATTGGGATGGAGTGGGTTGGATTGGGGTGGTGTGGTTTTGAGTGGGGCTGATTGTTTTGCATTGGAGTGGGTTGTTTGGCATTTTAGTGGGGCTGGTTGGAGTGGGGCTGTTTTTTGGGGGTTAAAGTGTGACAGATTGCAATGGGGCAGGTTGAAATGGATTGGTGTGGGCAGGTTAAATGGATTAAAGTGGGGAAGATTATTGTGGATTGGAGCGGGCAGATTGTTTTGGATTGGAGTGGGACGGATTGTATTAGGGTGGATTAGAGTGGGTTGGTCAGGGATGTGGAATTCCTATCGCCCGCCCGACGCCCGGGACATCTTGTTTGGGGTCAAGGGCAACAAGTTTTTATGTTTACTTTGTCCTTGGGACAAGTAGGCCCAACCCTCTGAAGCACAAACCCTTTGGCTGCCTGCTTAGAGAGTGGAACTCTCTGCAGTTGAGGTAATGTTTCCAAAAGATAATGCTGTTCGAACTTGTATTTATGGTTCATTATTTGAAAGCCTTAATTATTAGGGTGAGTGCTGTAAATAAATGTTTTAAGGTCACACTTCACTACTGACGTTGGTTCCAGTACCAAAAAAAAAAACGTTTATACACATGTTTGAAAAGTTTAGGCTATGAGCCTAAGTATAATGCTCCCAGAATGCTCTCTGATTAGATGCAAATGAAGTGTCATTTAGAAAATGTGTTGACGCATGCTAGTATTCCCCAAAAATATTTCTAATGGAAAATCAGTGTAACCATTTTCAACACAATTATGGGAAGCATGAAAATAAACAAACACTGACAAAGCCGACTGATCTGACATATTTTTATAAGTCTTTTAGTTTCATCAATGCGTGTCTTGTTTTGACATGGCTTTTGTAACACTTTATTGTTGTGGGAGCTACCAGGCCCTCAACATTGTAACAAACACTGGCAAAAAAAAAACCAAGAAGTTTTTGAACTCTAAAAGCACACGTTGCCACCAGTGGCATAACAAAGGCCCGCAGCCGCCCTCCAGAGGGCCCCTTCAGCACAGCACCTGCCCTGAGTGAGTCTGGAGAGGGGGCTCCTCCATGCTCTTTGCAAAGGGGCACCCTCCAGTTTCGTTACGTCACTGATTGCCACTGCAGTTCCCGACACTGAACAAAACTACTTTGTGTGCCAATATGCTCCTTGTGGAAGAGCAGAATGCGATCACTCACAGTAAAGCCAGCCGAAAGAGAGAGAAATAGAAGTTTAATAAAAACAAAATGTCTTTGTTAACACCAGACCTAATTAGGGACCAAGACCCACATGTAGGTAGCTTTTTGCATGTCGCAAACAGCGACTTTCTCTGTTTGCGACATGCAAAAAGCACACTGCGATGCACAAACCCAGTTTTGCGACTCGCAATTAGGAAGGGGTGTTCCCTTCCTAATTGCGACTCGCAGTGCAATGTAGGATTGTTTTGTGACCGTGAACGCAAACCAATCGCAGTTTGCACCCATTTCAAATGGGTGCTAACACTTTCGCAAAAGGGAAGGGGTCCCCATGGGACCCCTTCCCCATTGAGAATGTCACTGTAAACATTTTTTCAGAGCAGGCAGTGGTCCTGTGGACCACTGCCTGCTCTGAAAAAATTAAACTAAAACGTTTCATTTTTCGTTTTTGTAATGCATCTCGTTTTCCTTTAAGGAAAACGGGCTGCATTACAAAGAAAAAAAAACAAAAAACTGCTTTATTGAAAAGCAGTCACCAACATGGTGGTCTGCTGTCTCCAGGAGGGCCGCCATTCGCAAGGGGGTCGCAAATTGCGACCCACCTCATGATTATTCATGAGGTGGGCATTTGCGAAGCCCTTGCGAATCACAGATGGTGTCAGGGACACCATCCTACATTAGGATTTGCGACTCGCAAATTGCGAGTCGCTCTGACTAGCAATTTGCGGGTCGCAAATCTGAACCTACCTACATGTGGCCCCAAATTCTTAAAGAAAGTCACAAAAGTGCACCCATGGTATCTGTCGTACCCCTATAAAATATTTGTGAACTGTATTTTAGCATGGGTAAATACGCATGTGTAGATTTGCTAATGTGAAAATCTATTGAGCATTTGCAAGTTCATTTTCTCTCCAGCCACTTTCTTTCCAACCCTGGAAGAACTTCTAATTCTGCTATTGTCAGGAGTAAATGTCCAACCTTTCTTATTATGGGAAAATATTAGAGAGAAGCTGGTGAAAATCTTTAAAACATGCAGGTTAGTAGGTTTGCGGACTCAAAGGCATTCCAGTCCTGGAACTATTGCTTACTGCTTCCTCCAGCCCCAGTATGCAGATCTGCAGAAAGGTGGCAAAATATGGAAATTGCTACAGTAGGGATTGAAACTGCAAGTATTCAAGCCCTACTATGGTAGTAGCCCTGGCATAATCAGAGAGGCTATTATCACAGCTCTTACATAATGAGATTGCTGCCATAATTTGTCGCCACACTACATAACACCAAAGGGACAAGTAGATCTTTTTACAGGACAAGTAGATTTGAGAAGCAACCTGTCCCCTGGACAAGTAGATATTTTAATAAATTCCACACCCCTGGTTGGTGTGTGGTGGATGCGAGTGGGATGGATTTGGATGGGCGTGGGGTGATTTGGGATGGAGTGGGGTGGATTGGACAGGGTGAGATGGAACGGATTGGAGTGGGGCAGATTGTTTTGGACTGGAGTGGGGCAGATTGGAGTCGGCAGACTGTTTTTGATTGGAGTGGGCAAATTGGAGTGGGGCGCATTTGAGTGTGGGGCAGATTGTTTCGGATTAGAGTGCAGCAGATTGCAGTGGGGGAAACTGTTTTGGATTGGGAAGATTGGAGTAGGGCATATTGTTTTGGATTGGAGTCAGAAAACTGGATTGTGGCAGATTAGATCGGGGTGGGATCGTAGGATTGACGTGGGGTGGGTTGGAGTGGACTGGATATGGTGGGGTGGGGTAAAGTGGGTTGGATTTGAGTGGGGTGGATTAGCGTGCACTGCATGATTATGTGTTAAAGCATCATTTCAGAGCTGCTTCTCTGGTCCCAGTGGTAATTCTTCATTCTTAGACAATGCTGCAGGCTGCTTCTGTGGTCCCAGTGGTAATTCCTCATTCTAAGTCCTCTAGGCAGTGCTGCAGCTGCTTCTCTGGTTCCGTCAGTAAATCCTCATTCTAAGTCCTCTACAGATTGCTGCAGGCTGCTTCTCTGGCCCTGTCTGTGATTCCTCATTCTAAGTCCTCTAGGAAGTATTGCTTGTGGTTTCTCTGGTCCCAGTGGTAATTCCTAGTGCTGCAGCTGCTTCTCTGTTCTCAGTGGTAATTCCTCATTCTAAGTCCTCTACAGACTGCTGCAGGTGCTTCTCTCGTGTTGTCTATGATTCCTCATTCTAAGTACTCTAGTCAGTGCTGCAGCTGTGTCTCTATTGATACATCCACTACACTCCAAACCAAACAACATAGGTAAAAGACATTATCGTCAATAGCTCGAACTCTCACAAATGCGAGACGTATTACAATGCTAATGCTTGTTTTGTACTGCTCTCAGTGATTTGTCCCAAAAACAATGTCTATATATGCAAGTGCTATCTCGCTGTGGCTGCCAAGTTCAGCACCTGACGGGGGTGCCGGGAGGCAGACCACTCCAGCGCGAGGACATTGTCAAGACTCACTCGAGGTTGCTTCCCGTCTGTGTGTGTTCTATAAGCAGAGGGTTTCCAGACAAATATTGAGCACCGCCAGCTACACCCTGAGTCTCAGCAGGCACAAGCCGGCTCCTGCAGTAGATCTTTAATTGCCCCTCCCACTCCAAACACCTGTCGCCTGTGCAAGATCAAGGCCAACACAGGGCGGTTTCCTGAAGGGCTTAGGACATTGCTGTTCAACCTTTTTGTTACTATTATCACTATTTGTTACTATTATCAGCCTTCTGGGCTGCCTTCAGACCCCCCAGTCCCTCCTGACCCTAACTCTGGACACCATTGTCCACCCCTGCTCATTGGACTGGACTCCCTTCCAGTAGTTTTTGACTACATCCTTGACGGGCTCTGCAAGAGCTTTGACAGGGACGTCTGTACTCGGTTCTGCTCAGAGTATCCCTACTCCGACATCCCAGCTAGAGTAGCGAAGACCACTGAGCTCAATCCCATCTTCGCCACTTTCCTCAAAAGATCAGCTAAGGACCCCAAGAAAGGGATCGACAGGTCCTGGAAGGCCAGCCAAGACAAGGTCCTTGACCTCTTTGGGTCCCTTTGTAAAATTATTAATATGACAATATCCTCCAAGGAAACTGACAGTCCTATTGAACCCGAGACTCTGGCAGGCTGGAATCAGCACTCCGTGTGCCTATTAGATAATGCCAGCTGCGCGTTGTCAGTGGAACGCCGGCGCTCAGTTCTTATGAGGATTGAGCCAAAACTGACTAAGCTTGCACCTGCTGAGCTGTGTCCCCTGGCCAATGGTATGCTAACCAAGAATAAATATGTCAAATACTTGGGCAAATTCGTCCACACCTTTACGGCTCTTGACAAAGCAAAGACATTGCTAAGGTGTTCCACGAATGCCTTTTTGCTAAGGCTGGCCGTTACTAAGGGTGACCATCTGGCCAAGCTAACACTTCCAGTCCCCAAATCCTTCAGCTCAACCGGAGGCCGTGGCTATTCCACGCAATCATGCGACACCTTCTCTCCCGCCAGGGTGCTTGGAGGCCAGCCCTGTTATGGAAGAAGTTCCTTCCACTCCCAAAACAACTAACACAGGAGCAAACTCCCAAGGTAAGACTGACTCAATCTTCCTATGTTGTCTTTTGGGGCAGGACCCAACACTTTCTGGCCAACTGGTCTTGTCTGACAACCGACCCATGGGTACTGGAGATAGTGGCAGGTTTGAAAATGGAGTTGTTCTGGGTGCCCCATCAGCCCTTTTATCCTTACCCCATTTATTTTTCCCAAGACAGATCCTTTATTCAAGAAGAAATAAACCATCTTCTAGTGTAAGACGTAATTTGCCCTTACCAACCTGATCATTCAGGCTTTTGCAGCAATATTTTTGTGGTGACCAAAAGGAGGAGGCGGTTCCCGCTTGGTAATCAACCTCAAAGAATTCTACGGTTGGATTCTTTTCCGCCATTTCAAAATGGGTGGGATTCACCTCCTCAGGGATATTCTCCGTAAAGGAGACTGGCTGGTATGCCTCGACCTGAAAGACACATGTCTCTCCATTTCTATCTTGCCTCGCCATCAGAAATTCCTTCAGTTTGTGTGGGACAATCAATGGTTCAAATTTAAAATCCTCCCCTTCGGACACTCTTCTGCCCCGTGGTGCTTCACCAAAGTCATGCACCCGGTGGTTGAGAACCTCTGCTCCAGAAGTGTTAGTCTGATCATCTACAACATGTTTTTTCTCTTGCAGACCAGACCCAATGACTCTGGCTACGGATACATTCTGCCAACTCTGGAGGGGCCCCCCTGCACTACACCTTTCCTCCCTCCCTGATGATTCAGAGGGTTTCAGCCCAAGTGTTTGGGCAACAGGTGGAACTGATCCTAGTTACTCCTCTGTGGAGAGCTCAGCCCTGATTACCAACACTCCTGGAGATGTCTTGAGACTTCCCAGTTCAGATTGTCTCATTTCCAGATCCTCTTCTGGACCCAGCGGGCTTTCCACATCTGCAAGCTCCACCTCATGGCCTGGTTATTTCAGGCAATGTTGGTTCCTGCCAGACCTCTGGGAACAATCAATTGCTTTCATATCTGCCTCCTTGTCAGACTCTACCCACAAACTATATGCCTGCGCTTGAAGGAAATGGTTGAGTTGGTGCAACAAATGGAGTTTGGATCCCCTGGCGACCCAGTTACCTCCATCATCAACGTCCTAACAGAAATGGCTTCCAATGGCTTATGGAATTTTTCCGTCGACAATTGGTAATCCACAGTTTCAGCGTGACCACATTCCTGTATAGAGGGTAAACCGACTGATGAACATCCTTTGGTAATTAGTCATGAGTGCCACTTGTTTAGCTAATCCTCCCCTTCCAAAATATTCAAATCTCTAAGATGTCAACATCGTTCTCATATTCCTCAAAAGATGGCCAGCCAATTCAGACCTGTTCAGAAAACAACTTTCAACTAAGTTGACTATTCTTTTATACTTAGTTTAATGCAGGAGCATGTCAGATGTTACGGCCTTAGACATTTCAGGTAAAGACTTCCCCCCCCCCCCCCCCAGATGGCGTAACTTTTTTAATATCAACGAGGACTAAAGGCCCTCATTACGTATATGGAGGGTCAGACCGCCATGCCGGCAGTGGCAGGAAAATACCGCCACCGGCATGGCGGTCTGAACCGCCATATTCTGAACAAGGAATGGCCGCCACAGGCAGCCCTCCACTGCCAACAGGCAGCCTGACGATGGCGGATTACTTATGGATTACTTTATCCGACAGGGCAGCGCTGCAAGCAGCGCTGCCCTGCGGATAAAGAACCCTTGTTCCTCCAGCCTTTCCCTGGCGGGTTCCGCCACCAGAGAAAGGCTGGTGGAAGTGGTGCGCCGGGGCCCCCGTGGAGTGCCCCGTTGCGCAGTGATCTGCACGACGGGTGCTGCTGAACCCGCAGCACAGCGGCATTGACGACGGCTTCATGTGGAGCCGTCGGCAATGTCCCGGCCCAGCAGAATGTATATTATTCAGCCAGCGGCGTCTCAAGGGGCAGCATGAACACGGCGGGGTTTCCCGCTGTGTTCATAATGACCCCCTAAATCTCCTTCTTGCCAAATTTCCTACGCTAGTTTTCTGGAAAATCCCACATTATGTATTGTACATTGCCTGAAAGAATACGAAGACTGTACTAGAAAACTTCATCAATCAAATGGAAGTTAGCTTTTGATCGCTCTCCAGGAACCCTTTCACCCAGAGTCATCCATTAACTTTTGGATATTGATACTTTGAAGTTCAGACCCATACAGTAAGAAGAGCCATGGTCTCAAAATCCTGTAACTTAGGCTCTTATCTTCAGGACACTATGAAAGCAGCTTCCGGTCCTGACATAAAAAAAAATTAAAATTGTAGCTAACGCATCAATAGTTTTCAGTTCTATTAAGGATCTGCTACAGAACAAATGTAAAGCCCTAGGAATGACAACCTGCAGATCTGCTGCCATGGAGTCTTTAAATCCTCAAAACATTAAGCTGAACATCCAGCTGGTGCAGTTTATTGACATTTTTAAGGCTCTGCTAAGTAGGGAATTAGGCCCCGTTTGGGAAAGTGTAAATTGTAGGCTGAGGGAGTGAATAGATGGTGCTCTGAAGGTGGGTTGCTAGACAGAATAATAGGTGTGCAGCAAGAAATAGGACGCTTATAACCCCTATCCCGCCAAGCCTAGATGGAGCCCCTTGGGAGAGCCATGTAAAGGCACCAATGGTAGGCTGTGGGTGTGCTCAGGTATCACCTGTAGTTGGGCTGCTAGGGCTCATATCAGATGTGTAGAAAGAACTATACTGCTCACACCCCCCATGCTGCCAAGTTTAGGTGGCACCCTACAGGAGGGCCTTGTGTTTCCCAGGCCTTTTGGGCAGAAGATACTCTTAAGTTCATCATCTTTGGTCCTATGCCTGTTATGTACTATGCACTTTATAGCCCTAAGCACATCACCGCCAAGGCCTGGACTGATCTACCCCTCCCCCTCCGAACTGCACCCTCGCTGGCAGACTTCAGAAAGAGACCCAATACCTGGCTCTCCGATAGAGACATAGATCCCCAGCGCCCAGATACCCCCAGGAGTGACAGCGACGTGCTCTACAAATGACTGATTGATTGGCTGCCAGCAGTTGTCAATAGGCTTGATGATAGGAGTTTGGGTTGAGAAGGGAAGCAGCTGTTTTTTTCACTTTGGCAGTTTAGTGTCCACTCGCCCCTTACCTTGCACTGTGCAGTTTGTAGAAGCAATGGTGAGGCATTTAAGCCCTAGGAGTTCTATGGATACTTATTACACTGGGGGTTCCCTAAGTGAGTCAGGCGGAAGCCCCCCTGAAGGACTATGCTGCTTGCACCTTGTACTTTACAGGACTACAGCTACCCCGCTTTTATAGGGAGGCCCGCTTTTATAGGGAGGGGGACAAGGAGAGACCCTAGCGGAGGCTTCTCTCGGAACAGGTGCTAAGTACTTATATTTTGAAATCTTGATCCAATGGTTATGTCAAGTGATTTTGATGTACCATACTCTTTTTTGTTTTATGTTTATGGTTTTTATTAACTAATAAACTTAACTTAGTGTCAGTCGAACTCAAAAGAAGGCCCTTTGTTTTGAAAGAGAGCAACAAGTTTACTATTGCTTTGTAGAGGAGCGTTGCCAACGTACAGTCACTGTGGTAATAGTGAACACAGGCCTGATGTTACTGAAGAACAGACAGCTCTAGGAGCTATGTGATGGTACTAAAGGGAGTTCTGGTCATTACCCAAAGGCAGGAAGATCTTAAGAACAGCTCCCAGTGTTACGTTACCACAGCGAAGGCACAACCTTTGATGTTAACAAGGCTGAGGGTTTGCTGTTAATACTTTAAGGTCATCTCACTGAGGAAAACAAAAGCAATGGATGGATTGCTTGAATTATTTTCAATCACTGGTAATTACTCTGGACAGCAATCTAGACCATCACGTTTTTGTCCATCAAGTCACTTCAGACAAGAATCAGGCATATGCAAAACAGCCTTGGTTCTGCTCTGATAAAATAGTCCAGTCCACACTTCCAGGCAAGGTCTCCTCTGAGCGGGGACATAAGCAACCACAGACCAAACGCTACTGACGAGGTTCAAATAGGCTGAAACCGGTCACCAAATATCATGTGTGGTATGGGGGGGTAACGTTCAACTGATCTTTCAAACAAGATAATGGAAAATGGAGAATTTTAAGCAGAAATCACCTGCAACATTGATCCAAAATGGGAATTAACATTCAACGCCAAATCAAACAATGGCATCCTTGCGAGACTGACATCTGCCTTATGCATAGCACATTTGTATCCATGTAGTGTAGAAGGGAAGGCCAGTCTCCATGCACCTTTACTTCAAAAATATAAAGGGACATTTGGAGGCTACCCAAAGATAAGGTTAAAAAAAAACATACTGCGAGATTGTGCATTTATAGGGAAAAAATCAACCACCACACTGGCGTGCAGTATCTGGAGAGCTCGCCTTCTGTTTAGCAGAACCTTGAACCTTTACTACATGGTTGTAGATTTACTATAAGACTAGCCTTCAGTATGGATCATAGAATACAACAGAAATATTCAAACCCCAGTCTATACACAAGGGCACCTCTCTGCAACACCAGGAGAACCACACCCAGTACAAAAGCACCCAAAGCCCAGGCTCTTCTTCCAGGTACAACTTTCATCAACACCTTGGACTATGCTCCCAAAGCAGGAGAAACCAAACCTAGTCTCTGCGTGAGGGCACCTCCAAGGAACACCGTGAGACTCCGCAAGCAGGACCTGCTGAAATGAAATATGCATCTGCTCCCCAGGACCAGTACAAAGCACTGTACCCTCAGTCTTCACGCCTCTGGCACTGGAGCAGCATGCACCCCAGGAGTCTTCACCTACACCAGATACAGAGAAGCACCCAAGCCCATCCCCGTGGAATCTGAAGCAACACCAAAGACACTACATCCCAGTGTTCAACAAGTCACCATCCGCCAAGTAGCATACATGTTTCCTGTAATCCTCAAGACCCTTCCTATCACACAGTGCAGCGATCCGATTTTCATAACCAAGACTGATCAGTCACAGACACCTCCAGCGCATGGCAGCAATCGCAGACACAAAGACTACTTTGGCAGGGGCTCAGTTCTGGGACTTTTTAGCAGGATTGTCAAAAAGAGAATTCCAGAAGTAGCCCACTGCTGGACTATGACAGTGAAATTGGCTGCATTTCTCAATGGGTGCTTTAATTTGAAATGGACAGTGCTGATATTTCTCACAAGGGTAGCCGTATATTTAAAAGGACACTACACAAAATGTTTCCAAGTACTTTATTTTTAATGTACCCTACCAGAATACAGTGCGACTTCCTATGTTGGAACTAGGGCTCCTGGTTGTATGAAATTTTTATTAACATGTACGTCTGTATTTATCCATGTTTACTTTTTTGGCATTCTGTTGGTATTTATTCATATTTATTTTGTGTTTTGTGAACAGATAAAATTGTGAAATGGTGTATTTCCACATTTATGTAACTGATAAATGTGCACTCGCAGGTTCATGCCTGTCGCATTTAAGCAAATTAAGCAGCCAGGAAGGAAAGACATAGTGCAAGCGCCACACTCAATGACACAAACAGAACAACAAAGGGTCAGCAATGACCAGTGCAAAGTTACTTTACAAAGAAAAATTACAACATAGACAGCAACAGTGGACAGATAACATGAATTCCTGGGTGGGGCAGCAAGAAGCCTGGGCCCTATGTGAAAGCCACTGATGAGCTGAGAAAAGGAAATGAGACTGACATCTCTCAACTTCCTGGGGTTCCTCAGGAACCCATAATGGACTGGAAAATAAAATATACTGCACCTGTTCTGTGTGAACGTTCTGGAGAGGCTCTGCTGCTTATGTTGTGCTTGGCCTGTGTGTGAAGAGAGCTTGTGCTTTTGCTGGACATTAGGGATGCTTACAGTGCACTGCCTGTGCTGTACACGCGAATAAGGGAAGCTTTCACTTCTGCTACATGTGCTGTACCCGTTTAACGATAGACACGCTGTACCTGTTCTGTGAGCAGGAAGCTTGCACTGCTGTACTGTACATGTGAGTGACGGAAGCTTGCACTACTAATGCCAGTGCTGTACTTGGTGGAAGCTTTCACTGCTGTGCTGTACTTGTGAGTGACAGATGTTTGCACTAATGATACACGTGCTGTACATGTTCTGTGAGGGAAGCCTGCATGCTGAACTTGTGAGTGACAGTAGCTTGCACTAATGATGTGCTGTACCTGTTCTGCAATCAGGAAGCTTGCACTGCTGTGCTGTACTTGTGAGGGAAGCTTGCACTACTGCTACCTGTGCTGTACTTGTTAGTGAGGGAAGCTTGCACTGATACACGTGCTGTACCTGTTCTGTGAGTGAATCTTGCACTGCTGATCTGAACTTGCGAGTGAGAGAAGCTTGCACTAATGATGTGCTTTACCTGTTCTGCAATCAGGAAGCTTGCACTGCTGTGCTGTACTTGTGAGTGAGGGAAGCTTGCACTACTGATACCTGTGCTGTACTTGTGAGCGAGGGAAGCTTGCACTACTGATACACGTGCTGTACCTGTTCTGTGAGTGAGGGAAGTGTGCACTAATGATAGAGGTGAGTGACAGAAGCTTGCACTGCTGTGCTGTACTTGTGAGTGAGGGAAGCTTGCACTGCTGTACTTGTGAGTGAGGGAAGCTTACACTGATAGATGTGTTGTACTTGTGAGGGAAGCCTGCACGAATGATAGATGTGCTGTACTTGTGAGTGAGGGACACTTGCACTGAAGTACTCGTGAGTGAAGGACACTTGCACTGCTGCACTTGAGAGTGAAGGAAGCTTGCACTGCTGTACTTGGAAGTGAGGGACGCTTGCACTGAGGTACATGTGAGTGAGGGACGCTTGCACTGAGGTACATGTGAGTGAGGGAGCTTCAGCTGCTGCCACCAAGCATCTCTAGTACCGACTGGGCATGGGATGCTGTTTGCACACACAAAACTGCAACAAGTTTATTACCCCCCGCACTGCACTCAAGGGCCCCTCATACTTTGCCCGTCCCCGCTGCCGGGCTCCGCCCTCTCACCTTTATCGTGTCGGAGCCCTCGGAGAAGACCACACACTATCCGCAGCCTCAGCGCCGCCATTCCCGGGCAAGCACAGCGCTCCGCACTGCGCAGGCGCAAGAGTCACCCGGAGAGCGACATGTCGGGAGATAAGGTTCATGTGAATGTCACAAGCACTACAAACATTCGGAATATGACTACAATCCCCAGAAGGCCGTGAAACCCAGGTATGCTTGTAGCGGCCCAGACACACATTTGACACAAGGAGGCAGCCATCTTGGAACAGTACAAGGAACCGCCATAGAGCAGACATATTTACCTGCCCTTATCCCGTCGCAAGACTGCTTTCCCATCAGTCCTTCGTCTATGTCTCATGAAACTTTGGGCGCCATGATGGTTCAGGATCCACAACAGCGCGAGTGCGGCCAAAGAAACAGAGGAGGGACGTCGAAAGGTGAACCCTGGGAATGGCGACCCAAGCGGTGACCTTGGGGCCCTCCACCTGCTCTAGTTCTGTGCAGTGCGTTTCTTTCAATGTAGTCTTTTTATTAGAACTTTAAATGCATGATCATAATTGTACAAAGATCTGTCACAGCTGGCCAAAGGTCCATTCGTGAAATGCAGCTCCGCTCCAGTTTTTTCTCCCTCTTTGCATTCTGGGAGTTGTAGTCTTCTATTATAGTGAGAAAAAAAAAACATAACAAGTCCCAGAATTCAAAGGAAAAAAACATGGACAGGAGCAGCACATCACAAATTGACTTGGAAAACTTAGCAGCCCTGGCTGTTAACTGTGTCCTTGTAACCCTTTGTGGCTTTTGGTCTGTACTGATTCTCAGCCATCAACACCAAAAATGCTGGGACTTGAAGTTTTCTTTACCGATCATAAATAGGGCTAGAAAAAAACAGTATATCTAGTGTAGTTCCTTGAAAACCTAGGCTTAGCCTATAAGTTCATTCATAATGTGTCAGTTGACAGCAAAGCCCGAGATACAATCAGGCTCTCAGTGGGGCTTAGACAATTAGAAATGCACAGTTTTTAGTGTATTGTGTAAATTAGTGACCTATCCGTAGCATAAAATATAGTGTTTATTTCTTTTTTTTATCTTATTTATACAGGTTTCTATAGTACACATGTGGCCCAAGGCATTATAGGACTTTTTAAGGGAATAGCAGTTGAGTCACATATGCTGCAAGATTAACAGTTTGTGGAGCACTTTATATGCTGTAATTCACGGTCGATGAACCTTTGAATTCGTGCTAAGGGGGTTTCAAAAGAGAATTAAACAACAGTTTATCAAAATCAATTTAGTAGTGTAACCAATTTGGCTACACAATAAAAACTCACATCAGAAATAAAGTTAAAGGGTTTTATTACAAATTAACACTTAGATTAATGTATACAAATCTCAAAAACGTAATGTAAAGATACAGAATCACAATAGGGTAGCCGAACCTTCTGAAGACGTTTGAACAAATTAGAATACGGCAAACTAGAAATCCAGACACTGCCATGCATAACATGAAAAAATGATTTGGTGATCAGAAAACAAACGCTGGTTCAATCTTTTACACATTGGTGTAAATTAAGACAACTAACTAAATAAAGGTTGGCAATTTGGAAATCTCCTTAGAGTCTGAATCTACAAAATAGGAATCTAACTGAAAGACATAAGGGCAAAAGGTGAGAAGCAAAACAAAACAAAAATAATTAAAAAAATAGGAAGGGAACGTGAAAAGGAAGAGGTGGTGTCAGCATTTCAGAAGCTCAGTTAAGAGTCTTCTTCAGAGAGTTAAGTGTGAGCCTAAGCCACACTCAGCATGCATGGAGAATAAATCTTCCTGGGGAATGATGAAGGGAAGGCTCTGTCATGTCCTGTTGGCAGGAGCTTTAAAGTCAATGCTTTTTTTTTTTCCCAAACCACACCAAATCTTTTCTGTACGCATCAGCTTCTCAGAAGGACAAAGGCTAGCATACATGGAATCTGCATGTGATCTGAAGAATCAGCAGCAATGGGTCTCTTAGTGCGCAGACGAGTATTCTGTGTGAGGATAAGTCTAAAGTGGAACCTTTACAGTGCGTGGGGTTTTGGCAATGATGTAGGAGATCACTGTCAACGAAAAAGGAAGAGAACATATTCACATAGCTGTTGCTAGCATTGCCCCAGTTTAGATTACAATCAGAGAGGGAGATGCTGGCCCAAGATATCATCAGTAGGGTTGTGATGAATACCAGGAATTCTTCAATGGATGTGCTGTTAGCTCAGGGGGTGGTAGATGGCATTAAGTATGAGATCAGAGATCTTGTGGGCAGAGATTTCCAGAGATAGGCTTTGGAGGAGTCATAGTGAGCAATAGGACGTTTTCTGAGATCCGACGCGTGCTTCATGATAACAGGTGCTCAATAACTGTGTCAACGTGGTCGCACCACAGGATGGCGTCCTGCAGGGGGGGGGGAAACATGTCTAAGATACTGTGTGGGGAGTCCTTCAGCCAGGTTTAGTCAGCCCTATCATAGCTATGTCATTCTTTGTAATGGTGTGAGGTCTCTGCGTAGTGCCTCTCTACGGAACAGCAGTTATGTAGTTCAAACCGAAGCAAGGGGAGGGTGCAGTTGGACACCATGTCCTCAGGTAGTTTGGGTGTAATTTGAACAAGGTCATCCAGTTCCTTCTTCTTGAGTTCTATATAAGAACAGTGTGGTCTCTGGTTTAAGATGACTGGGATGGGGAGGATGCCTCAAGCTCACTCTTTCAACAACTCACAGATACCACCTGTTAGAAATGGGGTTTCTGGTTGGCTAGTGTATGCACCTAAGCCAGACAAAACCCACCACTCTAGTCAGGGCGAGGCTTGGCACGAGCAGTCAGGCCTATCCCAGAGGTCATGTGTAAAGAGTTGCACAACACACGTGACACAATAAATACACCACAAAGGAGACACAACAAGTTATATACAAATAAACTGTATTGCATAAAAATGTCATTAGACCAAACACAACATGTATCAGTAATATCCTGCTCCACAAGCAGTTGTCAGAACAGTACACAGGTTATTAGTACTCAGTGACAATAAGCAGTAGTCAGGTATACATATAGGTTACTGGTATTCTGCAACACAAGCAGTAGTCAAGGTTGACTTTACCACCAAAAACGCACAGGTCAGGGTAGATACATTATGAGAGATGCCAAGACGTGATCATGAATGCAAATAAAGAGCAATGTTCATGTCATAAATATTTCCTTCCCTGTGTATATGTCAACATAAAAACCGCCCTTGGAGATACCTCTCAAGCAGGAATGCACAACAGAGTACAGTCTTTGTCCCCTTTCACAGGCAGAAGCAGCAACTGCAGGATAGCTCCACAAAGCACAGTCTCAGGCAGGGGCAGCACTTCTCTTCAGCACAAGTTCCTCTTGATTCCAGAAGTGATTTTGAGGTGATCTAAAATTCTGGGGTTTTGGGTCCACTGCTTATACCCCTTTCTGACTTAGAAGTAGGAAAATGTCAAAGAAAAGTCTATGTTGTTCACAAGATCCGGCTTGCCCAGGTCAGGCCCCAGACACACACCAGAGGGTTGGAGACTGCATTGGGTGAGGGCAGGCACAGCCCTTTCAGGTGTAAATGACCACTCCTTCCTCCCCTCTAGCTCATTTATGCAGGCTAACCCTCAGCCCCCTTTGTGTCACTGTCTAGAAGGGATTCACAAACAGCCCACTGTCAGTCTGACCCAGACAAAAAATCCACAAACAGGCAGAGTCACAGAATGGTTTTAGAAAGAAAATGCCTTCTTTCTAAAAGTGGCATTTTCAAATGAACAATCTAAAAATATGTATTTTTAAATATGTATTTTTAAATTGTGAGTTGAGAGGCCTCAAGCTATATATTTCCATCTGCTCTCAAGGGGAATCTGAGCTTTAAGGATATTTAAGGCTGCCCACATTTTAACCTATGAGAGAGATAGGCCTTGCAACTGTGAAAGCCGAATATAGCAGTATTTCACTGTTAGGACATGTAAAACACATCAGTACATGTCCCCCCCCCCTTTAACAAACATTGCACCCTGCCCATGGGGCTACCTAGGGCCTACCTTAGGGGTGCCTGACCTGTAGTAAAAGGGAAGGTTTAGGCCTGGTAAGTGGGTGCACTTGCCAGGTCGAATTGGCAGTTTAAAACTGCACACACAGACACTGCAGTGGCAGGTCTGAGCCATGTTTACAGGGCTACTA
Source organism: Pleurodeles waltl (assembly GCF_031143425.1). NCBI lineage: Eukaryota > Metazoa > Chordata > Amphibia > Caudata > Salamandridae > Pleurodeles > Pleurodeles waltl. Next base: position 26,505,208 of record NC_090451.1, on the reverse strand, counting down.
ATGTGGGTGGCACAACCAGTGCTGCAGGCCCACTAGTAGCATTTGATTTACAGGCCCAGGGCACCTTTAGTGCACTGTACTAGGGACATGCTAGTTAATCAAATATACCAATCAGGAATAAACCAATCAACAATACACTTTACACAGACAGCATATGCACTTTAGCACCGGTTAGCAGTGGTAAAGTGCCCAGAGGCCCAAAGCCAACAAAAACTGGTCAGAAAAAAAATTGGAGGAAGGAGGAAACAAATTTGGGGATGACCCTGGAAAAAAGGGTCAGGTCCAACACCCTCCCTCCCAATGCATGTTCTGTAGCCCCTGAAATGCTTCTTAGTACTACACTGCCAAAGGGTACCGCAAATTATTCCAGGTCAGGAGGCACAGTCTACAAGAAGTAAGAAAGCATACATGCCAGGGGAATATAAGACGTTTAGTGCTTCTCTCAGCACCTATCCCATGGAGGTTAGAGTGCATTTGGCACTTCTATTGGAAGGTATACGGTGCATTAAATAATACACACACTCGGCACAGAAGCTCTCGCGCTCCGATCACCGTAATTACTGTAAAAGCAAGGCTTGGCCGGGATGGGCCCTCCGTCAAGGATTCCCTTCCCGTCATACGAGCCGTCCTGAGAAGTGCCCCCATAGGTAGGTTCAAGGCGATATGGCAAGGGGAAAGGACCCCCCAACTTCCTCGTAGGCAGGAAGACCTTCCCCGGTCTCCCCGCGTAGAACACAGGTCTTGTGCAGCTGCCCACGGACCTACGGTGCGGCTGCGTCCTGGGGGGCGGCTTGGCTTCCTCCGAGCTACCGGCCTCCAGAGGTGGCGCTGCTTGACTCGATGCAGCGTGGGTCAGGCGAGAGCCTACAGCTGGCTCCTTCTTCTTCTGTGGGGAAATGAACACAAGCAGCCACCCAGGTCCACATGGCGCGGCTGCAGCCTTTACCCAAGGGCCACCTCCTGTCCCTGGGGGCAGTCCGGGCCTGGGAAAACCTCCCCGTGTCGTTGGCCGCGCAATCAGCTACTCGGCTGGCTTGGTCCGGGTCGCAGCAGTGTATTATAACCAGTAAGTGCCTGCCTGTATCCTGTGGGCATACAGGGAGAGCGTTTTGCCACGCAAGGAAAACGGGCTCTTCTCGAAGGGGGTGGGGGTCCACAGCCACGGGGACTGCAGGGGCGGTGACTATGCGCTCCCTGCGGGCAGACACAGAGCTTCCACAGAACAGTGCGATACAGCGCTCTAGCAGGAATGGGGTGGTGGAGTCCCGGAGCACTGCCGGAGGACGATCCATCACCTACAATCTACCCCTGTACCTCAGACAAAGCCTATCACTCACCATCTTCAGGAAGACCTCAAGATGTGGCTTTTCGGATGAGGCTCCACTCTTTCGCCCTCTCCTCCCTACTCAGCCCAACCTCCCTCTCCCCTCCACCAGCGCCTTGAGACCCTCACAGGCGAGTAGCCACACTTCACAAAAACTGATTGATTTTTTGAGTGCTTCAAAACTCAGATCCTCGCCACAATCCTTCTAGCGCAGGAGGCCTGAGTGAGCAGGGGTATTCAGGAAGCCCCTGGGGAACACTCACAGTTGGGACAAAACAGGCAGGATTAAAGGCCACAGGGAAGCTCATGAGGGTCCTTGAGGCAAGCGCAAGGCAGCAGGCCACAAGTCATCCCAGCAGCATGTTAGTCCTGATGGTGGTTCCTAGCCAGTCCTTTCACTAATATCTGGCACCAAATCCATTCAGTGTCTAAAATTGTGGGGGACAACCCCCTGTATTCATACTCCTTTTGCACAGCTTCTACAAAGAAAGAGAGGGGGTCCCAACCAGTACTGACCGGTTCCAGGAATGTTTTCATTCTCCTCCAGCACTGTCTCCAGACACCAGTAGGGAGTAAAAGAGCCCTTTGTGTGAGGCCAGGGCACAGCCTTTACAGATGCAGGTGTACCATGCCTCTACCTCTCTCAGCCCAGGAAGACCATTCAGTATGCAGATGTACTCTTGTTACACCTCCACCCTCTCTGTACAGGGTGTCTGAAGGATATGCACAAAGCCCAGCTGTCACTCTACCCCAGATGTGGATTAGAGTCAAGCTGCAAAACTCAAGAGTCATAGCACAGAGAAAAGTCCACTTTCTAGAAGTGGCATTTCTACAATGGTAATAAAAAAATCCACTTACACCAGTAAGCAGCATTTCTCACTACCATTCCAACCATACCAAACATGCCTGTGCCACTGCTCATATATTAGACAATGCCACTTAGACATATGTCAGGGCATTTCCAATGCAATCCCATGAGAGGAGCAGCATTCACAGTAGTGAGAAACCAAATAGGCTGTTTATCACTACTAGGACCCCAGCGGGAGGCGATAATGTGGCGGTAGTACCGCCAACAGGCTGGGGGTACTTACTGCCACATTATGACAGTGGTGGACCTGTGACGGTAATAAGGCCAATACCGCCCGGCTCCTGCCAGCCTGCAGCCTGGCAGTTGTAATCCGCCAGGGCAGCGATGCCCAACCGCCAGCCTCTCCATGGCGGTAAACACCGTAAAACAGTCTGGCGGTATGGGAGACTCAGGGGGGCCCCCTCCAGTGCCCATGCATTTGGCATGGGCACTGCAGGGAGCCCCATGCCAGCACTGGCGGTATGTTGGCGTCCGCAGCTTTGGCGGTCTTCCGACGAAGTCGTAATGAGGGCCACAGTACATAAAGACATATGTCCTACCTTTTACATACACAGCACCCTACCCGTAGGGCTAGCTAGGGCCTACCTTAAGGGTAGCATATGTAGTAAAAGGGGAGTTCCAGGCCTGGCAAGTACATTTAGATGCCAGGTCCCTGTGGCAGTAAACTGCGCATGCAGGCTCTGCAGTGGTAGGCCTGAGACAGGTTTGAAAGGCTACTTCAGTGGGTGGTGCAAGCTGTGCTGCAGGTCGACTAGTAGCATTTATTTTACAGGCCCTGGGTATAGAGATACCACTGTACAAGGGACTTACAGGTAGATTAAATGTGCAAATTAGGTGTAAGCCAATCATACCAAGTTTAGAAGGGATGGCACATGCACTTTAGCACTGATCAGCAGTGGTAAAGTGGTCAGAGTCCTAACGTCAACAAAAAGGGGTCCGAAAAAATAGGAGGAGGCACGCAAACAGTTTGGGGATGACCCTGTAAAAAGGGCCAGGTCCAACACAACCTGTGATTTTATAGTTTTCAACAAGTTTGCTGGCTTCTTTTTCTTTCAGGAAGGTCCTTGTGGGAATCACAATTGTTCCTTGGAAGTTTATCCCTTCAAGGGATGTACTTGTAGGATGGAGGTTTCAGGTTCCGACTGGCAACTTGGAAAAGTGGCAGGGTGGTGGGGGGGGGGGGGGAACGGCCGGCCAAACATACGTGCACACAGAGGGGAGTGCTCTGTGCACTCCCCTCACTGCACGTCACCCCCATGGCCCACTCCCTTTAAAAATAAAACAATAATAAACATAGTTTATTTATCATTTTATATTGAAAGGTTTGCAGCTGCTGGCTGGGAGGCGACGCGCCTCCACTCCCGGTAGAGCCGCCCCTGGAGGTTTCTATTGTTGGATGGGATGGGAGGACGCTTTTCACCTGGCTAGTGAGAGGGGTGAGTACCTAACCGCAGGAGGTAGATTCTCAATGTTCTCCGTTTAGCACTGGAACAGAGTACATCTGGGGTGGGGGAGTAGGACTCAGGGAGAGTAGCTTGTGATGGCCTTTCGTGTTTTGCGTTGTGTCTACAGCTATAGATTTTAATGATATCTGTGGGGACCCCGAGGGTTGTGTCAGGGTAGAGAGATATCAGGAGTCTGGTGAAAGAGGGTGAATGGGGGTGAGGATGGGAGCTTTGGTAAAGGAGGTGGTGAGGGGATGAGGCAGTTTAAGTGGGGAGCAGTAGGGACAGAGCGGAGGACTGGTGGGTGGGTAGTTAACGGGGAGTGGTGGTGAGTTTGAGGTGGGCTGGAGCAAGGGATCATTGTCCCATTCCACTGCAGTCTTTGATAAACACAGTCAGTGTTGTGCTTCACTAAACTGCAATTAGGAACATGACTACCGATGTTCGTCTGCGCAACACTAATTGCATCTAACAACGCCCCATGTAATTGTTTTTAATAGAAGCCCTATATAGATACCTTGGATATTATTTAGAGGGCATTGGGAGTTGGTCTGTCAGGTTAGGGGAGAGGGAGGCCACATTCTTGGCCAGTGCTGTGAGCCAGTCCTGTGGCATGCAGCCCAGCAGCAACAGGTTCACTGCTGCATGAGCAGATCATGTGTCATCTCACCCAACCCTTCCCACACACAACCTACCACACTCACCAGGATGCAAAGAGGCTTTGGGGATACAACTACTAAAGGTTAGGGGTAGAACATCCACTCCCTTGGAAGTAGTTTGTTCTAAAAGAAGTAGCCACTGGATGGAGACAAGCACCAGCAAGAATCTCTGCTGTGGAATTTTAGACCATTGAGGCCAGTAGAGCTGGGTGGAGGCTAGAAGGGCTGGGTCAAGAGCGACACCTTGGGACTGCTGATCCTCTGGCGAAAAGGCTCATTTTCCAAGAGGGTTTCTTAGAGTTTCAGCCCATTGAGCAAGAGACATTAATGGTTTTTGCTGGTTCATTCATGGAACTAGTGCACAAAGATGACCCACTAACCCTTCACAAAAAAGATGTCCTTGCTTTTTAAACAGCCCCTGAATTAGGGAGCAGGCAGGACCCAGGTAATAATTCTTTATTCCAGTATTTCACCTTCGCACTTTGCCATACCTTTCTCCCAAGTGTCATTTTGCTTCCCCCCCATCAACGCGTTTCTCTCTGCTATTTCCATCCTCACTTCCTCACACTGCACTACACTCTTCTCTCCTCCACTGCCCTTACTGCCTCATCGTCTTCCTCTGGGTCTGCTTTCTTCATCACTGTCCCCTTCTCCCTTTATTCAGATCTTTTCAGGTGCACTCCTGGGGTCTGACACCAGACCTCCTCTCTCTGCGTCCATCGCCTTCTCCCATCATCTCCACACTCCTAGGGTCTGACACCAGACCTCCTCCCTCCACGTCCATCGCCTTCTCCCCTCACCTCCACACTCGTACGGTCTGACACCAGACCTCCTCCCTCCACGTCCATCGCCTTCTCCCCTCATCTCCACACTCGTACGGTCCGACACCAGACCACCTCCCTCCGTGTCCATCGCCTTCTCCCCTCATCTCCACACTAATACGGTCTGACACCGGAACTCCTCTCTCCGCGTCCATCGCCTTCTCCCATCATCTCCACACTCCTAGGGTCTGACACCAGACCACCTCTCTCCGTGTCCATCGCCTTCTCCCATCATCTTCACACTCCTAGGGTCTGACACCAGACCTCCTCTCTCCGCGTCCATCGCCTTCTCCCATCATCTCCACACTCCTAGGGTCTGACACCAGACCTCCTCTCTCCGTGCCCATCGCTATCTACCCTCATCTCATGCTGCTCTGTGTAACCTCTGTCTTGCTTTACTACTGTGCCTCAAATGGATACAAGTGGCCTCCCCAGCCCTTTGTGCACTGCCCTTCTGCTGTAAGCTGAGACCTCCACCCAGCGATCTCTGGCTCTGATTAACCATGGAGCTCTCCCTGCTGTTAGAGCTGAATCACTCCACCTCTACAACTCAGTTTAATATAAAGTGCAACAACATCTCTTGGCAAAGTGTGCTATAGAAATGTAAAGCACCACACACCGAGCAGCAATACAGGCTTTTGTGGGGAATCTGGGGGGAGACCAGGGCCGGACTATTTACTGGGCCTTTCTGCAACAAGCAAAAATATATGGCTTTAAAGCAAATCTTGAAACCAGCTGTTTGCATAGTTTACAAGCACCGCCAGGTCCTTAGCAATATACGTGCCCCCCCCACCCTGTCAGCCCACTGAAACGCCAGGTAGCCAGCACAGGCCCGAGGGAGACCTGCCTCAAGTGGAACAAATTTCCAAGGCACATGAGCAGCAATCCCAACTCCCTGATACACACCGGATTAGTAACCCCTTGTTAGGTTTCCCAGCCTTGGTTTCCAATGGTAGTTACCTCATCAACGGAGGAGGCCTTTTGGTGCTAACGATGGAAGGTGAGAAGGAAGGGCAGGATCACCCGTTGGGTTCGACAAGGGTTCTCAAGCTTCTTGTCTGGAAGATATCAAGCAATCACACAGATAAAGTTGAGGCTGCAGAACCCTTTGGGGAGTCTTGGGCACTGGAAAGAAACTGTAGATATAGGGTGCACAGAAGAGATGTTTTTTTTGATGTGCGGAAAAGTATTTGGATCCCACACAGGCACCTGTTACAGAAGGAGCAAACATTCTGCTGGAGCTACCTGAGAAGGTATGAGTTTGTAGTGTTCACTATGTTCTCATTAATTATAAAATGTTGATTTTATTCAATAGCCTGTTTACTCTGTAAATTCTCGTGGGTGTGTTGTAAAAGCTCTTGGATGGAACAGGGAAGCGCAATGAGAGCGAGCGGAACCGAGAGGGTTGTGGAGCCTAAGTGCGCGGGGGTGATTGGATTACAACAAACTTAATTCTAAACGTTTGGCTCACTTTATGTGGGAATGAGATGAATCACCCCAGGTGCGAACCCATTTGGAAGGAACAATCGTTTCTACAGAGAGAAAAATCTCAAGACGGATGGACCAGATGGAGGGAACGGTCATGTTGCACGAAACAAGTGAAGCGTGTCAGGTAGTTGTGCTTGCTGATTCAACCAGCAGATATTGTATTGTCTACCTGTTTTCTGCCAGTATATTCGGTGGATGTACATAGTTTTGTTGAAAAAAGAAAAGAAAAAAAAAAACTTTCAGGCCATAACGATGACGATGCCAAAAGAAGATCGTTAGCACGTTTTGTGGTTGCCATCTTCAAAGATCGAAGAAGTCAGGTTTTTTTAACAGCCTATTCTTAGTAACAATCTGACTGAAAATAATTGGAAATTAAGCATGGATAGTCTATTTTTAAAATAACTATGTTCGAAACATTCAATTGCTATATCTTTTTATTACATAAAGTCATCTAATCTATACGGTTTCTACGGGTGGCACTGTGGGATAGTTATTTATTCTAAGTATATTTATCATAGGAAATTGTTGTATATCAAAAATGATTATACAGAAATGCAATAGGTCAATCCCCCATCACCGTTCTTACAAGCACCAGGAGAGCCAGCTATACCTTGGAAGCAATCGCTTCATGCATTTGTGACGTATGCTGGACCTATTGGAGAATCAAGATTCAGACCTGAAAGGAATTTTTTTTTATTGTTGCATTCGTTGGGATTTGAAGGAAGATCAACTTTTAAGCACTTACCGGAGGTTCATCTGGAGTATGGGGAAGAGTTGGATGAATATGAAGAAGCATTAAAAAAATGTGATCACCAGATTTGATACTTCACCAAGTCTGGTAGTAGCAAGACATACATTTTTTAGAAGAGAACAGAAAACTGGCGAAGATGTGAATACATACATATCAGTTTAAGGAAAAGGATCAGAATGTAATTTTGAAACATTTGGAGACCAGTTAATACGTGATCAGTTTATTTGTCACTGTTCTGATAAATCAATTAAACAGAAGTTATAATTCATTGGAGATCTATCATTAAGTGACACCATTCAAGTTGTTAGGAGTATTGAAACAGCAATTAAATCAGCAAAAGAAGAGGAAGACAAACATGATGAATAAGTCAATGTTGTTATGCAGAGGGAAGATAAACATAAAATGACTAAAACTACACCTAGTAACTTGGAACAAAACAAACAAAGTCATTTTTCAGACAAACAAATATGTGTTTCAGATGCAGTTACTTCCCACATCAGAAAGGAGGTAAAACATGGCGTGCAAAGAGTGTCCAATGTAGATTCTGTGGCAAAGTACGTCATTTTGCCAAAGTAGTAAGCGTAAAAACACTAATGTGACAGCAGTGCTGGATGAGCGTGAAGATAAGTTTGATGATTTGTTGTGTGAGATGCAAGAAATGGTGTTGGTTGTTGAGGGTGTAGGTATAAAAAGTCTAAGGGGGTCATTCCGACTCTGGCGGTCATGGACCGCCAGGGCCGGGGACGGAGGAAGCACCGCCAACAGGCTGGCGGTGCTTCAGGGGCAATTCTGACCGCGGCGGTAAAGCCGCGGTCAGAAAAGGTAAACCGGCGGTTTCCCGCCGGTTTTCCCCTGCCCCAGGGAATCCTCCACGGCGGCGCTGCAAGCAGCGCCACCATGGGGATTCCGACCCCCTTCCCGCCAGCCTGTTCCTGGCGGTGTAAGCTGGTGGGAACGGGTGTCGTGGGACCCCTGGGGGCCCCTGCAGTGCCCATGCCACTGGCATGGGCACTGCAGGGGCCCCCTAACAGGGCCCCATTATGATTTTCAGTGTCTGCAAAGCAGACACTGAAAATCGCGACGGGTGCCACTGCACCCGTCGCACACCAGCAACTCCGCCGGCTCCATTCGGAGCCGGCTTCATCGTTGCTGGGGCTTTCCCGCTGGGCGGGCGGGCGGCCTTTTGGCGGTCGCCCGCCTGCTCAGCGGGAAAGTCAAAATGACCGCCGCGGTCATTTGACCGCGGTACGGTCTTTTGGCGGTCTCCGGCCGGCGGGCGGCGCCCGCCGCCCGCCGGGGTCGGAATGACCCCCTAAGTCTTGAACAATGTGTGGATCCATATGTATGTGTACAAACTGGGGAAAAAACAAATAAGGTTGTTAGTTGATTCTGGGGCCAGAATCACCATGATAACTCTGGAGGTGTTCCAACAAAATTGGGTGCACGTAAACTAACTCCTCCCGATAGATCACCTGTTTCCTATGAGGGAAGGAGGATTGATCTCCAAGGTTTTTGTGAGGATATTCTGGTGTTCAAAGGGCAAAGAATGTATGGGAAAATGTATGTGTAGGAGGCTGGCCTGGCTTGTAGTGGGTACCAGAGGTACTTACACCTTGTGCCAGGTCCAGTTATCCCTTATTAGTGTAGAAGAGGTGTTTCTAGCAGCTTAGGCTGATAGAAGGTAGCTATGGCAAAGCAGCTTAGGCTGAACTAGGAGACATGTAAAGCTCCTACTATACCACTTATATCATATGCACAATGTCATAAGAAAACACAATACACAGAATTACTAAAAATAAAGATACTTTGGCGGTGATTCTAACCGCGGCGGGCGGCGGTCGCCGCCCGCCATGCGGTTACCGCCAAATGACCGCCCATTCTGGCTTTCCCGCTGTGCTGGCGGGTGACCGCCAAAAGGCCGCCCGCCAGCACAGCGGGAAAGACCCAGCAACGATGAAGCCGGCTCCGAATGGAGCCGGCGGAGTTGCTGGAGTGCGACGGGTGCAGTAGCACCCGTCGTGAATTTCAGTGTCTGCTTGGCAGACACTGAAATTCTTTTTGGGGCCCTCTTACGGGGGCCCCTGCAGTGCCCATGCAGTGCCCACCCCCGGTAGGGGGTGCCCCAGGGGCCCCGCGGCACCCCCTACCGCCATCCTGTTCCTGGCGGGAGACCCACCAGGAACAGGATGGCGGTAGGGGGTGTCAGAATCCCCATGGCGGCGGAGGATTCTGTAGGGCAGCGGAAAACCGGCGGGAGACTGCCGGTTTTCCTAGTCTGACCGCGGCCGAACCGCCGCGGTCAGAATGCCCTGCGGGGCACCGCTGGTCTGTCGGCGGTGCTCCCGCCGACCCTGGCCCCGGCGGTCTGAGACCGCCGGGGTCAGAATGACCCCCTTTATTTTTATGACAATAAGAAGGTAATATATATACACAAGTTATATGTACATAAACCAAAATTAGGTAAGTAATAGCAGGAAACGTAATGCAAACAGTGTAGAATCACAATAGGTTGCAATAGGAGCACATAGGTATAGGGGCAACACAAACCATATACTCCAAAAGTGGAATGCAAACCACAAATGGACCCCAGACCTATGTGAGTTTGTAGAGGGTCGCTGGGACTGTAAGAAAACAGTGAGGGTTGGAAAAATACCCTACCCCAAGACAATGAGAAGTAGGAGTAAAGTGCACCTACTACCCCCGAGAGCACAGAAGTCGTGATAGGGGGATTCTGCAGGAAGAACACACACCAGCAGTGCACTGACAACGGATTTCCAGACCTGAGTACCTGTAAGACAAGGGGACCAAGTCCAATAGTCGCGACAGTGTCGAGAGGGGGCAGGAGCCCAGGAAATGCCAGCTGAAGGTGCAAGGAAGCTGCCACCGGCTGGAAGAAGCTTGGAGTTCTGCAAGAAAGAAGAGGACAAGGAACTTCTCCTTTGGAAGACGGGTGTCCCACGTCGCAATGAAGCTTGCAGAGGTGTTCCCACGCAGAAAGACCGCAAACAAGCCTTGCTAGCTGCAAGGGTCGTGGTAGAGGTTTTTGGGTGCTGCAGGGGCCCAGGATGGACCAGGATGTCGCCTTTTGGCAACTCGGAGAGCCCTCACAGAAGCAGGCAGCACCCGCAGAAGTACCCCAACAGGCACTTGGAAGTAAAGTGAACCGGAGTCCATGCAAAGTCACAAAAGGGAGTCCCACGACGCCGGAGGACAACTCAGAAGGTTGTGAACTGCAGGACAGAGTGCTGGGGACACAGGCTTGGATGTGCACAAAGGAAATCCTGGAAGAGTGCACAGGAGCCGGAGCAGCTGCAAATCACGAAGTACACAGCTTTGCAGTCTAGCGTGGGGAGGCAAGGACTTACCTCCAACAAACTTGGACTGAAGAGTCACTGGACTGTGGGAGTCACTTGGACAGAGCTGCTGTGTTCCAGGGACCATGCTCGTCAGGATGAGAGGGGGCCCAGAGGACCAGTGTTGCAGTCTTTAGGTGCCTGCGTTAGCAGGGGGAAGATTCTGTCGACCCTCAGGAGATTTCTTCGGAACTTCTGGTGCAGGGTGAAGGGAGGCTACCCCCAGAGCATGCACCACCTGGAAATAGTCGAGAAAGCCGGCAGGATTAGGCACTACAATGTTGCTGGTAGTCGTCTTGCTACTTTGTTGCGGTTTTGCAGGCGTCCTAGAGCAGTCAGCGGTCGATCCTTTGGTAGCAGGTGAAGAGGGAGATGCAGAGGAACTCTGGTGAGCTCTTGCATTCATTATCTAAAGAATTCCCCAAAGCAGAGACCCTAAATAGCCAGAAAAGGAGGTTTGGCTACCAAGGAAGGAGGATTGGCTACCAAGAGAGGTAAGAGCCTATCAGAAGGAGCCTCTGACGTCACCTGCTGGCACTGGCCACTCAGAACAGTCCAGTGTGCCCTGAACTCCTCTGTTTCCAAGATGGCAGAGGTCTGGGACACACTGGAGGAGCTCTGGGCACCTCCCCTGGGAGGTACTGGTCAGGGGAGTGGTCACTCCCCTTTCCTTTGTCCAGTTTCGCGCCAGAGCAGGGCTGGGGGATCCCTGAACCGGTGTAGACTGGCTTATGCAGAGATGGGCACCATCTGTGCCCATCAAAGCATTTCCAGAGGCTGGGGGAGGCTACTCATCACCAGCCCTTCACACCTATTTCCAAAGGGAGAGGGTGTAACACCCTCTCTCAGAGGAAATCCTTTGTTCTGCCATCCTGGGCCAGGGCTGCCTGGACCCCAGGAGGGCAGAAACCTGTCTGAGGGTTTGGCAGCAGCAGCAGCTACAGTGGAGACCCCGGAAAGGCAGTTTGGCAGAACCCGGGTTATGTGCTAGAGACCCGGGGGATCATGGAATTGTCCCCCCAATACCAGAATGGTATTGGGTTGACAATTCCATGATCTTAGACATGTTACATGGCCATGTTCGGAGTTACCATTGTGACGCTATACATAGGTAGTGACAGATGTATAGTGCATGCGTGTAATGGTGTCCCCGCACTGACAAAGTCCCGGGAATTTGCCCTGAACGATGTGGGGGCACCTTGGCTAGTGCCAGGGTGCCCACACAGTAACCTTGCACCCAACCTTCACCAGGTGAAGGTTAGACATATAGGTGACTTATAAGTTACTTAAGTGCAGTGGTAAATGGCTGTGAAATAACGTGGACGTTATTTCACGCAGGCTGCAGTGGCAGGCCTGTGTAAGAATTGTCAGAGCTCCCTATGGGTGGCAAAAGAAATGCTGCAGCCCATAGGGATCTCCTGGAACCCCAATACCCTGGGTAACTTAGTACTATATACAAGGGAATTATATGGGTGTACCAGTATGCCAATGTGAATTGGTAAATTTAGTCACTAGCCTGTCAGTGACAAATTTGGAAAGCAGGGAGAGCATAACCACTGAGGTTCTGGTTAGCAGAGCCTCAGTGAGACAGTTAGTCATCACACAGGGAACACATACAGGGCACATACTTATGAGGACTGGGGCCCTGCCTGGCAGGGTCCCAGTGACACATAGACTAAAACAACATATAAACAGTGAAATATGGGGGTAACATCCCAGGCAAGATGGTACTTTCCTACAGTATGTAGCAGACAAGGGATTGAATATATTAGGATGGTTACACCAAGGTTTGTTTGGGATGGTCCTTCGTCCGGGGACAAGTGAGCAAGTGTCAGTAATAAGAGATGCTGCAAACACTGAGAATTTGATTAATGATTTCCTGAAGGTTTTTTCAGGTACATTGGGAAAAGTAAAGGGTTTCAAACATAAAATAAAAATTAAAGACAATGCGACTCCTATCAAACACAAATTGAAAGGGGTACCTTTCAGTGTCAGGGATGAGTTCGAAAAAGAGCTGGAGAGCCTGCGCATGAAAGGCATAATTGAACCTGTTAAATCCTCGCTCTGGGTTTCTCCATTAGTCGTAGCAACAAAAAAAAAAATGTGAACTAAGGGTGTGTGTGGATTATTATAAAATAAGTTTGTGTTTTTCAGGATGATGTGTTGATTCATGAGGGTGACCGTCACGAACATGAAGTGAATCTACGTCAAGTACTGAAAATCTTTGATGATGCTGGTGTTGTACTAAAAAGGGAGAAATGTCAGTTTTTAGAGCAATCTGTTGAGTATCTCGGTCACATTATTTCAGCAGAGGGTGTACACTCTAAGCAAGAGTTAGTGGAGACAATTCAGAGTGCACCTTCTCGTCAGGATAAAATAGGGGTCAAATCTTTTCTCGGACTATGTGAGATCTACTCAAGGTTTATTCAAAATTTTGCAACTCTGGCTAGACCAATCTCCAATTTATTGAAAAACATAAATTAATTCTTGTGGAGTTCTGAATGCGAGAATCTTATGACCCTAATCTTAAATGTTGTTTGCCTGTTGTGCTAGCAAATTTCGGGTGGGACCAGTAATAACGCAAGTTAGTAGTGACTATGAACACACTATGGGTTTTTCTTCAAGAGTGCTTAGAATAATGAGTTACATTTTTCTGTGATAGAAAAAGAACTTTTGGCATGCTGGCGGGCCATTGAAAAATTCAAATGCTATCTCTGGGGCAGACACTTTATTTTGCCAACTGACAATAAACCACTTGTGTCTATTCTCAGTGGTACCAATGTTAGGAGTTGCACTCCAAGAATTGCAAGGTTTGTGGCCAGACTGTTACAGTTCGATTTTACAGTGCTTCACATATCAGGTGGGAAGAATGTGAGGGCTGATTACCTATCCAGATATCCTGCAATAAAGAAAGACGAGGAAGATGACAATCTCGAAGATGAGAATTGGTTGATTGCAGCTGTTGAGTTTGGGCAGATTAGTTCGTTCTCAGAAACAGAATGGAAGGAGGCTTCACAGGATGATGCCCTGTTGTGTGATGTCATGACTCATGTTAAGGAGGGGTGGCCTCACGAAAAAGTTTTAGACTTACATTTTCAACCATTTTTTAAGGTTTCTGATGAATTAACAACTCAAGATGGAGTACTAATAAGTGATACATTTGTACCCCGCTGGTCATTAGGTACGCTAATTGCAAAAGTCCACATGAAGGACATTTGGGTTCCACTCTCACCAAAAGGAATGGTAAGGGAATACTATTGGTGGCCACAAATGGATACGAATATTGATTCGGTAGTCAGGGTTTGCCCAATCTGTACCACGAGTGAAAACATGCACGCCTCCACTTACACCAATAGAATGTCTCTTGCATCCATGGGAAATGGTTGGTATTGATCTTATTGGTCTGTTTCAATTGATGCCGCAAAAGTTAAGATACGCTTATGTTCTAATGCAGTGGTTCCCAACCTGTGGTCCGGGGACCCCTGGGGGTCAGCGAAGCCTTCTCAGGGGGTCCGCGAGAGCCTAGAAAATTAAGAAATATTAACAAATACTGACAAATTAGGTCCCCAGCTTCCAGTAATGACTCAGGCGGGGGTCCCCGGATTCCCATGATGATTCCGTGGGGGTCCCTGGGTTCCATTAATGTTAAAGTGGGGGTCCACAGAAACCAAAAGGTTGGGAACCACTGTTCTAATGGACTATTAATCCAAATGCCACTTGTGAAGTTTAGCAGTGAACCTCCTTCAAAAACTGTAGTGTCTTTTCTCAAAGATGTTTTCTTGTACGAAGGTTTGCCAAAGGATCAGATTTCACACAATGGGGTACAATTTGTTTTCACTGAAGTAGAAATCTTCTGAGGATAAATGCAATTAGACATTTGAGGAGTTCTCTATACCGACCACAAACAAATAGACTAGTTGAACGCTTCAATCTTGTTTTAGGAGAATGTATACAGTGGGCTTTAGCTAAAGAGTCTGTAATTGAGATGGCAGTACCAAGCA